>NC_141623.1:35651380-35974489 GCF_047967505.1 Dipteris shenzhenensis | reverse complement strand
CTGGAAGGTGGCCGGTGCACTAGTCAATCCAAAAGGCATCACCTTGAATTCATACAAGCCTCGTTCTGTGCTTGTGCTCATCTCCTTCTTTCACCCTGATTTGATAGTAACTAGACCTCAAATCTATCTTCGTGAAAAACTAAGCACCCTTGAGTTCATCCAACATGTCATCTATCCTGGGGATTGGAAACCTGTTCTTGATAGTGGCCTTATTTAGATCCCTGTAATCAATGCACATGTGGTATGATCCATCCTTCTTCTTCACCAGAAGCACCGAAGAGGCTAAAGGAGAAGTGCTATGAGAGATAAAGTTCTTCTCAAGCAATTCCCGCACCTGTACTGCCACTTCCTCCCGCTCAACCTTAGAAATACGGTATGGGGCTTTTTTAATGGGCTTACTGCCAGGCTCTAGAACAATGGCATGATCCACATCCCTCTTGGGAGGCAATTGGGATGGCATATCAGCAAATACATCACCAAACTCCGATAGCAACTGCTGCGTATCACAATCCTCAACACGGGGAATGCTACCCCCCTGAGATACTGACACGTTCAATGCGTAGAGGGCACTTCCTGAGCTCTCTGGCTAACTGCCTTGCTGAAATGACGTGCAATTTAGGAGTGGCAATGCCATGCAGTGTTACAGTTCTACCCTTGTGGATAAAGCTGAGTGATAGGGCTTTTAAATCCATGCTGATTTTACCCAAAGATTTCAGCCAATCGCAGCCCAGGACAGCATCTATTGGGCCCATATCCAATGCCAAGAGATCCCCAGCAAGTTCATAATCCTCAGAGAGCTTGATCCTTGCATCTTGGCAACAAAATTTACTGACCAAATGCTGTCCATTTGCCACCTCTACTACTCTCAGCCCATGATCAATCTCAGTAGCAATCAATCCCACCTTCTGTAAGTTCTTAGAATTGATGAAACTATGAGTGCTACCGTTGTCCACAAGCATGTGAACAGCCTTGCCATTAATTTGTTCTTTCAATCTGACAGTTTCAACACTTTTGGCACCCATCAAGGCATGAGAAGAGATATCATAAATGGCTTGTTGCGCATCCCAATAGATCTCCTCTTCGTCCACAGGAGCATTGCCATTTGCATCCTCTCACGCAAGAAAAGGCATAGCAACCTAATGCTCCACATGAAAGACTTTAGGCCAACTGCCTCGCATGTTACATATGGGCTGAGTGTCATCAGAATGCATATTATGTTTATTAGCACCACCGGGGTCAAAGGGAAAATTAGCCCCCTTCGTGGCTCCAACATCTGGAGCTTATTCCATGATTTGTGCACCCTCTGAATCATCATGAGTGGCATCCAAAGTCTCAAAAGCATATATCAAATCCTCATCATCCGATATCTCAATAATCATGCTGAGTTTTGCAGTACCACTGTTACGCATTTTGCAAACTTCCTGATGCGCAAGAGTCCACTTCTCACCACACTTAAAGCATAAGTTTGCCCTCTTTCTGCTGTCCATAATAGCCCTCGTGTGTTGTTTAAATTCTGAGTTTTCAAGTCCAACACTTGGCTTAGCTCTTGGCTTAGCATCAAATGACCTATATGGCTTAGCATATGGCATCTTGCTGCCTGTGGCAGGCACTTGCTCATATTGAGCAACTTCATCACTGGGGCACGCTTCGGTGGCATGGTGACTGGTCCTAGAGAGAGGAGCTCGAATGTAGGCAAGGAGAAATGGATAGCAAAACCCTACGTAATGAGCATCTGAGATAGTGCGTGGAAACACGAAAATGTCGATGGAGAGGCTCGGAAGAAAGGTCGTCGAAGAAGCTTCGAAACGGGCTGTGAAAGGCCCCTAAAAAGAGGTTGAAAAGTGAACTTTTTACCCTCTTGTTTTTTTTTCTTTTTTGTTTTTTTTGGGGGGGGGGGGGCCTAAGTCACCTAGGGCTGTTAGGACTCCTAACCTAAGACTGCTAAGATAGTTAGGACACTGACTTAGTCTAACCCAACCTAACCCTATAATGGAACCCCAATTAGGTTGACCTAACCTAATCCCAACTACTAAGCTAACCAACCAAACTAACTAAATCTAACCCAACCAACTAACCTAGCCCAAAACTAACCCAGAGTAAAGCTAACCTAGGAATTAATTGAGTCTACGGTTGACCTTAGCCTGATGGATGGCGCGATGACGGTTGAGGGACGGCGACAAAATGACGTGAGGCGCGGCAAAGCACAGAGCAAGGCGAAGAGGCGCCACAAGTGGAACTTGTGGATGAGGGGGGCTTTTAGGATAGCGACCATGATGTTGGATTTCCCACAGACGGCGCCGTTGAAGATGGTGCTATCAACGAGCCTCGGTGGTAGTATGGAAGGCCCGCATGGGTGTTCCGGCAAGGGACAGGCAACGGAGAAACGGGATGAGCAGCTAATTCGTCACCAAGGCTGCTGGTCCGTCGATGGATGGCTACCGGTGGGCATGGAGGCTTTTTGGTCGCTAGTAGTGTCCACGCAATTGATAGCTGGTATGGCCAGATTTGGAGAAAGGGGGATAGACTAGCAGAAGGGGAGAGAGATAGGGGAAGAAGGGAGGAGAAGGGGTAGGAGAGAGAGAATGAGGTAGGAAAGAGAGGGAGAGATTGAGGGGGAGTAGGGAAGAGAGAGAGAGAGTGAGTGAGCATAGGCAGGAAGGAGAAAGGGAGAGTACATAGGATTAGAAGTCACATCAAAAAGTGCATAGTAGGGGGTGGATGGAGACCTATATAGTCCCTCCACATTTTCCACCTAAAGGACCTCTAACTTGGCCCCTTTTTCCCAATTCATTACACATCTTTTGATAAGCCAAGCAGTCTCGTCAGTGCAAGGATAAGACTCTCTGCAATAAACACCCGTCACAATTGATCAGCTGGCCTCCCCGCCTTCTTGATCTGCTGCAGGAGAATCTGCAGTCTCCCTGCAAAATCCGCCACCAAATCATGCTTGCCCTGCCAGATCTTGTACAGCTTCTGAAGTGACTACACCATCCTCTCTGGAATCTTTGCAGGAATGCTAACTTCAGGGCATCCCAGTCCGTGAAATGATCATTCCCACATACCATTGCATAGTGCTCCTCTTGAGCATACAAGGAAATAGATTGATCCATCCCTCGTCATCTTGAACTCCTTTGACCGTACAGACTGATTCGAACTCCATAATGTGGTTATCTGGATCGTCTTGACGTTTCCCTTTGAAATGGGACAGGGAAAGCTTGATGGTATTATGATGCCCTTGGCCCTCCATCAAGCAAACAGTCCGACTGGTACTATCAGAGGCTGCGGCTCTTCCATTCTTCCCTCCGAGGACGGTTCAACAGACAAACTGTGCCACTTTCACTCAGGACGTGTCTGTTCGGAACACCATTTGTAGCTCTTATTGATGAGGCTTGAACTGGTCCTTAAAAACATGCTTTACTTCGAAACAAGGTCAGACTACAGTTTCAACTCGGGAGGGTAACCCATCTCCAAATCAAGTGTTGGCTGTACAATCAACATGGTGATGCCTCCCGAGCAGATGGGGGAGTGGCTTTAGGCAGTGTCACATCTGAGGGGTGATCAAGGGGATTGACATACCCATCTGAATGTTGGCATGAGGGATTAGGAAGACCCTAGATCTATAGTGCACCACTCTCTATGGTTCGGCCAGTTTTCTAGAACAGGAGTGTCTCTCGGAGCTCTCTTTAGAGCTGCGTATATTGATCCATACCTGGTTCTCTATAGCATAGCCAAGGGAGGACAGCTATCGTTAGAGTCAGGTCGTAGAGACCTAGATCCCTTTCCACCCACCTCAGTTCCCCTCCTTTCGTTTGCCTCTGTACCCTTGCCATCCTTCCCCTCCCACCCTCTTCTCTGCCCATACATCCTATACAAATGATTGTAAAGGCTTCCCACCCTGCACTGTGTGGGAATTTTTCTCTCAATGTTCCCTTAGTGCCATTCATAACATAACAAAAGATTGCTGAAAGCATCTTGAATAGCTTTCAATTTGGTTCGCTACAGTCTGTGTCATTGGCTGTTTTTGTATGTCTTAATGAAGAGGAAGTATGCTCGAATTTGTAAAACTTGAACTGATATGGTTTCTTATAAATATTCTCAAAAGAATAGACTACTGGCTCAGGAAATCCTTTTTCATGAAATTAGAACACTTTCCCGTCCATTGAAATTGTTTTGTGATTTTGAACAGGTCGTTTCTGTAACGTCTGTGAAGGGCGGGGATACTTTTAATGTTATCCCGCAGGAAGTGACCATCAAAGGCACTTTTCGCACGACTTCAAAGGAGGGATGGAATAAGCTGAGGCAACGAATACAAGAGGTGGGTTTCTGGACGTGCTGCTGCAACCCTCCCTTTTCTGAGAAATAATCTTTTATTTTTTCTAGGGAGAGGTTGATCTTCTGAATTATTTCTTGTTCATGGTGCTTGGATTCTTCCATAATCCATTAGCCTTTTCTTTTAGCTGCAAGTTTAGAACATTGCAAAGGGCATATTATATATAAGTGATTTATGACTTCCCTGCAGGTTATTGAGAACCAAGCTGCTGTACATGGCTGCCGGGCATTCTTGGACTTTGAAAGTAATCCTTTCTTACCTGTTTTAATTAACGATGATAAAATGTATCATCACATGGAAAAAGTTGCAAGTATTATTCTAGGAAAAAGTAACGTGTTGGCGGCTGAACCCACAATGGGTGGGGAAGACTTTTCTTTCTATCTGGAAAAAATACCAGGTGCTATGTGTTTTTTTGGAGTGGGGAATGAAGATCCTCGAGGAAATCACATGCTTCACTCACCTTACTTCCGCTTAGATGAGGATACCTTGGCTACAGGGTCTGCATTGAATGCTGCAATTGCAGAGATGTATATCAAATCTGTTATAGGGGAGGGACTTACATCAGGTAGTTGAGATCATATGTGGATCTAGACAACCCGTAGTGGCTTTTCTAAGATTAGTTTATGGTTTAATATCTCATAAGTCCTTGCAGCTTACATCAAAGGAAGTGAGCTTTTGAAAAGCTGTGTAGGCTTGCTTTCCAATTTGTGTGGTTTGTACAAATGTCGACCTAATTTTCTGTTTAGTTGAAACAGAGAAATGTAAAGTTTGGGTGCACACCACTTTCCTTGTTATGGGGATTAGAACATACATGCAACATTGTGATCTTGTTGTCTTATTTACAACTATTTAAATCTTGTGCCCTGTATTTGTTAATAAACCGTGACTGAACTTCTACTAATCTAGCAAAATATTGTCATAAAGATTAAAGTCCACAATGTTTCTTGTCAAACATTTTTAAAATAAAAAAATTTCCATCTAAAAAGATAGGTATAGAAAATTATAGTACTACAAGCCACCTAGAGGATGGAAAGGCTATCAGCACAACACAAAGGTGCTTAGGAAGGAATTAATGATTCAAAAATTGAAAAGACTACAGTGTACTACCTACATTTGCATATGCCTCTTATAGAAGCCCCAGTATTTACTTATTAAAGCATGAGAGCAATTCTCCTTCTCCTTTTTAGATTGCTTTCTCTCCCTCCTTCAACTTTAGGGTTCAATGCACTCAAATGTTAAGTCAATGTAATTGTCAAAATTTAATTTTGCAAGGCTTTGAATTTCAGTTTCAGCTGTTAAGTTTATCCATATGCCTTTTAACCTAAAATAAAAAAAGAAACCATAACAACATCAAGAAGCTTTTTCTTAAAGGTCTCAAAACATCCAAATCAGGTCTGGGATTGAATGTGCACATAGATGCTTCCTAACTTGGTGCATAGAATCATATTTAGATACTTTATTGAGCCATCGATAGAGATATTGGGCGGGTGCTATGGTAGGTGATGGCTAAAAGTGATGTTGGGTTAGACAAATATCCTCAAGACTAGATCTGGATTTGATTTGCTATTGGACTTGGATGCACTAATAAGAAGAATAGATTTACATATTATCCACACAATTTTGATAATGGAGGTTGCGGTGGGATTGTATGTATATCTTGTTTGATGTCGATGTGTAAAGACCCCACTAGCATTTTACCATGATAGCAAGCATGTCCTCTCTTGCGCAAGGACTTGTGGAGCCTTTAGAAATGTTGAAGGCCCATGGTTTTGCAAGTGATAGTATGTTTTCTTCGTTGCATTATGTAGCTCTTCAACACAAGAGATGGGCAAGGAAGTGAAAGACTATTTTTCCCTAATTTGGAAAGAGAGACATGGAGGCTTGATGTAATTGAAATTCCAAAAGAGTAACTTCCTTTCATTATCAATTCTCAAGGAGGATGGTAAACCTTGATAGTGAATGATTATAGTTCATACAAGGTAGAATGGCGCCCCATTGGAGAAAGCCGTCATAAATGCTTATATGGTTGCAATCTGGGAGCAAGGAATCGGGGATCACTGGTAGTCACAAATGTCTATCTTGGAAATCTTTTTCACTAGTAATCACAAAGATAGGGAGTGCTAATTTTGAAAATCTCTTTCACTAGTAGTCACAAATGCCCCTTGCATGGTAAGTTATGCATATTGGACACACAATTTTTTTCTTCAATGTGCTTTAAGGAACATGAAGCTACAAGAAAGGTCAGATTATTCATTTCTAAGAGGACTTGCTAGCTTGGGCAGAAATATTTAAAATTTTGACTTTTTTTTCGTTGTTGGATAGAGCCCAAAAATACTTCCTAGCTGAAAAATGGTGGTTTTGGCATCACCATTGTATCCAGAGGAGGTGAAAACCTCTTAAATGACTTTTGAATCACCAAATTTGGCCTCTTGTAATAGCAGGGGTCAAAATGACCAAAATAAGCGCTTGACAGGAGTGTCCTTAAGAAAGCGAATTGGACACAATCGTGATGCCAAAACCACCAAATTCCGCACCAAAAAATTAGAAAGTCATCTGTGCATAAGAAGGCAATCTAGGCAATTGGCCCTAGGCAAAGTGCCCAAATCGCTTGCTTAAGCACATTCCTATCAGGCACCTATTTTGGTCATTTTGACCCCTTAGAGAGACCAAATTTAGTGATATAAAAGTTTTTTTGGGTTTGCGCCTTCTTTAACACAATGAAGATGCCAAAACCACAATTCTACACTAAAATAGTAGAAATCCATTTGGATCCTTGGAGGTAGCATTTATGATAGAAAAAATGCTCGAGCGAGAATTTTAAAATGTCAGTTTATCTATTTTGTGATTTGGCATAGCATTTATGAAACACTAGAAAACAAGAGCAAGAACTTCAAAGCATCTCTAGAGAGAGACAGTCTATCTTTTTGGGAAAAAAAAGCATTTCTAATGTAACGTTGCTTCTGTCTCATTAGAGGATATCTATATTTTATTTAACCTAAAAAGCCCCAAAGTGGACTCCTCCTTTTCCTAATGATTGCGTAAGTCAAAAATAGTAAATCCAACTACGACATATGAGGAAATTCTTAATCGAGTTGTAGCTCTGGAAAAGAGTGAAGGCCTTGAGAGTAAGATAAAGAAGAAGGATGCAGATAGTGACATTGAAGAAACACTAGCAAATAAAGATAAGCTCAAGTTCAAGTTGAAAAAGGCATTGAAAGAATTGGGCATTCTAGGGAAGCCAGGCAGTAATGAAAATGGAGCAATTGGTCTAGGAATGGACACTTGGAACTTTGGGAATGATGAATCGGATTGTTGGTTCAATGGCAAAACTTGCCAAGTATCTGCCAATTAGGTGACAACTGATACTCGGCTTACCAACTAGCAAACCACCGCATCCCGAGTAGCATAAAGGTAAAGGTAAAAATGGTAAGGTGAAGAATCCAGATCCTTCAAAGATCTGAGGTTTTTGTTGTGTAGAGAATCATCTTCATTTTGACTATCCAATTTAGGCTGAACATCTGAAGTTCCTTAAAACTAATATGGAATGAAAAGCTCACGAAAAGAAGTGGATCCAGAGTGCCAAGCAGTCGTAGCCAAGTTACACCACACAATGAAAACCCAAGTGGTTACCAAGTCAAAGGGTCTAGCTCTGTAACCTGTACAAATAGTGGTGTATTTGACAAAGATGTTAATTGGAAGGCACAAAAGAAGATAGCTGCTAAAATTGTCAAGGAATTAAAGGGCAAGGAACTGGTAGTTGAAATACCTTTTGAGTGGTTTCAACCACTCTCCTCTAAACGAGGTGAGTCCTTAAAGTCTAATAAACAAAGTGTGGAATAGGAACTGAGTGCTCCATCAACTTGTAGTATGGAGCTAGCCCAAGCATGAATATTCAAGAGTATGAAAATCATCACTACATTATTGATGCTGATAGCCCCATATTACTGTGAATACTTTGCCCCACAAGACAAGGAATCTGAAGAGAAACTAAAGGAGGTTGATTCTTTGGTTACTATTCCTATCATCAACACACCTGTGGTGGGTGAAGAAGTACCAGTTATCACTGTTAAAGTCAAGAAGTAGCTATACCATGTGTGATCACAGAGGACAAAACTGTCTCTAAAGGGAGTGTCAGAGCCATCAGGTGAATTCAAGTCTCATGTTGATGCTAAAAAGAAAATGACCTTGACTTAAGAGTACAAAGGTACTACATGATTGGGGGTCAAAGGAAATGATCCTTAAGACTGATGATACAGATGTGTGCATTCCCCGACTAACCCGCAAAAGGTACCGAGCAGTTGTTGGCCTAAAGATTTGGAAATTGCAGTCACACTTGATGCATTGCAAATCCTTCTTGTGGGTGAAATTGATATTTTGTAAGTGGTTGTTTATGAAGCAGAAATTGAAGATTGAGCAAATAGAAAACATAAAGATTTGTCTTCAAGTAACTTCAGTGAAGACATTGAAGGAGAAAGAGAATTGGTAGAGACATTAGTCACTATCACACGCCTTGAAACTAAACAGTTAGTTCCATAACCAACTCAAGAACTCAATCTTGGCATAGATGATAACCAACAGTTAGTTCCATAACCAACTCAATCTTGGAACTAAATAGCTAGTTCCATAACCAACTCAAGCACTCAATCTTGGCACGGATGATAAGCCTACAATGGTGGTGGTAAGTGCCAATATTTCTTCCGCGCAACTTGTCAAAGAGGTCTTCACCAGGTATAAAGATGTTCTTGCTTGGAATTACATTGATCTTCGGGGAGTTCCCCCTGAGTTATGTCAACATAGAATTCCTTTTATACTAGATGCAAAACCAATCTAGCGGCAAAGGTGTAGAATGAATCCAAATGATGCTAAGTGAAAGTTGAGTTAGATCAACTTCTTTGGGCAGGATTCATTTATGCTATTGACTGCAATGATTGGTTATTTTCCATTGTGTAGTGCCCAAGAAAAATGGTAAACTCTTAGTATGTGTGGATTACCGAAAATTGAATGTTCAAGTTGTACCTGATCCATTTCCAATACCGTTTATAGATGAGATCCAAATTATGCTAAGTAAATAAAAGCTGAGTTAGATCAACTTCTTTGGGAAGTCATTCATTTATGCTATAGCGATTGGTTATTTCCCATTGTGTATTTCCCGAGAAAAATGATAAACTTTAAGTATGTGTGGATTACTGAAAATTGAATGCTCAAACTGTACCTGATACCATTTATAGATGGGATCTTAGATCAAGTTGCAGGACATGAAATGTATTCATTGATGGGTACTAGTTACAATGGCTACAATCAAATCACTATAGCTCTAGAAGATCAATCTAAGAATACATTTGTTATAGAGAATGGGGTGCTTATGCAACCCGGATGATGCCTTTTGGTTTGAGAAATGCACTATTAACCTTTTAGAAGCTCATGGTAGAGACTTTGTGAGACTATCTAATTGAATTTATAGCCATTTATTTGGATGATTTATGTGTCTATTCTATAGATAAAGATCATCTCTGCTTTCTAGATAAAGGATTTTAGAGATGTAGGAAAGCAAGAATTTTTCTTAATCCAGATAAGAGTTTTTTCTATGTCCGAGTTGGCATTTTGCTCGGGCATGTGATTTCACAAGATGGTATCCAAACCAAACCAGGTAAAATTCATGCCATTCAGCAAATGCTAGAGCCTGAGAATCTAACCCAATTACTTTCTTTTGCAGGCTTTATCAGTTTCTATAGGAATTTGATCGGGAGTTTGCCAAGACTATAGTCCCATTATATAAATTAACTAAGAAGGATGCCAAGTTTGAATGGACTACTTAGTTGCCTGATGTATTTCAAGGCTTGAAAAGATGAGCTGTATGCCAATGTATTGGCCACCTTTTGCCAAATCAGTCTATGCCATTACAAACCCCCTCATCCTTGGAAAGAATTCCAACGATGGGGATTGGACTTTGTTGGCCCTTTCAAGCCTAGTAGGTTTACACAAAGTAAGTATATTATGGTTGCTACTAATTATGCTACCAAGTGGGTAGAAGCTAAGGCACTCTGAGATAACTCATCTCGGAGCATAGCTAAGTTTGTCTTTGAAAATATCACAAATACGAGTGCCCCATACAAAGTCAATGATCAAGGGTTACACTTTCTGAATGAAGTTATGGAGTTGCTAAAGGATATGTTCAAGATTATGCACATAGCCTCTACAATTTATTATGTATGAGGTAATGGAGAAGTTGAATCTATAAATAAGATTATCAAATTAATTTTGACCAAGACCATATAGCCTCATAAGAGAGATTGGGATACTAAGCTTCATGCTTCTCTATGGGCTTATCGAACTACATTTAAGGTCACCACAATTTAACTCCATTCTAAATGGGTTTTAGGTTGGAATTAGTAGCGCCCTTGGAAATTGTTGTTCCTAGTCTCCAAATGGCAGTTGAACATCACTTAGGTGAATTTGAGGTAATCAAGGGGCGATTGCATGAGCTAAGCCACCTAGATGAACAACACCTCTTAGCAGCCTAGTCACCACAGGTGATTTAGAGGAGAAGGAAAACATGGCATGATAGGAACATTGTTACTAAACACTTGAAAAAAGGTATGTTGGTGTAATTGTATAATGCCAAGCTGGTGGGGACCCCTAAAACAAATTTCAAGCTTGAATGGAATGGACCCTATATATTAACTGAAGTTTTTCCTAATGGGACCGTACAGCTTGAGGATTTGCAAGAAAATGTGTTCGCCAAGTTATATAATGGGAGAAAGTAAAACCATAACAAGCAACAAGCTCCTCCATAACACAGGGCTCGAATACAAGTCACTCATTTGAGACTACCTTGGTTGTGCCATGTGTGTTAGAAAGTATGCCAGTAAGCTGTTTAGTGATGGTAGAGGGAATAACTTGCATGCAGCCATGTGGCAGTATGGGGAATATGAGGGCATTAATTTTTGTTGATCATACCAAGAAGGGGGCATGTTATTGAATCATGCAAGCACTCAAGTGACTAGATGTCCATCTTTAGCCATTTGTCATCTACACTCAACTCTATTTCTTCGTCGTCTTTGTCACTTACACTTGCATTTGATTTCTACCCTCTTTCCCTTTTGCATCGCTTCCTCATTATTCCTATATCCCTCTCAGGTTTCCTTTCCCTCACTCCCATCTCTACTCTCGTTCATTGCAATATACACTATCCAGGTGATCAAGGAGAATGCATAGCCCAAACTAACTATTCATCCAAAGAGGCACAGGGCGACTTCATAGGTTGTGTCCCCTCATCCCATCACAGACCTTTTGAACAATGTCATCAAAGGGATCCTGAAGTGCCAAAAACTTTCAAAGTTCGCTAAGATTCCACGGGTAGAGGATGGAACGAGGCCTTGGTGGAAAAGATACTAGACTCCTACAATGAAGACCGCAGTGTCACAATCCAAGATGTGCATGTTTGTTTATTTATAGATTTGTTGGGAGAAGTCTCTTAGATGATGATTTTGGCAGCACAAGGACCGTTGCCACAAATGAACGTTGTAATTACTACTTTGAGGAAGACAACTACTCCTCCCCCCATATGAAGGCCTTCAAGTAGTTTACAGATTTCTGCTAGAGTTCATTGGCTTAAAGAACAATGTTGATTATGTGCCCTGGCAGTACATTGTGTGTATCGTCTCAACCTTGGAGGATAGCCAAGAGGTGGACTATCTATCTACCTTTGATAGGGCTATTGAAACACAACTTAAGGCTATGATCATGGGCTAGGAACATTGTAAACTGGGACCTCATTTGTGCATGATACATCGTTGGCTCACTCTGATGAAGTGTAGTGGTCGAATACCATTCCAACACCTGGTGGTGGTGCAGGGCCAACTGGCACCAACAGTGCCAAAGAAGAGAGTAGTGGTTAAAGGTTTGAAGACAAAGGCAGTGAGAAGTTGTCCAAGGAGCACGTGTAGATGCAAGAAAAAGTCCATAGTGGAGATAATGATAATGGAGGCTCCTCCTCTCAAGTGGAAATTCTAAGCCAGAAGACAATGTTGAGTCTAACTCGATAGCCACGAGTGGTTGGGAGGCAGATAAGTCCATGTCTGACCAATGGGTGCAAGAGCCCTTTGGTGAGCCCCAACAACATGATCAAGGAGCGGTCTCACAACCGGAGCCAAAATTAGATGAAGTGGTCACCACTAGCTCCATTACAACATTGGTGCCTCTCGATTTTCTTCAAACTCTGCTTCCACCTGAGCCATTCCATCTTGAACCCATGCTACTCCGGGATGATCATCATGATAGGTATGCCACTTTTTAAAACCCAGTGGCATTGCCTAAGGGAGAACGTGCTCACAGTAGCCCAGTTCTTAGACTACCTGGCAAATCACTAGCTCCCTCCCTAGGTGCTCGCCCACAATTTGTTTCTTTACGCACAATATTGGGAGCAATTGCTGAGGCTTTTTGAGAAGAACATGACCATGCTAAGGCAACAACAGAGTGTCCTTAGTGCAAAGTGGCACAGCTTACAAAAGTAGATAGAGATAAAAATAATGCTTACAATGAGATGCTTCAAAATCATAGCAACCTTTAGCACACTCACACTGAGTTACAACATGATCACAGAAGTCTCTAGAGTGAGGTAGAGAAGCTTGGCACTACCCACGCAAGCTTCCTAAGTCACAATGGCAGCCAAGGTTGCTCGGCTATAGTTAGAACTAGAGGATGCACAGAAGGCCTGAACTGACTAACAACCCTTGGAGAGATTATAGGCCTGTTATAGGATGAAGTGGCTAGCCTCTAATCCAAAAACACAGCTCTACCAGGCCATGGAAGAGGTGGAGGGCCTCAAAGCAGAGAAGGAGCAGATCCAAGTAAAGTTTGTGTGATATGCCCAACTTTAATCTAGCATTAGGCTCCTCAATGCACTAGATGAGCATCTAGAGAAGCTTCCTAAGAAAAAGGATCCTGACAATGATGACTCGGTAGCAGATCACACCGGGCCATTACATTTTTCCTAGACTATTTCTCAAACCCAACTGATCATTAGAAATTGACATCCAGTACTAGAAGCATGGTGATTAGTTTAGGGAATTCCAAGTTAGCAGAAAACCACATGGTGTAGGCCCTGATACTGTTAGATACCCTCACACCAAAGCATAGCCAGCAAGTCCCAAGCTAATGTGGGGTCTCATACCCACACCACTTTTGTTGAGACGGATGTCCAGGTGTCTCTTTTTTGGAATAAGTTTTTGAGGTGGCTATACAGACTTTCTTAGAGTGAGTTTTAATCCCATCGAGGTCCCACTATTTGAGATTTGGTTGGTGGACTAGTTGATGGACCCTGAGTGCCTTCCGGTTGACTTGTACTCGTGGCCTCCCTTGGATCAGTACCAAAGGCTCAACCCGTTTGATCCCCCATCACCCAAGAAATCTTCCTTTTTAGCTCCTCCAAGTGACGTCCCTAGTCCCTCCTCTACTGGTCTCTCCTCTGCTGGCCCTTCCTCTACTGCCCCACTGCAAAGGTGCAATCCTACATGGTGACCTCAAGGATTCAATCGTTGAGCATCATCATTTGAGCCATGCCTGGTTCAAGGGAGCTTTGAACCATGAGGGACCGATCATCACTTAGGTTAGGCCAACAGGAAGATTTACCAACACAGGTGCAAGAGTGGATGGCAATCGTGATTGGCGATCAGGCGAAGCATATCATTAGTTAACTTTTGAATGGCGGGCATCAACAAAAGTAGTGACCATTAGTTAACTTCTGAATAGCAAGCAGTAATAACAACACAAAGCAGTGACCTCGTGTCTAAAGTAGAGACAATCTAGAACTAAGGGCCATAGACCAATGGTGAGTAGTAGTCTAATGAGCTGAGTGTACTAGCTTTAGAAGTTGGTTCTATAGTACCCTAGTAGAAGCACTTTAACATGCAAAGAAGAGTCGAGTGACATGTTGTGATTCATGCTCTCTCTCTCTCTCTCTCTCTCTCTCTCTCTCACCGTGTATAAGCCATCCTTCCCCATCAAGTTTTGTAAAACCCATGTGGGTCTTGGTGGTTGAGGCTCTGGTTCATGTCGTTGTGTGTGTGTGTTCGATCCTTGTGGTCGACTTCGGATACACCTACTGTGTGCATCTTGGGATTGTTCCTATAAAGTAAAAAACTCTCTCTCTCTCTCTCTCTCTCTCTCTCTCTCTCATCTAGCTTGCTAGGCTAGGAGCTAGCATTGAGTGTTTAATTCAAGCCAAGGCGGCCTGGTTTGTAATAGACTTCCTTCAATACAAGTGTGGCTTTTACTGCAATTTGTCTATTTGGTTTATTCTATTTGTTCCACTATTAATAACTTAATCATATGGTTTCACCTTCAGAAAACCAACCTCGACATCCGAGTTATTTTGTCGGCATCTGCCTTCATCACACCCAATCATGCACATACACAACTCACTAAGGATTGCAAGATTAAGCATCTTCGTCCAAGCGTGGAACATGGTTGGGTTAATGGTTCACTCACAATGTGCCGAGCACTCATAAGTTAACCATTGGGGAGTAAGAAAACTAGAATGCCAACAAGCTGGTCTAAAATCCATGGATCCCCTCATTTAAGTGCCACATACCTAGATTTTAGATAATAAATAATTGATCCTAAGGCCCTGTAAAGAGTTCTAAGCAATCAATAACCTCTGAACATCTTGATAAATGTTCGTGGACTTAGATTTGTGTCATCTACAAATTGTTGATTGATTAAGTTTTTTCCCAAAAGAAGTTCAATATCTTTTAGGATACCCCTTTGCACTTTGTCCTAAAGTAGCCATCCAAAAGAGTCAATTGCAATAGCAAAAGGTGAGGGGTAGCAATGGGGCAAGCTTGTCTAATTGTCCACCCGCAAGAAGGGCTGAGTCATTTCCCGATTGACATAGACTTTGATTACGGCATTTGTGAGAAGTGTTTTCATAAAAGAGATGAAGCTGGGCCCATGTCCTGAAAGCATTTGGATGAGGAAATCCTGGCCTAGCTTGTCATAAGCTTTATCATATACATTGAGAAAACAAATATCTTGGTTCGTGTCAATGGCATATTAAAACCGTTCTAACAAACTAACAATTGCCTCTAGATGGTGCTTCCTCTTGCTAAATCCTTTCTGATATTGTAGTATCCAACTATCCATCTTCTTTTGAATTATCAAGGCAAGGGCTTTGGCAAATGATTTGTAATTTTAGTTAATCATAGTGAGAGGCCTCTAGTTGCTAATATCTCTCTCTTTCTTTTCTTGAGGATTAATTTAATAATCCCACCGTTGATGTGATTAGGAAGTTGTTGCTATTCTAGACTTTCTTTCCAGACAAGAAGCAAGCATGGACCTACAACCTCCTAAAAAACTTTATAAAACTCAATTGGGAACTATCTTCCCTAGTAGTTTTACCTTTAGCCATGCCATCAATAGTTGCCTTGAGTTCTTTAAGGGGCAAGGGGACCTCGAGGAACAATCCATCACAATTCATAACTATTTTAGACTTGACTTCCTAGCATTTTCTCCTTGCTTCCCAACACCATCATTGACTTCAATTGTAGTCAAAAGTAGAGTCTTGAACATTGGTATATAATCTGCATGTTTTCATCTATGGATTGGATTAGCATTGGGGATCTCCTCATTGAATCATTTTCTTCTTATTAGTTTGAAAGAGTTCTTGGTGGGTTTGTCTATCTTTCCTACCTACCAATATTTGAAGTAAATATCGGAGTCATTAACTTTGATGTGTTCTTGTCTTTGAGTCCTTTTCTAGCCAACATGAGATACATGTGAGCTCTAGTGTCTCCTTATCTTGTGGACTCTTCCAATCCTTCAATAGTACTTGAGATTCTATCCATTCTTTTAGCTCTAGTTTGGCTCTATCTCTCCTAACTTGGTTTAAAAGGGATTCAATAGCCTCAACTAATTTTTTCCAAAGAATCACAAGGAGATTTAATGGCTACAATAGTAGCCTTCCAACAAACATGAATAACTTGACTGTGAACACTCTTTAAGTTAAAAAATTCTAGATCATCTTTAAACCACTAGGGTGATCTTCTACCCCTTCCAAAATCACAAACAAAGAAAAAGGTTATGGTCTGATAGAGATAGATAGATAGATAGAGAGAGAGAGAGAGAGAGAGAGAGAGAGAGAGAGAGAGAGAGAGAGAGAGAGAGAGAGAGAGAGAGAGAGAGAGGGAGGGAGGGAGGGAGGGAGGGAGCGAGGGAGGGAGGGAGAGAGAGAGAGAGAGAGAGAAGGGGAGAGAGAGAGAGAGAGATAGATAGAGAGAGAGAGAGAGAGAGAGAGAGAGAGAGAGAAAGAGAGAGAGAGATGAGAGATGAGAAGGTATGAGACTCGTCTAAGATACCAGTTTAATGGCCTACATTAGTAGATCTTTTGATAGGTATGCGCTATCTAGCCTTGCTCCTCTTCTTAAACAACCTACCTATCTATTTGATCAAGTGAAGGTGCCCTGATTGCAAGCATCAACAAGGTGTAAAGTCTTTTTTTAATTCTCCCAAGCATGCAATTCATTGCCTCTGATATCTGTCACATTTTCCAACCATCTATCTTTCTCCCAAGTGCATATTCTATGCCAATATAAGATGGGAAATACATAGACAAAACTATGAATAAAGCATTCCAATGCTATCCATCCTCTATCCATCACTGCTCCTCATCTATGTTTACCTTGGATACAACTTCCTTTAAGTGGGAGAGTACACCAATGGTTGTTCCCCCTCTACCCTCTTCATAATTAGTGAGGAATCATTCCATTATTCTATTAACCATTTTTACTCTATTCTCAAACGTTTGATTTGTGACCTTAACTTCTTGCAATTCTAAAAAAGTTGGAGAGAGAGCATTAAATTGTAGCCAACTAGCTAGAAGATTCCCTTTGGAGTGGTCTATGGAGCCACACACATTTTAAAGTGTGATGAAGGAGATTGTTTACTTACCATTCTTCTTCTAGGGTTAGGAATATTTGCCTAACCTGCTGCCTCATTAACAATTGCAAGAAAAAATAGGCCTTGACTTGGACATAGAAATCCTTCTCTTTCACAATAGCTTGAGGGGATTCGTCCTATACCTCTTCTTCAAACTTGTTTGACCACCTTGACTTGGCATATGTGTCTTGAAGAACATGTTGATGCTCTTGAATCCATAAATTAATCTCTTAGTCAACCAAAACCTCAAAGGAAAGTTAATGAACACCTTCCTATGTGATCGAAGGTGCTCACTAGTCATCAAATGGATTATTGCCTACATTCTTGTCCACATCATCATCATCCATAGCTACAGTGTCCTCCCTATCTCACTTCCTACTACCAATCAAGTAAAAAACATATGTTGTGACTCTAGAATGTTGTCTATGTCAATGGAGGTACACAAATTCCCTGTATTCAAGCATGCATTATGTATGGGGGCTATGAGCATGTGATAGGGTTCACTAACAAGCTTGATAAAGAAGAATTAGGCTAATCTATAAAATAAGCTATGTAATCCAGATGGTCTCAAGGAAAAAAAGAGTGTGATGAAGGGGACAGAGAGTTGAAAGTGATAATATCTAGAGAGAGTATTATTATGGAAGGTGATGGATGTTTTAAAGACAAAGAGATCAAGAGAGGGGATGAGGACACAAGGGGAGAGAAGATCACAAAGGTGGGCAAACACGTGGCAACTAATTATTGAGAGAATAATAATAAATGGATGTGGATAGGGAGTGGGAGTGGATGTGAGGGTAGGATGGGGCATACTGCCTACACACCCTAGTGATCGGCCTTTCTTAACAAATAAATATCACTAATAATAATTACATATTTTTTAGTAAAAAATTTATGTTGTTATAAAACTAGTATTTCCCATTCACTAAATATATGTTTTAATTGCTGTAAAGATAAATGTGTGAACCAACTTGCAAGTCACTCATATTGAACAAGAGTGACACACTCGAGCAAAAATGTAAACATAGTGCAAGCAAGGCTAGTCATATGCTACTAGTTTTAAAAAATAGAGCAAGCCAAAAGGGGTTAACCTTTATGTTTGTAAGACTTCAACCCAATCATGGCATGTATACCTCTCAAGTCTTTGTCCATTCCAACATACCCTCTAATGCACTCCTCTTAGCACATGTATACAGATTTGTCCCCCTTTTCCCCCCTAGTTTGCTTAGTATTACCTTCTCCCCTTTCGAGCACCCTATTATCATTGCTTTATCTTAGGGGAAGACATGAGGAACAAACATTATCATTGAGATACCAATAGAGAATTAAGATTGCACACAAATAGATTCGCTAATAGTATTAACCCTAAATGAAAATAGGTGCATGTATGAAAACGAGGTCCTTCTTGCACAGCATCTCAAATACGAAGCGAGTTGTAGTGGGGTAGAATTGGAATTCATAAGTCATGACCAATAGAGACTATGAGTTTAGCATGCATTAGTGACTATCAAGATACTGTATGATGTTGATTGCCATCCTTTTTCATGTAACATGTTTATAAAATTATATAAGTCCTAAAAAGAGGCCTCAATTTTCAACTTCTCTTAAATAGCCCACAAAGGGGCCTAAATTTTCAACTTCATGGGTAGAGCATTTGACCCATTCCTATGTGTAGCCTCGATAATTAACCTGTATAATTGGAAATTAATACTACTAATGGCTCTCAAAAATTAAAAAATTTGAGATCTTGCTAACCCCGCATGAGTTGAACACACGGTTTTTTGCACACAAACTGTAGTTTTGTTTCCTACTCGTTACACTACTTGAAGTTTGTACTCACTCACAGAACAAGAAGATATCTGCAAAAATGATACCAAAAATGCCTCCCTCGCATTAGGGGAGAATTGCGGTCTCCAAAGGGCCCCCAATTAGTGTTTCCTAATTTCAAGGGATTAGTGAGGTATTTGAGGTGTACCAATGGGAGTGCTCCTTTTTGTGGGGCAATGCCATGTTGAGGTGGAGGGTGGGTAGACCTGCAAACAGCCCCTATTGGCTACTCCTCTTACACCGAGGACCACTCAAACCATCCCCCCCCCTCAACCCATGCTTGACCCTTCTCCCATATGCACCTCCCCCAAACAAACCTACAAGTCATTCAAGAGGCGGTGGGCCCTTCTGGGCGAAATTTTCCCCCTCTCAGCTTGTTACAAGCCTGCCCCCTCCTCTTCTCTGGTCCAACTCCATTAGACTCCCTCCATTTTTCAAATGTGGGAACTCATTTGGCATCTTCTTTGCCCCCTCCTACTCTGGTCCACTATGTTTCTCCCTCTCCAACACCTCTTGTAGTAGCTGCTCAAATGTTCTCTCTCCAATCCTAGCTACAGCACCTCCTACAGTAGTAGCTGCTCATTCCCCTCTGCTCTTTCTTCCTCCATTCCTAGCTACAGTACCTACTGTAGTGGCTGCTCATCCCCCTCTACTCTTTCTCCCTCCATTCCTAGCTATAACACCTCCTGGAGCAGCTGCTCATCCCCCTCTACTCTTTCTCCCTCCATTCCTAGCTACAGCACCTCTTGGAGCTTCTCTCAAGCTTCAGTTGCACCCTCTATACCTTCTCCCTCTCTCTCCCTCTATCGGAGCTGCTCTCTCCCTCCAAGCTGCACTTTCTAGTCCACTATTGATGTTGTGACCTCTGTACAAGATGGTGAGGAGACCATACATGTACTCTGTGTCCCACAAGAGCAAAAATGCACTAGGTGAATGGGTGCCTTGCACCTACAGCTTGAATGATTGGATAGACATGAGAGGATTTGCCAAGGGTCCACATAAGCTTCCCAAGAGCAAAAGAGGTGATCTTTTGCATGAATGGAAGGGCCGCATCATGAAGTTCAAGCTTGGGAAGAAAGGATTGCTTGCAAACGTGTAACACATCTACATGGGGAAGGACATGCGCCTTCCTCCATCAAGCAATCAATCGACAACACCATTGCATTGTAAGTCTGCATTTTGTGTAAGATTTTGAAGTGTAATGAGTCAACTTGAAATTGTACTTTGAAATAGAACCACTGTAATGAGTCAGTTTGAAATCGTATTTTGAAATAGCACTTGTGCACAGCAGATGTATTTCCTTCAGACTTTGAGGAGTGGGAACCAGTCGAGTGCTTCTTAGGTAAGTTTACTGCCATTCATGAGGATTTAGGAAGGCAAATGCATGCTGAAGAGAAGTCCTTTGCTTTGAAACAGAGAAATATCTATTGCTATAATGCCAAGTACACTACTCCAAGGATGGCATCAAGCTATGGCTATCTTCAATGCATTGCAACACCACAACTTGAAGACATGGATTGCAGCATGGTGGACACAAGAACAATGCAATCATACAAGAAAAAGATTGCAAAGGATGTGGGCATAGCCATGAAGTTTACATTTGGCTCTAAATGGGTAAGGTTGTCTTGGTTTATGCCTCTGCACATTTTTGCTTAATATCCAGACGCACAGAACAAAAACCATGTGGTCATGCAAGTGCCTAGATGAGAATGCCCTTGAGGAATTGCTTGGGGTGAATTGGGGAAGCAAGTCAGGTGAACAAAAGGTTAATCTGTTTCAATGCCATGTATTAAGGACAATGTGGTTGTCAAGTACCACATCTCTCATCAAATGTTATATTTTGGTTTCCAATATAGGCGCTGGAAGAAAACGGGTGACAATTGGCTCCCCCTTGACTCTAATGATGATGATAATACAGGGGTAAGTTTATGTATTGGTTCTCATTTAGGAGATGTTAAGAATGTGACTATCACATCACAGTGGACTCTCAGGGACGTGCAGGAACACCTATTGGTCATGGAGGATGGCATGTCTGAGTCCTTTCACTTTACCTTAAATGGTGAAAAGGTAGGAAAGCATGCAGAGAAGCTCGTGCATAGTGCCACTTTTATCCCTCCTGCAATATTGAAGATTGTCTAGAAAATGTGGGGTGGCACAATTGTGGATTTTGACATTTTCCAATTAATAGTGGTGCAATTAATTTTGATGTTTTGAATGGTTTTGTTTCATGTCAATGTCAAGTTTTTCCCAAAAAATGTATAATTCTTTTTATTTTTTATATTTAGAACATTTGGGTATATATAGGTTATAAAGTTACTTTAGTTTCAAAGCTTCACTATCATAGCCATAGTTCTTCTAGCTACCAAACTACCATGGATTCTGCTAGGTCTGCCTTCCACGATTTCATCTCCCATACTCCATTAATTCATAGAGAGGAGGAGTTATTTCCAGATGTCCTAGGCACCTACTTGGGAGCCCGAGATGATTTTGAAGACCTCATCAAGTACATGCAAGACTACATTGCGAGTTTTGCATATCAACTTGATGAGTCTACAAAAAGATGGGTCCCAATTGATTATTTGAAGTACTTGTACTGGTTCGTGAAGCATTTAGATCGCTTTTGAGCCCAACTCACACTCCTATGGTTTAGGGAGGTGGACACTTATGACCTCCTAGCATGTGGAGTCATCGAAAACATAGGAAATAGGTTCCTATCCTGGGAAATGACCTTTATTTTCCTTCTCCAAGAGGGACAAATGGAAGAGGAGGCCTCGACCTCAAGCCCTAACCCTGCCCCTTCCCTTTTCGATCCTCTTATTTCTGTAGATGAGCCCAACATCTACAATGAAGAGCCCATAGATGAAGAAGCTGAGGAGCGGGAAGCTGCATTGGCCCTGGAAGTGCTCCAGCGACCTCCTAAACCCCATTCTACTTCTCAAATTCCATCCACCTCGGGCACGACCTCTATTGACCCTACAACAATGATATGGTTTCTTGCTCCTCTTCTTGTCGATGGAGAACAATACCTCTTTCTCCATGGCATAGAGGTTATGTTTGGTCTCTGGGAGGATGAAGCTCTTGGTATCCTGTGTGGATACGAGGTGGACACGACTATGCAAGAACCTGGGTTTTTGGGAGCAGATGATTCAATAGAAGAGGTTCTTGCTTTAACACTGGCCCAAATCAAAGATGTAGAGACATCAATCTACTCCAACCTACTTGATGTTCTAAAAGAAGCCTCCACATCTCACTCCAGATAGCAGGAGCCCTCTAGATCCATCCTCATTGACAAAGAGGAAGGGATTGAGCATGATGACTCCATAGTGGTAAGAAACTATGAGCTTTAAATTTCTTCTCTCTTGGTATACTTTTGCTTTAATGGAATTCTAATGTAATGTTGGATTATTGTAGGAGGCATTTGAGGTCGACCCATTCTCATCTTGGCAACATCTTGTTCACAGTAGCTTCGGCCGAGACCACTCACTGGCACATTACCTTGGCCAAGAAAAAGGGTGCTTTGTGGTTATCCACAAAAAGTTTCTCCACATGGCACTGATGACCTCCTAAAGTGCAAGGCCTTGTCAAGAGTCATTGGTCATGCTGACATCAATTGCAATGCTAACAAGGTCATTTTGGTGAACCGCATGGCTGCCCTCAATGCCTTTGGAACCAATTTTCAAGGTATGGCATTGACGGCAGCAGCCATATCCCTAGCCAGCAACGACAATAGCATTGATTCTCTATCGACTAGGTTTAGAGCTAGGAGTGTATTTGGGAATTCAAAGCCCGATGTTCTCAGTATTTTAGAGAAGAGAGAAAGGCTCTGAAGCCTTATTGTATAGAAAATTTATTTTATATGAATACAGCTATACTTTTTATAAAGTGTCCCATTTTGTGTTCTTTTACAAAATTTATTTTATACTGTCATTATATTTTGTAACTTTACTTGTTGTTGGCATTAATATTTTCATTCACTATTTTGTTCAAAAGCATGCGATCAGATAAATATTTGTGCTATAATCGCCATTTCTAAGCAATCCAATAAGAATCTCACCGCGCGGCAGAAGGCAAATGTGTTCGGCATGGGGAGCCCAAAAATGGCAAAACTCGCTATGGCGTGTATGGGGCCTGTTTGACTTTGACACATTTGCCTTCTACACCACGGTAAAAAAACATCATTTGACCACTCACATTCACACTGAACTTGCATCAACTGATGGAAAGCATCACGTAACATGTATAATAACATGGGAATAGTAATAGAACATAAAAATATCTTTTATTCATTGGCCTCAAAGGACAGAGATTTACAAAATGATTCAGGTTACACCAAATCAACCTAAACAACATCTAGGGCCTAAGGGAGGGATCGGAGCGGATGCGCTTGGCAAGTGCAAGGTCCTTGTCCATCATTGTTACTCTTTTGGCATGGATAGCACATAAGTTCGCATCTTCAAAAAGACCTACTGTCATCTACTCCGTTGCCTCCTGAATTGCTCCCAAAGCGGCTAAAGTGAAGTGCACATCATTCTTGTAATGCTATGCTATTTCACGTACAACATGCTAGAAGGGTGCACGGGGAATGAGATTGTCCACAGTGGATTGGAACTTGCGGATCTCCTGAACTGCCTTCACTCTTGATTTTTTGCACCTCTTAATCTTTGGGGGACCCTGCATTGGCCTTTGGACATGGCTCCATGGCCGCTTGTCCGCTTTGAACTTCTTTCGCCTCTCCTCCCTTGTAACCACCTCTTCAGACTCCTCTTCCTGTGTCTTCTGGGTCATTCGAGGTGGCCTCTCGCGCCTAGGGATCTGCTTTGTCCTTGGTCTCTTTTCCTTTTCACGAGGCTGTGAGATAGCAGGCTAAGGCTCTTGCTCAGCTCGTACTAGAGGCTCCTCATATCTGATAATCTCGAGGCGCAAAGGGTTAATGGTGCTCTTCTGTGTGGTCTGCTTGGTTGGAGGATTGGGGCCAAGGTTCATTATATTTGCGAGCCCGCCAAATACTTCCTCCCGTTGTGGCCCCTGTAATCTCTCCATCTCGTCTCTTTGCCTTTCTTGCTCCCGTTGGTCTAGATGCTCCATGCCAGGACCCCACGGAGCAGGGAGGGGCAATTGATCAGGATTGACTGGACTATTTTGCCCCTCTCGGGAGACCTCTCTACTTCCACGGTTAGTTGTGTGAAAGGACTGAGAGGACCCCTCATCGTGCTTGGATCCTTCATCATGCTGGGATTCCTCATGATGCTGAGATCCTTGGGATCCCCCATGAGAGTCAGATGGTGGGGACTCATGTTGCTTGGATTCCTAATGATGAGAACCACCTTCAAATCCTTGGTGATCATTGCCCTCTTGGCCACTGGGGCTTGCAGTGTGTTCGGAGGCCATGGCATTTTGAGGAGGACAACGGGTAGCGTCTAAATGGCATCCAGTGGGTCTAGCAGTTTGTTTAACTCGTGCCATAGAAATGAGGGATTTTAGGGTTTTGAAGTGCTTTATATAGTCTTTTTCTAAGCACTTTAGGGTTTTTCTTTTAAATTAGGGTTTTTTGAGTGCACCTCCTCCCCCCCCATCCTTTTGTCGCTAGTTCGGTAATACTTAATCTTCACCACCCTCCCTCCCAACCCAGTCACCCCTCCGCCCTGCCATGTCGCACATGCAATTCTGTAATTTCCAAACAAATTTGTGAATTTTAGAATCTATAATTGACTCAAAATAGTGTTAACTTTATTCATCAAACATTTTACATTTGGGACTCTCTTAGGACCCAACGTCTCCCCTGTCTGACTCTACGTGTCTGACTCTACGTTGCAACCAAAGCGCAACCCCTTGGCTCCCTATTAAGGACTTCCAAGCAGCACATCTCCTTGTCTTCTTGACATGTTGAACCGCTTTTGCGAGACTTGAGACCTCTACCTTATCGCGGTTGAGAGTCCTGGCCTCTAGACATCTATAAAACCAATCGAACATTTTGTGTAGTGCATTGTTTCATGCGATACCACCCCCATGCCTTGTATTCTTAAAGTATGTTGCCTTTTCTCTGTAGTGTGATTTCTCCATTCCTTGAGTATTCCAAATGGACAGAGGGCCCCATTGCTCCATAAACCATGGTGCATGTGCGGAAAGAATATGCTATAAAGAAAAACATTGTATTAGAAACAGAAACTGACTGAAGTTTAAAGCACAAAATTTCAACCTAAGGAGGATTACCATGTAATGTGTAATATGTGACTCCCCCCATGCTTCTACCATCAATGATATGAATTCTCCCAATGCTGTCCTGAATCTCTCATAATAAAGCTCATCTGTTTGACCTTGTCTAAGCAACTTTATAAATGCATCAAGCTTTGTCCGCACTTTTGCTCTCAAAGTAGCAATTCACGAATGTGAAGCTTGATTTGTGGTGCACTCACACAAATCTTTTCAGTACTCCCAACCTAGGGTGCTTTGAGCCAATGTATGTTTTTCTTTATCAGCATTGTGGTTGGATAAGAACCTCCACCCATGGACACTTTACTAGGAAGATTTTGTGTCTTTCCTGATTGTTTCTTATCCTACTTAAGCTTCACATTGCCTTCGTGAAGTCCCATTAGTGAGAGTAGTTCTTCAGCTTTTGCAATGCATTGTGCACATACTTGCTGTGGCCTCAAATTACAAGCATAAACTAGATGTAGATAGAGTAACTTATCAAGTATACACAGTTCAGCATGCAAAGTACACATGTGTACCCGCTCCAATGAAATTGGTAGAATGGGGTCCCACTTAGGATCCTTTTGTGACGATCAGGGGCTGCACTTTGGTTGCAAGAAAGTATGCCATTTTCCCACTATTGGCTTCCCTTTTGCATCTTCTGAGAGTGGGTGCAATACAAGCATGTCCATTTTGCATCTGCACCTGTATCATAACCATACAAGCACTTGAGGGTCTTCAAATCACCAGTTAGATGCTATTCAACTTAAAAACTTTCCATGCCCATCCACAATTAATGTTTGCCCTACCTCTTGTCTTCAAATAATCAACGAGATGATGCCGGGTCTCTCCAAAACTCAATTCAATGTCTCGTGGCACTCCTTTGGGGTCTCAAAGGCTGCAAGCCACCATATGTCCTTCTCATATTGGACTGAGAAACCCTACTCAACTTCCTCATCCCCTTGAGCAAAATACAAGGCGTTGTTCATAATACAAATGCTCACCCCCTCTAGCTTGTGCTCTTTTACCAACTGAGCTTCATCCATTTTTATAGCAAATACTAGCTTGCCATCTGTGCAATGAAAGAGAAATTCAGTAAGGATATAGAAATCCGAAGAAATAAAGCTGAGTGTGAAGAGGGAATTTCTCTTACCTTCTTCTCTCATCCCATAGAATTTAACCATGGCTCTTTGTAAATTCTCTACATCCACGTAAACATTATTGAAAGCATTCATCTCAAACATTTGGATGCCAGATTTCTTTTTACTCTTCCAAGTCATTGTGCCACTTGCACAATGGTATCCTTTAAGCTTTTCTCTAGCACATTGGTTTGTTTCTTAATGTACAAGCCTTACAGACCACGGTGTTGGCAATGGCATTGTAGATATCTAATACTTTTCCTCCATAGCAGACTTGAAATTTTTAAAAACAGAGTTGTAAGCTTCACGACTTACACCAACAGCATCACAAGCTCCAAGCACCTCCTTTGCTTGGACGAGGCCCTTGAAATCCTTCATTACCTCTCTAGCAACTTGTTTATGTAGCCCTTTTTGTCTAGGGTCCTTCAATACTTCCATGACATCACTTGGCTTTATTAAACTTCTTAGAACATATGAAGGATCACTATCATCCATTTCCATTGTTCCCATCACATCCTCCATGAAATTCCTAAAGTAGAGTACAAATGAGTCTTAGTGGAAAGAATGCAGTACCACAAATATTTTGGGGTAAGAAATTTCATGGAAATTTGGGAAACTAACCTTGCAGCCCGTATTCTCCTCTTTTAGGCACCACTATTGGTTAACAATGCATCCATAAATTGCAATTTCCTTTTCCTCTCCTTCAATCCCAAAGGTGTTCCCTTCAACTTTTATCCTCGTTCTATCGACTTCTCTCGTTCCTTCTCCACAACACGTTGAACTTGGCCATAGATAGACCTTTCCAAATCTTGTTTGCTTTCAGTAAGCTTCTGGATTGATTCTTCCAATTCATGTCGCTCCAAGTCCAGTGCATGTGCTTTGTCACTGAGTTCTTTGTTTTGCAATTGGAGATCCTGCATACTATTATGCATTGCCACAATAGTAATATTTCCCAAATGTGCAAGTTCTCATGCTTGGGCTCCCTACACCTCGCTTGCTTGCATAGCCAATGTCTGAGAATGGTTCAATCGATTGCAATAACCGAGCAATCCAGCATGTCCCTTGCCAACAAACCAAACAACATCATGCACTGTATGAAAAGGAGGACTGTTTTAGGTGGTAGGGTCTAAAGGATACAAGTTTCCATCCACCCAAAGGTCGAGATTTCTCGACTTATAGAGGCTTATCTCCATAAGTAGTATCCGCTTCAGATGCAAGCAACCCCCTATCCTCTTACCTACACTCACCATGACACCCCCCCCTACCCCCCTCCCTCACCCTTGATGGTGCACGGAGCAAGTGACAAGAGCAGGATCGGACGAAGGGAAGAGCCGGAGCAGAGCTGTAGCGAACAAGGTCACCAACAATCCCCCCCCCGAATCTCTTGGTTTCCCCCTTCTCGCTACTATCTTGCTTTTACCCTTCAAGATACTATTCTGGTGATTTTCTAGAGTGCTGCTCTGCAATGAAGCAAAAATGGTGAAGAGCTCAGTCGATTTGCTAGCCTCTCTTTATATGTATGGGAAGGGTGATGCCAAAATTTCTAGAGGGGGGCATGAGGCAACTTGTCCTTCCTCTTAATTGATGTAATTTATCCCCTCCCCCCCCTCTCACTTTCCCCCCATGGACTAATGGGCTAAGCGATTTTTTTCTCACAAGGCCCCCCTATTTTGCTAATCATTTTTTAGAGATCATTGCCATAGATTTCATTACTGTATTACAACTAAATGACTATTGATAAGCTAACAATTTGTTTTCACATATAATGTGCAAGTTGAATGCAAAATATTGTTGGATGCTATCATACATTAGCATTGAGGTTGTAGCCAACTTCACTTAATGAACGCCAAAAGTGATTGTGGATGATTGATAGTTTATCCACGTCAACTAATCAATTGAAATTAAACCACAAGCTAGCAACCATATAGTAAAAGATGTGACGTTAATCATAATGCTTAATTTCAAAGGCAATTCCACGATTTTGGCAAAATACGCTTATAAGATGACGTTAATCTGCACAAACGAACAATGGACTGGGAGATACTTGTCTTGAATAGTTAACATAGAAGAACGCCGTCCACTTTCCATAGGAGACAAAGTCTATTAACGATAACGGCAGAGGAAATGGTAAAGAACGAAAGGGTTATGAAAGGACATACTTAAGAGTATGACACAACTACCCAATGTTCTTAGCCTAGATTGTTGTCGCGTTACATCAGGAATATATATACACACTCCCTTGTGCATTCGAGATGCCTCAGTTATATCATGCTTCAAAGCTAGTTCTTCGCAAGTATTACTTCTTATGTCTGTATCCTGAAAGCTGCCCTATAGCGGTCGCGCGATCACCTTAGCGCAATGTACATCCATTTGTCATGGAGTCGGAAGCGTTTTGGAAGATGCCCACTTAGGCATTGGAAGGTCCTGCCTGGTCTTCAACTGGCACGGCAGGTGGAGGCTTCTCTACAAGAGGGGAGTGAGCGCCATGTTCTGTTGCAGCAGCAGGTAGGGGGGCATGAGGAGGGGCAGATGCAGGGCGAGTTGAGGCAGCGGCGATGTTTCTGGATCTGAGGCGCAAGGGCCTGTGGCAGGGGTGACGAGGGCGGGCACGGGAGCGGAGGCTGTGGAGGGAGAGCTCTTTGAAACCGAAAGAGGGGTCGTCGTCGAACGCGAGGGGGGGAGGAGGAGGGGGATGTCGATGATGGTGAAGGCAGCAAGACGGGTGGAAGGAGAAAGGAGGGGGGAGCTTGTCGTGGAGCTTGCGGAGGTGGTGGCCCCGGGGGGGAGGGGAGGTGGAGGAGGAGCTTGGGGTGGTGGTGGCGGGGATGGTGATGAGGGCTGAGTAGGAGGAGGAAAGGTGCGCCATAGCCATGAAGGGAAGCAAGCTCCGATTGCAAGCAAGAGGAGGGAGCTGCTCGCCTATCGAAGAAGAAGCAGACGAGGAAGAAGATTTCGAGGAAAACGAAGCCGTCATGCTGTCTACGTAAAAGATTATGTTGGAGTGCATTTGGTCATCCCTTCTTTTCTTCTTTAGGCAGGTAGCATTGTGGGATGAAATGAAAATCTGGGTTCTCTTTAAGCCACGTGTTATAATTTAAAATATGAATTCTAATTTCTTTAATGCCAAGAAACTCCTTTGAATTTCAAACCGTTTCCATTGCCCTTTTGTCTTCATCAATGCTCTACAGAGTGTTGAGCGTCTTGCTACCATGCGATCACGATTCACATCCCTGGATGCTATCAATCTATTGATCTCTGTGTCTCACCATTGTTTTGAAATCTCACAATTGCAATCTATCGCCCTAGATCCAACCCTCGAGTTCTCTCCTTTCATTCTCCAATGCAAAGTGTCGATCCAACTCTCGAGTTCTCTTGACTTTCATTTCCAAATGCAAGTGACGTTGCTTAATCGTGTTTGGGCTTCTTGTCTATCTCTCTTAGTGCGAAACAATGGAGTGGCTTTCTTTACAATCCATCTCTTCCACCCCTTTAATGCACCATCTCCGATTCAAACTTTAAGCAACCTAGCATCTTATACCCAGCCGCATCTCCAACGAAAGATAATACAATAGCACTGTGTAAGACAAGCCAATGTTCTCAACAAAGCCCGAAGTAGGTGCCATCATTTGGTTGCTGTGGGAGTGTTCACTCTTAGCAAGCATGGCTATGTGGGCTTTTGGGTGAGGATAGGCATTCACAAAGCACACGAGCAAAAGAGATGCCTAACCATGAAGCCTTTTGTTTCCTACTTTATGCAAGAGCACATTAGTCAGGTCTAATCTAGTGATGGATGAAAGAACCTGCAAATACTGCTGCTCGTTCAAGTTTGCTAGGCTCTCAATAATCAGATGAAGTTGAAATCTTTGTCAACTTGATTTGTGAAAGTTTTTTTGAAAAGTAGGCATATCTTGGAGATCGAAAGAAGGTTACTATGGATCTCACCTGTGAAGAGTACTTTGAGGAGTCATTAAACTGGATAACCAGTTATTCTCTAAACATTTTTTTGCATCCTGCATTTGAATTTCGTCATTAAACTGGATAACCAGTTATTCTCTAAGCAATTTTTTGCATCCTGTGTTTGAATTTCGTTCTGTCTACGTTAGATTTCACAAGCAGTTTACACTCCGCTATGACCCAACATCGTCGGCCCTACTTAATCCCAGCTTGCAAATATGATAGCTTTTCCAAATCACAATCTTGCAGTAGCCTCTTCCCTCCTCCTTGTATCGCAAGAAAATGAACGGACAATCTTGAACCCATATAACCTTATGCAAGCATCCAAAAGAGCCTGTGTTATTTCGTGCCCTCCCCCTACATTGTCTAAAAATCCCTGGGCGTCCACCTTCTTGCTCGATCACTCTTAAACGCAAGAACTCGTGCTCTAAAAAGTCTTTTAAGCACAAATGAACTTGACGCATTCGACCATCCCAGCCAGGGGATGTAGCCTCCTATCAATATAGAAAGCGGTATAGTATTGAAATCATGCAGCACACAATGTAGCTTGCTGCCCAGATTACCCTCAGGACGTCCGCACATGTGGCTACTGTAGATTTGAACCAGCGATGGTACAATAAATTTGTGGCAGGTGGTGAAAACTGAGATTGTTGGGGCTTGGAGTGAAACAAACTCACGTTCATTGTCACATAACTCCATTAGTACGGCTTTGGTGAGTGTTCCATTTTGTGAGCTGTGTTGGGATGGAAGGGGGTCCCATGTGGAGTTCCAGGTGAGCTGAGAGGTCATGAATTCTTCACAAACGACAAATGCACCACGGTGAAAATTATCACAAGGGACTTTGGCCCAATCCCTATTTAGGAAATTGCTAGGTAACTAGGAAATTTCATCATATTTCCTAGATAGGAAGCGGGATTTTATACTCTCTATCTAGGAAATTCTATTTCCTATATAGACCAGGTAGTGCTTTCTAGGGAATTTGACTTTAATATGAAGAATCAATGTTATCTATATAGGAAATGAGGTGTTCTGTATATAGGAAATTATATTTCCTAAAAAGAACTCTAGGAAATGTCACTTTCTATATGGTGAATGAAGTGGATTTTAAGTTTCCTATATAGGAAATGACGTCTTCTCTAAGAAATGTGAGTTTTTACGTGGAGAATCAAAGTTTCCTATATAGGTAATTAGCAAGAATGTATCTTTTCTATGTGGTGATTTCAATTACCTAGTTTCCTATATAGGTAATTAGCAAGAATGTATCTTTTCTATGTGGTGATTTCAATTACCTGCATAGAAATGAGTTGTTTAATATGCGGATCATCCATGTAGAAAAAAGTTTTTACATTAAAAACGAGCATATATATAACAAGCTTGTTTAATTGTAATTTTAATAAGATACTCTACAGGCTAATTATAAATTTTCTAATTTTAAAACTCTCCTATTATCCAAAAATTTCAAATGAATGTGAAATGAAATTTTATCTAATCTAAGTGCAATATATAATATTATATCTATTTTTAAGTGCAAGATACAATATTGTCAAATGTGTAAATAATAAAAAAATGGTATGTAATATCAAATTGATGTTTCAAATACAAGTGTCGATTAAAAGTAAATGCACAATGTGGAACTGATATTCAGATGAAAGTCTCAATTGTCTAAGGTTTTCAAAGAAAAAAGTTGCCAATAAAGGGCAAATAATTCCTTAAGCCATGGTAAAGCACAATGTGTCATGTCAAATGAAATGTTTTGGTATAAAAATTAGTTATCTAATGTTAATCTGAATGATACTCAAAATAAATTCTCTTGAGTATCAGATAAATAATTTTTCCAATAGATTTATTAAGTTGATTAAATTAATTGTGAATGAGATGTTGATATCCTCCAGTGCACAAATTTTCAATTGGGTCTCCACCCGTTCCTATGTGGTGCTAGGGAGTAGAGGCTCCTTGAAAAGATGGAGAAGCGATTCAACAGCCATCGAGTATGCAAAACCAATGAGTGTGGTGTGTGGTGAGGATGGAAGTACCTCGAAAGAGTTGGAGAGCAGTGCCACAAATGATGTGATCTCTACCGGTGGGGCTTTAGGCCAACAGCTCGAGGAGGATGGAGAATTGATTTCTTACATGGAAGAACTGGCAAAAAATCTCCAAGCCAGCTTCACTCCGTTGGATTTGGAAGAAGCAAAGAGATCCTACAAGCAGAGGTTGCTCGACGCGCCATGGAAGTTGCCACCAAAGGGTGGTACGAAGCAAGTCAGAAGCATGTTGCACATTGTGAGTTTCAAGTTGAAGACATTAGGCTTGAGCTTGAGCGGTTGGCAAGAGGAAGTGCATACTTCTTCTTTAGAGGCAGACTACCAACTTTGGAGGAGCTCCAACAGTTCTTGGTTTTTGAATGTGATATTCCATCCTTGGCCTATATGGCAAAATTAATTAGTAAAGGCTTTTTTATTGTGCGATTTGTTCCAAGATCTCTTTGCAACAATACTTTGGGTAGGTCCTTCATGTTTGCTGGTGGTTCTGTGCTTGTTATTCCTTGGAGTGTGCCTTCTTTGTGGATGAATTTCTATACCACAACTGTCCAGTGTGGATGGATTTTGTGAATCTCCCACCTTGGTTGGGTGAGTCCATCGATAAGATTGCTACAACATTGGCGAAAGTGTTGCTTATTCCTTGGACTACATGTTCTCCTTTTGGTCATAAGAGTGCCTAGATCCTCTGGGATCGTGCCCAGCTAGTTTTGTATTTTATTTAGGTTAAACACCCAAGTAGGCTTTTGTTTTATCAATAAGTCAAATTTGTGCCATTCTCGGATCCTGCTTCATTTGTAAGTAGACAAGTCAGTTCGCCAAGGAGTGTCTGGAGAGGCCAACTAGCATGGCCCTTGCGCGAGCGGGCAAGGTCTCTTCACCAACGGATTCATGCAAGAGGGTGCACCAATCCAATCTGCTTCTAATCGTAGGCTTGGTTTTGAATTCTTTGCTAATTGTCCACATCGGGGTAAGGGTGGCACGACAACCTTGTTGCAGAGTCGCCTCAGCCCCAAGGAATCTACAGAGATAACAAAGGCTCAATTGTTGCAGTTGTTGCATGTAGGATGGCTTTGTGCTTAGGGTTGCTTCAGTGTATGGACCAAATTCTATGCAAGATAGGATCAATTGTTGGGAACGCTTGGAGGATTGCATGGTACTTGATTCACTAGATAGTCGAGCGGGATTGGAACTTCACAACCAATGAGCTAGATCGGTCTCACCCAACTTCGTCTATCTCAAGTCAAAAAAAGGATGCATGGGAGCAGTTGGTGATGAGTAATGGCTTAGTGGACTGTGCCCAGCTAGATCCTGTGAATCTGAAGGAATTATTGTGGTCCAACCACAGAAAGGTGAAGAGTACAGGGCTACTAGACTGTATCAATTCTACACTTAGGAAGAGGGGTGGTGGCTAAGAGGCCCCATGCATGGTGAAACTATTCTTAACTCGGGTCTATCTAATCATGTGCTAGGGGTGTAGACATTTGGTACCCTGCTAGTGGCAGGGAGATACTTGGATATCCCCTACACCAGTAAGAAGAGACTTTTAGAATCCTAAAGATTTTATAGAGAGATTAGGGAGTTATGGGTTGAGCATGCATCCGCCTTTTCTGACCTATGTAAGGAATGGGACGCCACCTCTAGTAATGATGTCAATGGGACCCCTTGCCTTGCGAATGGGTTCGTGGGTTTTAGACAAGCTATGTTCAAGAAGGTGGGATGAGATGGAGCTAAGATGAACATTGGCTAGTCCAAAATATCATAGAGCGTATTAGTGTCTATGTTAAGGACACTCCTCTTGCATAGTTACTTATGATCCTCTTCAATGCATAAATATTATGATCGCCCTCCTAAGAGGGCCATATACAATTTTGTATCCTATATTACTATAGGGTTTAAACATCAAATCGGACTCCACATAACATTTTGTAAAGAGGTCAAGTTTAACAACTAAGATGTAAAGGAGAATTTCTCTTAATTGGAAATCTTATAATAATAAAAGTGAGTTTTATTACAAGTAAGGAGGAAATTATGGAGACTGGGCCAATTGAAAAAGGGCCTATAGCCTATCGGGGCTATGCTACTAAATAGTGTGGGTATGGGGGGGGGGGACTCAAGACAACCAAAATTAGAACATTGCAGCCATCAATCGTAGTTTGCCACCTAGACGTTCGAAATGCTGCATGAGCTTTTCAGCCATCACTAGGCCATTCACCAAACCCATTGTGTAGGCAATTACCATTAAGAACACAAGAGGTCCTAAGACAAGAGGGGGGAGGGGGAAAGGGGGGGGTTAGGTTTGTCAGTTAGGTCTATGCACAGGAAATCTAGGTGTATGGAAATCACATGAAGGTAAGTATTGCATGAACTTATCAAATGATCCCAAATTTTGGTGGTCTATGCAAGTTACATCTGGGTGTATGGTTTGATGACCTGAAGGTAAGTCCTGCATGAACTTATCGAATGATTCCACTATGGTGGATGCATGTAAGGAAGATGGGGTACATGATCTTAGTAAATGATCCCACTATTTGGTGTGTGGAAGTCATACCATTAGACTTACATGATCCAACTTGAAGGGACTATGCAAGGGTCTATTTTGGTGTGTGGAAGGCATACCATCATACAAACCTTTTGTTTGGTGTATGCAAGAGACTTATCAAATGAACATTGAACCCATACATGAACTTATCAAATGATCCCACAATATGCCTCTAGCCAACAATATACCCGCTAGATCAAAACAATGTAGCGGGACTTCCATTAGATAGCAAGTGAGCAGATCCAAATCCTTGAACTTTTGCAAGATTCATTCAGACGGTGCAAAGGCTCTTATCGACCAAGGTTGATAAGCTTTGGTTGATCGAGGTTGAAAGGAAAACTCCACCAAATACCAAATGGAAGTTGAAGCTCAAATCTCATTTCCACAAACAAACCTTGATACTTACCACCACAAGGATGCCATCAACATCACCTTGTAGAGCCCCTTTCAAGGGTAGTTAATATGGACTATGGCAAGGAGCACAAAATCAAAGTAGCAGCACTCGCATGCCAGATTATCTGTTGTTAGTCACCAAATCCAAAAACGGCATACACGTAGCTCTTTAATGGAAGCGGATTTATATATATATAAAAGGCCGTGGATTTATATATATATTTGCAACGTCATACTGGAAATTTTAATGGGTTAATGTAAACTCTAAGATTATGAGGTGTAAGTGGTAAACCTTAATTAAGTTAAAAAGGTTAATATTAAGGTTAATTAGGTTAATATTATTGTGGATTTTGAGAGGGGAGAGGGCCCAAAAATTTGAGAGGGAAGACGAAATAGGGAAGCGGGAAAATAGGGGGAAAAGAGATTTCCCCCAAACCAGCTCTCTCTGACTCCCAAACGGCTCATTCTCGCTCACCCGCGTGCTCATGACTCGAGGTCCCCATCCCTTCACGACTCGAGGTCCCCATCACATCGAATTCCCTGCTGTACCTTCCTGAGCCGCCTCATCTCGCATCAAAGTACTGCTAAGGCCTCAAAGACTCTACCGCTGAAGTGCGCGCAGTTTCGGAATTGTTCGACTCGATCAATCGACGACTTAAAGCTAGGCGCTGTCTCACGGAAATCGATCTGTACTGCGCCGGCCACCTGTGTCCACCTTCATTTGACTCTCCTCGAATTTGACGATTCCTGCACGGCGCACGCCCTAGTCCTGCGTGCATATGCTCAGCCTATAATTATACCCTACTGTCCAGCTCTCAAATTTGAAGGGTAGCTCTCCTCGCTGCATCTGCGCACGCACCTCCTGAGTACTCCTGCGCCATATTATTGCTGCTGTTATACGTCACGACGTCGACGACTGCTCGAGTACTCGATTGGAGGCTTAAATAATTTGAAGGTAAGTACTAAGAAGTTATATATATTTGTTTTCGTCCACTACTTACTATAATTGTTCTAATTTTCGTCCACTACTTACTATATTGCTTCGATCTATACGTCGCCCCAGCATTTACCAAGGAATGTTCCAACCACAAATCCTATCTCTTAATATATATGCCTCCCATGCAAGATGTTGCCATAAATTTGTATATGCCTACTCATGTTTTGCCTATATATAATTCTATATGCTTCTATATATTATTCTATATGCTTCTATATCTTTGCTTTATGCTTCTATATCTTTGCTTTATGTGTATATAATTCTATATGCTTCTATATATGTGTATGCTTCTATATATAATTCTATATGCTTCTATAGTCTATGCTTTATGTTTCTATATTTCTATAGCCTTCTATATCTTTATGTTTCTATTTAATGAATGCCATTCGTGCCTTATTTTATGCTTGATGTTTATGCCTTATGCTTCTATGCTTTATGTTTCTATATGTGCTAGTCTATGCTTTCTTATGTCTCTACATGCTTTATGGCCATGCCTATTAAGTTTATGCTTTATGTGAATGCCTATTTGCCTATGCTTCTTTAGTCTATGCTTCTATGCCTATTTAATGAATGCTTTATGTGAATGTCTATGTCTATGCATCTATGTGAATGCCTATGCCTGTTTTATGCTTTATGCTTTATGGATCTACTCTTTAAATGTTTATGGATGCCTTCTTTATGCTTAATGCCTATGATTTAAGTTTATATATGTCTATGCATCTATGTTCATGTATGCCTGTGTCGATGCTTCTATATGTCTATATGCCAATGTGAATGCTTATATGCCTATGCTTGTCTGGAAATTATGCTTTATGGATCTAATCTTTAAATGTTTATGGATGCCTTCTTTATGCTTAATGCCTATGGATGCCTTCTTTATGCTTAATGCTTATGTAAGTGTTTCTATGTGAATGCCTATTTGCCTATGCTTCTATTTGCTTTATGCTTTATGTGAATGCCATTGCCTAGTGCCTATTGCTTTATGTGCTAGTCTACGCTTGCCTATTTGCCTACGTTTCTATATGTGCTAGCCTATGCTTCTATTTTCTTTATGCTTTATGTGAATGCCATTGCCTATCCTTCTATAGTCTATGCAACTTTAGTCTATGCTTCTATGCCTATTTAATGAATGCTTTATGTGAATGTCTATGTCTATGCATCTATGTGAATGCCTATGCCTGTTTTATGCTTTATGCTTTATGGATCTACTCTTTAAATGTTTATGGATGCCTTCTTTATGCTTAATGCCTATGATTTAAGTTTATATATGTCTATGCATCTATGTTCATGTATGCCTGTGTCGATGCTTCTATATGTCTATATGCCAATGTGAATGCTTATATGCCTATGCTTGTCTGGAAATTATGCTTTATGGATCTACTCTTTAAATGTTTATGGATGCCTTCTTTATGCTTAATTCCTATGGATGCCTTCTTTATGCTTAATGCTTATGTACAAGTGTTTCTATGTGAATGCCTATTTGCCTATGCTTCTATTTGCTTTATGCTTTATGTGAATGCCATTGCCTAGTGCCTATTGCTTTATGTGCTAGTCTACGCTTGCCTATTTGCCTATGTTTCTATATGTGCTAGCCTATGCTTGCCTATTTGCCTATGCTTCTATTTTCTTTATGCTTTATGTGAATGCCATTGCCTATGCGTGTCTATGTTTCTATGCCAATGTGAATGCTTATATGCCTATGCTTGTCTGGAAATTATGCTTATGTGAAGGCATGCCTATGCTTCTATGCCTATCATGCTAAAGTAAACCTTTGCAATTACATGTGCGCCATTACTTTTCCTTAATTTTAAAGTAATTTTAAAATAGGCATGTATGCTAAGATTGGAAGAGTAGATTGGAACAGATTTAGTTTTTAAATGTATATAAATATAAAGCTCGTGTTTAATTCTACGATTGTTACAATGCTTTTGCTCTTAAATGTATAATATAAAGCTCATGTTTAAAATCTTTATGCTTTAAATATTTATGCTTCTATGTGTTTTTATTTTATGTGTGTTTATACATGTTTATAAATGTTATGATATGCTATGCACTTATGCTATGCTAGACACGTATCTATGGTCCTATGTGTGGGAGCTAAGTACCAGAAGTGACAAAATCTCACGGGTATAGTCCTTCTTTATCCATGGAGTCATTGCTAGGGTGTGCATTTGCATGGCCTACAACGGCTTACCTACGGTTTTACCATGGGTGAGGCTGCTTTGATGATATCTCTTGGGAGGCCGTCTATACGACTGGCACTAGTTGCCCATACTTAGGACCCTACTATGTGTGTTTATTTTAAATGTGTTTATACATGTTTAAAAATGCTATGTCTCTATGCTTGTGATGGACTTTGTTGAGCTTATGTAAGTGTTTGTTCTCTAGGGTGTTTTATTTATGATTTCATGTGCCTTATTCCAGATGGCAACAGATGATAGCCTACAGAGATGTAGATGCAATTATAGGTGTAGGCATTCACCTCTTGGCTATCAAGATATGAGCCGGAGAACGTATTATGTGCATTTGCAACAAGACTCCATTGGAAACTTACACGCATCAATTTTGAGGAATGTGAATGAGGAGAACTCTATTGACAATGATACTGTAGTGAATGAAGAGCTCATTGAATCATCTAATCGACGGAGGCGGGTATGGTGTAGATGTGAAACTTATTGCCATAGTGGCCGCTTGGTCGCTCCATCAACTTATGCAAGGCATATGCAAGTTGATGAGTGATTTGAAACTATTGCAGAAAATCTTGGTTTGCATGCTCCACACTTTAGCTTTTTTGGACCTGAAGAAGAGGAGAATAATGAGCTTATGCATCAGATGGAAGGAAATGATCAATTTACTCATATGCATGAACAGGATAGGTTGGATGATGAAGAGGATAACATGAATGCTTTAGGAGAGGATAGGTTGGATGATAAAGAGGATAACATGGATGCTTTAGGAGAGGATAGCCATTTATCTCTCGCTGATAAAATCATACAAAGATTGGTTGAGTTGCAAGCTCTTTGGGATGGACATCAAGCTTCAGTGGAGTTTCAAGATAGTATGCTTAAAATTCTATTTGGAGATATGGGTGGTCCTAGGTCTACAACACATGAAGGCGCAAAAAGATCGAGTCTGAGTAAACTATTGGTCCAACTTCCAGAAACATTGGATGGAAGTCTAAATGGAATAACTGTTCCCACATGTTGAGAGCAATTAACTACTATGTTGACAAGGCTTGGAATGGTTGAATCAAAGAGATATAGAATATGTCAAGGAAAAGAGGATTCCATACATGCTCCAATACTCTATTTACCAAGCAAAGAGGACGCTTATAGTGGTAACACTGTTGAATGCCAATGCAATAGAAATGTCACTGGAAAGAGAAAATTAATGCATGATTGTTTAACATGTTGTGAGAAGTGTGAGAAATGTGAAGTGCCTAGAAAGGAAATGTTATGTTTTGACTACATTTCCATTGGTGAACAATTGAAACTACTTACTAAAAGTAGATCTTTATGCCACGAATTATTGGAAATGTGGTGAAATAAAGACAAATGGTTGGTATCGGACAATTCTAATGAAAATATTAGAATTGATGAGTTTTGGGATGGCAGTAAATGTAAAAGTGTTAAAGAGTTTTGGGATCCAGAATCGGAGTTTGAGTTGCCATTGGTATGTGAGAAGGGGTATTGCAAACAAGCTTATACAGCATGGCCATCTTCACTTAAATCGGAAGCACTTTTGGAGGGTTGGAAAGAACGTGAGAAAATTTACAAATTTGTTTGCAAGGCTTGTCGAGCTCTGACACAAGGTCCCCAAAGACTCTGTAAGGTAAATCTTCCTAATTTATACTATGTGTGGTCTCTAATTAATTTATGTTCGAGGATTACACGTAATGTTGTACTCTAAATGTGTCTTTGTTTACATATACAGGGAGATCCACGTAATTTTGCTCTTTTATTGCACTGGGATGGGTTCCAGACATCAAGAACAACGTAGAAGAATTGTGGCGTCATCGAGATAAAGGTTCTCAATTGTGGAAAGAAGTCCATAATTGGAGCAATACCAGTCTTGTTCATTCCATTTAGTTGCAAAAAAATTATAGGAAGCTTAAGCAAACTGTTTCATGTTTTTATGAAACCTTTGATAGATGAATTAGAAAGTTTGTTCATAGATGGAATTGATATAGATTTCAATTATCCAATGCCTTTAATTTTTGGGCATGATAGCCATTTATCCCAAACCTTCAAAGCACGTGCTAGCATGCTTATGATGGTGACTGGTGACCATCCAGCTCAATGTAAGATTGGAGCTTTTAAAGATGGAGGCCAAGCTTTTTGTCGTAGAGACAAACCTATAGCTACTTTAGAATGTGAAGGATCGAGTCGATACCTTTATGACCAAAATAGATTCCAATTCAGATATGCTCCAGCCAAGAGGTCCACAAAAGATATGTTGAGAGACTTGCTTCTTGCAGAGCGAGCAAGCACTCAAACGCAACGTGAAGACATTCTTAAAGAGGCTGGTCTTTCAGGTAGATCATGTCTATGGAGATTATATGATCTTTATGGGTTCGACTTATCTCTTGATCTTGTGTACAATTGTATGCACATACTAGCATTGAATATGTTTTCAAAGTACATGAGCTCTTTAATGAGAGATATCGATAATAGAGTGAAGAAAGAAATCGATGAAGCAACTCATAGAATGACATTGGCCACACCTTATTCCATCCGATATGGTCGATGGCCAAGGTTTCCTAGCAAGTATTTCGAGAGTTACAAGGCAGAGGAAACACAAAAGTTCGTACAATGGTGTCTTCCTTATGTCCTGAGTGAAGTCCAAGGTATTCCTAAGAAATTCTATGATTTGGGCCTCTTGATCATAGATATTTCTCATGCCTTTTACAACTATACTAGAAGTAATGGCTAGTCTCAAGAAGACATAAACACTCTGAGGGTATTGCTTGCTTCTTGGAGAGTAAGATCAGAAGAGTGGATTGGAAGAAACTCAGCTCCATTAGAGCATGTTGCAGGTTTTGGAGAATTTCTTGATGATATTTTGCGACATGGCAGCCACGATGGGTTTTGGTGCTACATATATGAGCGTATGGTCTCAACATATGCTAGCATCAAAACAAACAATAAGGACAATGAGATCTCATATGCAAACTATCATCGAAGGAGATATTTCACATGGGTCTTTCTACATATTCAAGAAGATGCTGATAGGTTGTTTCCTCATCAAAGGATGTTGAAAGAGTTTCATGGAGTTCTTTCAGTCCCAGATGGATATGTAGTGGACAAACATGGATGTTATGATTGTACTCAATGGCATTCTTTAGGATTGATACATGTATCATCCATTGAAAAAGCGAAACATTTATGGAGTTTAGCTACATTGCATGCGAAAGACTATCCTTGCCAAAGATTCATATTACAAAAGGGTATTGTAATAGCAAGAAAGAAGCCAAAAGTTAGATACGCAACAAGTGAGGAAAGAAGGTATGTAGAGCAAAATCTTCAATTCGGGATTGAGAGAGTAACAGAATATAAGAAAATTATGTTTAAGGGTGAGGTTTATAAGATTGAAGATAAGGTTATCGTAAAGTCTGAAGAGGATGCAACATTAGTCTCTAGTGTGGGACACTGGAAAGCGTGCATAGCATCGTTTTTTTCCTTTCAGCATAATGGTGACATGCAACTATTCTTTGGAGCACACTACTATAGGCAACGCATTGTTGTTGAAAGAGGATATGAAAGATTAGATGTTGATGGCACCACTGGCATGAGTGTCCTACAAAATGCATATTTGCCATACACCTGGAATTGTATAAGGCCAATTAGTTCTTTATTGCATAAGTTTATTCCTCTACAGCATGGAGGTGGTATCATTGCATATGAGACAAAAGATTTAGGATTGAGAACACGTTTAATCCAGCCTGGTTGCATTGGATGTATTCCTCCTTGGCTAGAGGAGAATGATATTGTTTTATTGAAGTCTTGTCTTGCAGATACAATATGTTCACCAAATGATCTCAAGTATGCCGTTGTCAGAGATGTGGATCACACGCTAAATCAAGTTAAAGTAGCATGGATAACGTTGGTTCACGCAGAGGAAAAGAGATGGAAGGTCTCGATGGAAGACAACGAATGGAAGGATTGGTGGTTTTGTGTGTCTGTCAACGAGACGTGGAAAGTTATCAAGACAAAGAACATGGTAGTTCAGGGCAAAGCCAAGATAGTTCCTATCATGTGGCAATCTTAGGCATGTAGCTAGGATACATGAAGTTAACATCATTCAAGGAATTAGAAAACGGATTTGGTACGTATTTGTATTTCATTTCCTTTTACATCTATTTCTATTTTGTGTGTTCTTATTTCATACTAACAATAACTAAACTCTTTTATGCTTATGTTGTGCATGATCAAGATGGCTAGCAACAACATGGACATGGCGGCGCTACTAAAGAAAATGATGAGTGAAGATGCAAGTTTCCTTGGACTCTTGGATTCCATGGTTAGTTCAATTAAAGGTATGTCATTTTTTTGTTGGATTTATGTTATGCATTTGGAGAAAGAAGGGGTTGAACATATAGAGAAGGTTGAATTTATGCATTTGGATTTAAGGGAGAAGGTTGAATTTACGCATTTGGCTTTAAGAGAGAAGGCTGAATTTTTGGGTGAAGAGAACTGTTTTATGAATTTATGGGCTGATTTTTGGGTGAAGAGAACTGTTTTATGAATTTATGGGCTGTATTCATTACATTTACAGAAAGAAAGGGCTAATTTGTAAGCATGTATGTTATGCACTTGGAGAATCTAGGTGGCTGAATTTATATCATGTATGTTTTTGCCTTTGGATGTAAGGGAGGGGGCTGAATTTATGGGAGCAAGAGGCTGAATCTATGGCATGTATCTTTATGCATTTGGATGTAAGGGAGGGTGCTGAATTTATGGGAGAAGGGGGTTTAATTTATGGCATGTGTGTAGATCCATTTGGAGAATGCATGTGGCTGACTTTATGGCACGTATGTTATCCACTTAGAGAAAGAAGATGGCTGAATTTCTGGCATGTATGTTTTTTATATAGGGAAAATGCCTATGGGAGATGAATCAAAGGATGTGTCCTTCAAAGAGAACAAGGAGCGTCTCTCTTTGCAAGATAAATCTCAAGTTTCTGTTCCTCCAATCTCAGGGGTAAGTTTTACACCATCATATGATGAGGTGTTTAAACCACCCAAAATGATCTGTAGGGATAAGAACAAGCTATATAGGAAAGAGCTCCTAGAAAAGTGCTTTAGAGACCAGCATTCTCTATTGTTAGAAAACTACCGTCGTGTACGAAGGTGGTTCGAGGGAATAGAGACTGTTATAGATCTACGGCATAAAAAGGAAGAACAACAGCATATTAAAGGCATCATCCATGAGCGTCATCATGAGATAGTGCCTCTAAAGTTTAGTGGAGTTGAATATAGCTGGAGAGAGGAAGATATATACAGGTGGTGGATCTCCTTAAAGCAGTCTAGTAGGAAATACTCGAAGAAGAGGACCCTTGTAAATAATGTGAGTTGGCCTTTCAATTATGTGATATTTTATGAAACTCTATATTTGCAATATAGATATGATCTAGTCAATGTATTCTATTGTGTTTCAAAGGACGAAATGAGCAAAGTTCAAAGAAATTTGGAGCTTGAAGCAACTAGTCCTTGTATTGATAAGTCTCCACATAATTCAATTTCAAAGAAGGTATGTTCAATACATTTAATGGTTCTCTAGCGTGAAGTAAAAATTTGTATTTATTTGCATAATTTGTGCCACTTCTTACTTGGATTATTTAACTCTTTAGTAGTCTATTGGAGATTCTATTTCTATTAGAGAGGAATTTCATGGACAAGGATATTCAACATCTCAGGTTGTCCATGCATTTGAAAGATATGTTGTTTCAAGAAAAATTAAGAATATCGTATACCAATTGAACTAAGTTCTCATTCCTTTGGATTTCAAAATGATCTATATGAGTTTAAGGAGAATTTTGTATGTCTATTTGAAACTTTTTAGAGATATATGGAGCCTCAAGCAACTACTCCTTGTATTGACGAGTCTCCACGTAATCCCCAGGGGATTCATAGGAGGAAACTTATGATATCACGTGAGTGTACAATAGGGGGGTTTTTTGAAATGAGGCATAAGCTTATAAATTAGGGATGGGGGCCCTTTTTATTTTTTCCCAATATTGAATTTAAGTTATGGGGCCATGCCATATTTAAGAGGGGGGGACATAGTATAGGCTACCTTGGGTAACTAGTCCAAACAAGTTTGGTTTTGTATATGGTTTTAAATAGTCATAGCGAAAGTAATCTAAATTTGTTCATTGTGTAGTCTAAATACTTGAGAAAGAACATAGATTTAAGGAAAGGGGGGGACATAATAGAATTTTGGTGGTATCTTATAAGCTTAAATAGGGGTGTTTTATCATCCTACGTGGATCTTAAATAGGGGGTTTTCTTGAAGTCCATGCACGCAGGTGACGTCCCCCTGTAATGAAGAGTGAATCCCCCGGGACGTAATCCAATTTCAGAGAAGGTATGTTTATATTAATACCTTGAATGGTTCTCTACTTTTAGTAAAAAATTATACTTTTTCGTGTAATTTATGTGACATCTTACTTGGATTATTTAATTCATTGGCAGTCTATTGGAGATTCTATTTTTATTGGAGGAGAATTTTGTGAACAAGGATATTCAACATCTCAGGTTGTCTATGCATTTGAAAGATATGTTTTTTCAAGAAAAATTAAGAATATCGTATACCAATTGAACTAAGTTCTCATTCCTTTGGATTTCAAAATGATCTATAAGAGTTTATTAAAATTTTGTATGTCTATTTGAAACTTTTTAGGGATATATGGAGCCTCAAGCAACTACTCCTTGTATTGACGAGTCTCCACGTAATCCAATTTCAAAGAAGGTATGTTTATATTAATACCTTGAATGGTTCTCTACTTTTAGTAAAAAATTATACTTTTTCGTGTAATTTATGTGACATCTTACTTGGATTATTTAATTCATTGGCAGTCTATTGGAAATTCAATTTCTATTGGAGGAGAATTTTATGGACAAGGATGTCCAACATCTGAGGTTGTTGAAGCATTTCCAATAAAAGATATGTTTTTAATTTTATAAAGAATATAAAATGTTTTCTTTAATAAAATCATATGTTCTTTTGTGTAGATAGATAAGTTCATGGCGAAGAGATTTGAAGGGTTTGAGTATTATCACTCTGATCAGGTGTGTAAGTTTCAATCATGAGTTGTCTTCTATTTTGAAAAAGTATTATTAACCATTCAGTTATTCACAATTCATCTATCTTGAATATTTTATGTTAGGATTCTTATGGTGAAGCGAATGCTGATATGAATGAGATGACATTTTCTAAGATGCTTCATGATGACATCACTACAAATGAAGATAAGGTATGAATTGCCTTTATCTTTTAGATATGCTTATGATTGAAGCTATTTTCTGGCATTCAATTGTGATCAGCATCTTCTTTTTAGACAAGTTTTAATTTAATTTTGTCATATTTTTAGGATCCAATATCAAATGTGATTGATTCTACGAATGAAATGTCTAGAAAAAGTGAACGAAAGAGAAAGGTAAAAGTTTTCATTTATGCAATACCCTTTAAAAGTAAAGCAAGTACTTTGTATGCTTGTATTCTTTACATAATTCTTTCCAATGGCATTAACACTACTTGTTGTTTATCATTCATAGGTGAGTGAAAAAATGAGAGATCACTTAGAACAGAAGACCGTGCAAAGAAGTGATAAATCCCAAGGAAAGAGATGCAAGGTATTCTTATATTTAGAATTTATTTTCTATGATTTGAAGTCTTCATACCTTGATTTTAATCTCAATTTTTTATTTGAATTAGAACTTTAAAGATATTCAAGGTACAGACATGGAGGTGACTACGATTTCAAGCGAGTATAAAAGAGTATGTGACAGCCTTTTACATTAGGCTTCATTATTTAAATCATTTGCTTCGAATTTGTTAATATATTGTCACTTGTTTTGTTATTATGCCCTCAGGTGGATGACATTTCAGAGGAATATATGGAGACGATACTTTTGAAATACATGGGAGTCCACACAATTCATGATATGTACTTTTCCTTAAAAAGTACATACATGTGAAGCTTAAAAAGATGGAGAGTAGCTTCAAACAGTACTCTACAGACATCAAGAAACCAGCCAGTAACATTATGATAAGGGACATTGTGCATTGGCTTATTGAAAGTCAAAAAGTTAGATTCATGGAAAAATCTGGTGTGCTTAGTTTAGAAGATATAGAGATTTTGATATGACATTTAGCTTGATTCAAATAAGTCTTCAAAGATGTTTTGTAGAGCTCTTTTAGCTCTCTTTGGTTGTCTTATATTTCTTATAGTAGAAGTTTTTCGCTTTTTCTTTTGAATATTGTAATAACGAATGGACTTTTTACCTTCTTATTATTTGTAGAAATATTAAAGAGAACTCCATAATCTTTTTGATGGTTTTGTTGAATCTTAGTGTAGATAATGTGAGTTAATGTAATTATAGTAACAATTGCTTATTGCTCTAGGTACTTTGAAAGTTCAAATTGCTACATATGAAAATGTGAAACATGAGTGCTTCATTTCTTAAATGATATAACTTAGACAAAATCACTTATTTCGCGTTCTCCCTATATAGGGAAATAGAAGATTCTCAATATAGTTTACTAGTTCATAACCAGGAAGTTTGCAAACTATGAAAAATGGGGCATTTCCTAGTTTGTCTTACAAAGAAAAAGAGGATTCTCTATATCATTTACTAGACTATAACTAGGAAGAGTGCAAACTAGGGAAAATGGAACATTTCCTAGTTAAACTATGTAGGGAATTACTAATGAATTTCACTATCTAGGAAAATTTTCCTATATGGTGAAATTCTCTAATGATTCCCTGCATTGACTTGCATAGGGAATTTTTTGATTGATTCCCTAGATAAGGTAACTAGGAAGTGTTCCATTTTCTCTAGTTTGCACTCTTACTAGTTATGTTCATTTCTAACTAGTAAATGATATAGAGAATCCTCTTTTTTTCCTATACAGAGAACGTCTCAAAGTTCCTTGTGTATATCCTGAGGCGACCGCTTATGTATCTATCTCCTATCAATCTAGCAACTTCTTCTTGTAATCTGATCAAGTATTGTAAATCAAGGTTTCGTGGTTCTACCACGTAAAGAAGTCTGCCCTTTGTGCGCAAATGTGTTAATCTGCAACCTGCTAGTCTCATCAAATTTGCAGGTTTTTCACGCAAAATTGTAAGTGTGAAAGTCATCTGCACCATACAATACATGCAAAGTTGAGTGCAACAGGTCGATGACGTCCACTACGTATATCTCTCTCACTTCTGTAGAGGTCTCGATATCGAGTCGGTTGAATTCGACACATTAGAATAAAAAGTAGTGCGACGCCTTTCCACATCTTCTACGGCATGGACATTGATCACAAAATAAATATGCAGGCTTACAGCATTGTATGGAAGGCTATCGAAAGGAGGTCAAATGATATAGTAGCTTTGAAGAAGATTTTCGATGCATTTCAGAATTCCACTGATGCTCAGGCAAGTTCTTAGTTTGCTAGCAAAAGCATCCTATTGAGATTGCCCTTCCCTCATATTCAAGGTTCAACGAACTACAAATAAGTCAAAGTTCAGCAGCTGTTTCATTTATCTAACTTGATGTCTTGATCTGCCATAGAGAACTTCTCGAGAGGTGATGTTCTTGCAGGAGCTCAACGATCATGAAAACATAATAAAGTACGTTATGTCTCAAATCCTTTAAAGACGGCAACTCATGGTGACATATCTTTTTGTTGTTATCAAGAGTACTAAAATGCGCTTTGCTTGGTACGTTGAAACATGAAATAACGTAGAACCGTCGACCAAGCGACACAGCGTATCTGACAACTGCCTGTATATAGACGTAGTTCTTCCTAAGTTTTCCTCCATCATTATTGCCGTAAAATGCCTAGGACATACATCTTGTAGCTAGTGCTCAAGATACAGTGTATCTGACGCTTGCCTGTATATAAACATAGTTCTTCCTAAGTTGCCGCCAACAGCCGGAACTGAGCATTCTCGTCATGCATTTAGTCACGATTTTTAAGGCATTTGGCTGCAGATCATATGTAAGTACTAGAAGGTGAGCACGTATGTTAGGACTTTACAAAAATCTAGCTTAAGTATATAGCCCTTTGCGTGTGCTGCTTCCAGAGACTTTCAACTTGAAACGTTGGATTGAACTTTTCAAGTACATCAGCGCCGCTCCCACCTCCTCTTTTTGAGATACCCGTATCTGTGAGGATGTCTACAACAAACAGGGCAGCTTTTTAATAAAAGCAATTGGAAAACGAAAGCAAGTAATCCACGACAGTAACGGAAGTTTGAAAGGAAAGTAGAAAAACATCGGACCTCGTTCGAATTCGCCACTACTGGTGTCCATGGAGTCTCAAGACCTTTCAGAATCATCTTCGTAAACCTTGCGACATAATTCGTCTTCACGAAACCTTGGAGACAAGAAGAAAGAGAGGCAACGAGAAGATACGACAAAATGGAGGCAACAGCAGCTATCCGATGAGACTTATATGATCGTCCATTACCAAACTGGTCCATACCTTTTCTTTCACCATGTTTTTTTGGCCTTGCTATGTGGGAAGGGTACACGAACGATTCCTCTCCTTACAAAGGTGAAACATTTTATTTTTGACATTTTTATGCTTGCCCACGTGGAAATATTTAGTTGGGTTCTTTCTGCATGCATCATATGATTAAGGTTATTAAGGTTTTGACAAAGAAGATTGTAGAGGCGGCATTTCTTTATGGCGCTCGTTGTCTTCTTTACATTACTTTCATAGTTAGAGGGCAGGACTCTTGAATGATAAACTTCATTCACCTTGTTAACAAGGTGAGGTTGCCACAAGGGCCGTGCTTAGCTTATGTTCTCTTGTGAATTATTTTTTCTCTTGAGAAAGTAATGGATGTGCAATGCTTGTCTCCCCTTTTTTTTTTGCAAAGATTGCTGGCGAAGGTCTACTCGATGTATGCGAAAACTATGGAGTGGTTAGTCTAATAAGCGTGCGATATTTCCATGTTTTTTTTTTTTGCCTTAAAGTCACTCCAAATTTGATCCAAATGTGAACCGTAAATAGTTGTGGGCTTGTGGATGTGTAGTTGGAGCCCTAAGGATTGCATGAGAGCTTGCAAGTTTGTGGATGTAGGTGATGTTTTGCCCAAGTCTATGTTGAAGTCTCCTAAAAGTATTATCGATGAGTTTGCTCTTTTGCTGGTCATTATGACTTTATGAAGATATGTTAAGAACATGTTATATCTTTGAGAAGGCGGCCTGTATATATTGAAGATTTGGTAAATTTTGTCTTGAATTGTTATGGTAATGGATGTGATTTCTACTCCCTGCTCCGTGAATGTCTCCACAGTATGTATTGGCAAGTTTTCTCAAACAAGTGTGCATTGTCCTGTGTGTGAAAAAATTTCAATTGCATTAATGAATCCTCGTGATGTTAGTTGCTTTTGATGTCTTGTCTTTGTTTCTTGAAGACAAATGACACAACAGTCCATTATCTTTGTGGTCTCTTCGATGTCCACAATGTATTTTGCTAGCGATCTTGTGTTTAGTGACCCTAGCAAAATTTGTTTGTTTTGTCTTTGCTTCTGATGGGAGTTCTCTATCGTTACCCAAGTTGCATTCGTGTTGAGTCTATGCATCTCATCTTGTACATCTCTATCGATGTGGAAGTTTTCATTTGTAAGTGGTTCTAGCAAGTACAACCTTTCGATGTCCTTTACTCAGGATAGTGCTATGTATGCTAGCCCATGTCCTCATACTCCCCTTGGTGAGAAAGCGAGTCTTTCCAATGTGAGGCCTTATGCGCGGTGTATTGTTCCTATAGTTGTCGCCTGTATAGGAAATTGTTCTCGAGTGAGGATGCTTGTTTTTGAAGGTCCTATTTGCACCTCTTTCACAATTCTAAAGATAGGAGTCCATTGTTTTGTAATGTTGTTTTCATAGGCATCGATGTTTTGTTGGCATGCTCACATGCCAATGTCTTTTGAAGGGAACAATATCCACACTATGTCCTTTCCGGTGGATGTTGAAGCCGTCTTAAAACCTTCATCGGTGCCGTTTACTAGTCCGTCTTGTTGGTCGATGTTTCCTGAGCAGAGTTCTACTAGCATTCCTTCCTTTATCTCAATTTTGGTGTGCAGATCGCATGTGTTTCTTGGATCCTCTAGTGTCTTTGTTTTGTTGCATGTTGCATGCGAGAAGTGATCCTTTGCAAGAAGCACATGCTTTTGCCCATTGCAAAGGTGCATTATCATGTCGTTGTGCTTTCTTGTTTGCAAATTTGTATAGTACAGGTGGGGGAATGTGTGGTCTAGTGGTGTTGGGCGTACGCATGTTTTGTTGATGTAGTCCAAATCTTCGATTGTGTGGGTGCATTTCCTGAATGAGTTGAGTGTGTTTATAAATATATCATTACTTTATCGCATGATAGATTGTAGTTCAAAGCATTTGGGTTTTCTTCGCCAATATGTCTCTACAAGACATTCTAGCTCTCTCTCGACTGTTTTGAAGACCCATGAATCTTTGACTAGCTTGGCTTGGTAGAAGTCTCCGGATGTAATGATATCTACATCTGTGTGATCTTTTTTCAAAGTACACATTCTTAAATCTACGAAATTCATTTTCTTCTCCCAACCAAGAAGATTTCATAAAAAACAATAAGCTGAACTTGTGAATATAGAGCTGTTAATGTGTCCAACCTCTCCCTTGGCAAGGATGCTAAATTGCTCATGTGTGTTGGAAGGTGCAAGGCGGAGTGAATTGTGTTACCATTAATATTACACGATGCTTTTTCGGGGTAGGCGAGAAGGAGCACTGTAGGGAGGTTGCAGTCAACATGTGCCAAATTCCTGTGGTAGGGTCTAATTAAGCCTTGCACTATTAGGAGTAGAAGATATGTTTTTCCCGTTCCTGCCCCTCCAATAAGAAACAAGTGTATTTTTTCTTGTGGTGCTAGTTGTTTGCGCAACATTACATCATCGAATAGTTGACGTTGCTCCTTGTTGAGTGATCTTATCTTCTGGAAGTACTCAGCATTGTCCATTATAACTTGCTCCTTGGCGGTGACCATATACTGGTCGCTCTTTATGGCTTTTGATATCACTGGCATGTTTAAGGATATATCGTAGAAGTTCTCTTTTTGTGCTTCAGTGCTCAGAGCTGGGCTTTTGCCATTTTCGATGTCATCTATGATTTTCGTAGGAATACTTTCTATGTCATTGTCATCATAGTACTGGTAGTTGTACTTCTCTTTGTTGATGCATATTATATTTTCGTTTGCATAGTAGGCTTCTTTCCAAGTCTCGTGGACTCTCAATTGCTCGTCCTCATCATCTCTGAAGGGACAGTAAAGAAGAAGTTGCTTGTGCTAGTGATTTTCAGGGTCTTTAAATTTGTTGAACTTAACAAACCTTAAGATTTTTGGTTTCTTTCTTTTATTGAAGGATTGTTGTCATGGTTGTATTCAGCGGTGAAGGTTGCCAGACATAAGTCATTCATGTTTTGCCGATTAATATATTTGTCAATGATACTTCGGCAAGAAATGTTGGTGGATTCATTGTTCATTGCCTGTAGTTTGTCTTTACGCTTTAGAATGAATATTGCTATTTTCCCCTTCTCATTTGTGCTTATGAATTGGAAGTCCCTACTGACAAAATATGAAGAGGGGAGAGGAGAAGAGTGGAGATGACGAGAGAGGGCACAGCTAGAGAGCACACCACAAATGACTAACTGTACACTAGATTTTGTTGAAAATTTTGAATATATACAAACCCATTTAGGGTTAGGGGATCTAACCCTTTCCTTTATAGCACTCTATAAGGTTGGTGCTATGCACATATGATCACATGATGGTGCTATGCACACGTGATCACATGATGTTGTGCGTGAACTCTCAACACCTTCCCTCAAGATCAACATCATGAAGTAGGCCTTCCCTCAAGATGATGATTCTGGGGAATCGAAGGACTGAGCATTACATTCCATCACACCCCTTTAATGGGAATGTCCTTCCTCTGCGTCAAACTAAGAGCTAGTCGGTGTTTCTCGAATAGCTCTTTGTCAAGTGGTTTGGTAAAGATGTCTGAAACATTCTCTTTGCTATCACAATGTTGCAGTGTGATGTCACTAAGTCACACTCTTTCTCTGATGAAGTGCTCTCTGACATCAATGTGCTTTGTCCTGGAGTGATATACTGGATTCTTAGCCAATGCTTGAGCCGATTGATTATCACAGTATATTGTTGTTGGCTTTGACTCATCAAAGTAATCTGTTTCTGACAATAGTCTTCTGAGCCATATAGCCTCACATACACCTGTAGTGAGTGCTCTATATTCTGCTTCAGTCAAAGACAAAGAAACAGTTGGCTGTTTGTTTGACAACCATGATATAGTACCTTGACCAAAGAAAAATGAATATCCCTATGTCGATCTCTTGGTCTCATGATCTCCGCCATAGTCACTGTCATAGTATCCATGCAACCATGGATGACTTCCTCTGTATTCTATCCCAAACTGCCTTGTACCTTTGATGTATCTCAAGACTCTTTTGGCTGCATTCCAATGAGATAGTTTTGGATTTGCCATAAACTATGCTAGTGAGCTTACTGCATAACAAATATCTGGCCGTGTGATTGCCAGATATATAAGAGATTTGATGAGCTGCCTGTAGTATTTGTCATTGACTGTAGGCTTTTCTGAATCTTTAGTAAGTTTCAAACTCTGTTCCATGGGAGTGGCTGCTGCAATCTTGCAATCTGCCATATGAAACTTCTTTAAGAGACTGTCAACATACTTGAGTTGACTCATGAACATGTGCTATCTGAATCTCTCTAGAACTCAATTCCAAGACAATAGTGCATAAGTCCAAGATCTTTCATGTCGAACCCTGCAGATAAGTCTTGTTTCAATTTTCTAATGAAGCTATCCAAGTTGCTTCCTGTCATAATCAGATCATCTACATACAAAAGTGCAATAGTAATGTCTTTCCCTTGAACTTCGTAGTAGAGAGTATGATCTACATTGGACTTCATGTATCCCAGATTAGCAAAATACTTGTCAATTCTACTGTACCAACTTCTGGGTGCTTGCTTTAAGCCATAGAGACTTTTCTTGAGATGGCAAAGCTTATTCTCCTTTCTTGGTTCAACATAACCTGCTGGTTGTTGCATGTAGACTTCCTCGTCTAGGTAACCATTGAGAAATGCATTCTTGACATTGAGCTGATACACATTCCATTTGCTGAGTGTCGCTAGTGATATCAAGAACCATATGGAATCCATCTTTGCTATTGGAGCATAAGTTTCATCATAGTCCTGACCATATTGCTGTGCAAATCCTTTTGCAACTAGTCTGACTTTGTATCTTTGAATACTTCCATCTGGATTGTACTTCACTTTGTATACCCATTTGTTTGCTATGGCCTTCTTTCCTAGTGGAAGGTCGCATAATTCCCAAGTATTATTCTTATACAAAGCATCCATTCCTTCATTCATAGTAGTTTGCCATTCTGGCTTGTCTACTACATCTTCGAAGTACACTGGCTCTTCTATAGCCATGATGGTAGTCATAAGAGCATAGTTGGTGGTTTCCACCTGAATTGCTTTGTCTTTTTGAGCATATGTCAATCTGGTTGGAGGTCTTCTTTCCCTAGTAGACCGTCTGAGCTGCTATGGCTCTGCTTGGGGTATTGCTCGCAATTCTTGCTCTTCTTCATCAACCTGTTCTATAGATGACTGTGAAGTCGATGCTTCTATCTCCTGTGTAGGTGAGGTTTTCCATTCTGATTCCTCATAAAAAATTACATCTCTGGAGATAATGACCTTGCGGTTGATGGGATCATACAACTTGTATGCTTTGCTTTCTTCACTGTAGCCAACCATGATGTATTTCTGTGACTTCCCATCCAATTTCCTGCAATGATCATCATGTATGTGAGCATATGCTATTCAACCAAATATGCAGAGATGCCCAATGTGTGGCTTGTGTCCAGTGAATGCTTCATAAGGAGTCATATCGGTTCGGTAGGAAACTGATTAAGCAAATAGTTTGTTGTAGCTATTGCTTCTACCGAATACTGATTCGGAAGATGCTTTTCACTAAGCATTGCTCTAGCACTGTCTGCTAAAGTCCCATTCTTCATTTCTGCTCTTGCATTTTGCCGAGGAGTATCTACACATGTGAATTGTCTTCAAATTCCGTGACTTTGCAAAAGTTCATGAATGCTGAAGACATGTATTCACCTCCTCTGTCTGATCTCATGACTTTGATCTTTCTACCTGTCTGGTTTTCTACCATGGCTTTGAATTCTTGAAATCTGGAAAACACTTCAAATTTCTCTTTCAGAAAGTAGACCCAACAATATCTGTTGTAGTTGTCGATGAAAGTCAAGTAGTAAAGTGAACCATTGATGCTGCGGGTTTGGGCATAATCCCATACATCTGTATGTATCAAATCAAGAATACCTCGTGCACAAGAGGTACTTCTGACAAAGTTGGTTTGCTTTTGTTTGCCGAAGCAGCATGCTTCGCAAACTTTTCCAAGAAACTATAGCTTCAGAATCCCAATTGCCATATTCTAATTCCTAAGATCTAACAAGTACTTGAAATTGACATGACCATACCTCTTGTGCCATTTTGCAGATAGTAGCATCTGTTGCAATTGAGCTGACATGGCATGCTTATCTGGTACTGTAGCTAGCATTCTGTATAAGCATCCTTCCTTGACACCTTTTGCTACTAGCTGACATCTTTTGGATTTATCTCTGATAGTGCATTCATCACCGTCAAAGATCACTCAATAATTGTGTTCCATCATTTGACCTACTGACAAGAGGTTCTTGCCGAGCTTCGAAACATAGAGCACATCTTTTACCAATCCTTTCGTATCAGTGAAATTGTTCACAGGGATAACACATGTCCCTTAAACTGGATTCGGTGTATTATCTACTGTGTAGATGACATTCTTCTATCCTTCTAATGGCTTCATTTATGTGAACCATTCCTAATGATTTGTCATGTGAGATGATGCATTGCTATCGATATACCAAGGATTCTATTCCACTTGGTACTTGATAGCTGTAATCCCCTTTGGGATTGAAATCAGTGTCTGGGTACACGTCTGGGTACACTATATCAGTCTGATGCATTTCCTCGCTTGCAAGAAACATATTTCCATGTTCCTTTGCAAAATGAGTGTGACTAGAATGTCCACCACGATGATTTCCTCTGCCTCAAAAATTTCCTCGATTACTGCTAGATTGACCACCTTGGTCGTACTGCTTCTTGCGGCAATCTCTTTTATAGTGTCCAAACTTGTGACAGTAGTTGCACTGAATGTTTGACACGTTGGTGGATGGATTCCCTCATCCTTGAAATCTTTCTCGGTTGGAATGATTTCCTCTTTGCTAATTCTGATGTTGCTGAGGATGATGCTGATGCTGATTTTGATTTTGTTATTACTGATGATGACCACTTCTCTGGTATGATCTACCTCTGCCTCTGCCTCTGCTTCTGTCTGAAGCTATAAATGCCTGATCATTAGAATGACCTTTTCGTGATTGAATTGCTTGAGTCATGAGTTCTTCACCAAGTAGAACTGACTGAAGTTCTTCCAGTGTCGGAATTTACCGTTGGATGGCAATACTCTAGACTAGATTCTCGTATCCCTCTCCTAGTCCATTCAGGATGACTTGAACCATTTCTGCGGGGTTCATAGTCTCTCCTGCTGCTACAAGTTGATTGTTGTAGTCTTTAATGCGGAGTACATAAGCATGACCGGTTTCACTGCTATTGGGGAAACTCTGGTTGATTTGGTTTCTCAGGGTGAGAATCCTGGATGTGTTCTTGGACTTGTAGAGAGCTACGAACATATCCAATGCTTCTTTCGATGTCTTGACTGTGTTGAGGTGTCCTAGCATGACATCTTGCACATTCTGCTTGATCAGATGATAGACATACTTGTCTTTCTTATCCCATTCTTCCTAAGCTCGAGCAATGGCAAGATCTGCTACTAGTGCGAAAACTATTTGTGTAGTTGTAGATCCCGTTGCTGGTGCTGTGACGATAGGTGGAGTAGAGCTACTGGTGGCTGGATCGTCCAATGGTCTAGGTGTAGACCCATCGACATACTCCCATTTGTCATGAAGTACAAGAATGGTCTCCATTCGGTATTTCCATGTACCGTAATTGGAGTTGTCTAACTTAGCAAATGCCTCCAGATTGAGGTTGCTAGTCGTAGACATGGTGCAAGGAATGTACTCAAAAGTGTCATGAAAATCTCTGTATGAATCAACTGCAAATATACCTCAAATATACTGACTGTGCTAAGTGAAATCTCTGAACCATCGGTGAAGATAGAACTGCAATATATAAAATCTGATCTGTATTACAAGGCTTATGTCAAATGATGCCGGGAATAGCCAAGCGTTACAAGGCTAAAATGATGTGCACAATGCCATGAGATAGCCGAATAGGCTTTACAATGGTGGCATGTGTGTGTGAAATCAAGTGCTATCTGCCCACTGAAACAAACTGCAATGCCTCTGTACTCTCTAAAGTCTGCTCTCACTGAACTGATGAACGTAAGGTTTCAGGTAATGTAATGATGTGAAACCGTATGTGAGCGTATGGACTGACTCCGAGTAGGTACTAGTCGGAAATTTTGAGCATGGCTTAGATTGGCAACTTGGGGAAATTCAAAGCGTCCCCTCTATGGCGATCTAGTCTACTCTGATCTAGATCTATACCAACCGTCGATCAATGAAAGAATAACAAATAATTCATTTTCTTTTGTTCTTTTTAAGTGCTAGGTCAGATGTGTCGATGTAGAGGTGAATGTGCGTGTAGGATGTGGTTTTGTCCAGGCGAGGCTCAAATGTGAGTGTAACTTGTGCCAAAATGTGTGCGTGATGTGACGCGCACGTAGAGCATTAAAAAATGAGCGACTTTCCTTTTTTGAGCGTCCTCAAATTCTTCCTGGATCAAGAGATACGACTTGATCTAGGTGCAGGGGCAAAAGGAGTGCAAATGGTGCTCAATGATGATATGTCACTGTGGGTCACATGCAGTGATGATGTGGCACTGTGCCTAGCAAGAGGTGTGCCTGTGGAGCCCTGTGCTAAGGTGGCAGGAGTGGTCACATGCAGTGACTGTGGAGCATTGTGTGTGCTTGTAGAGGATCAGTGTGCCATGTGCCACTGATGATGTGGTAGGATGATGATGCCAGCAAAGTGACGTGGCACTGATGATGTGGCACTGGTGATATGGCACTGATGATGTGGTAGTGGTGATGTGGCAATGATGACATGGTAGATGACGTGGTTGATGAGTTGGTAGGGTGATGTGGCAACTGAGCTTGCAAGGGTTACATGGCAGCTGATGTGGCACTTGAGTGATGTGTCAGATAAGGCTGACATGGCACTTGCTTATGTGGCAGATAGAGTGCCATGTGGCAGTTTGGTGACCAAGCTTGAGGATGACCTTACGATAAGGTTGGGTTGAGTGTGGGATGCCACATGGCGTTACGCGGGGCATCGAAATCTTTGATGATTCTGATAGAATCTTTGGGATTCTGTCGTCTTCTCCGTTGGCTGAGGAATTGGATCCTATGGAGTCCGCTTGCCTATTGGAAAGGCTGGGTGCTCGTGTTTGCTGTAAGGCCCTTAGGAACTGTTTGGAAAGGGCCAGCTGCAGAGGCTCTCTCTGTAAGAGCTCGTCATTTTGTGTATCACCACCATAGCCAGCTTGTCGAGAGAGCCGAGTCGGGCGTGGAGCCGAGTAATTGAAGAGGCAATATGCAAATGGAGCTTTGGCTATGTGGTTTTCGAGGAGCGCGGTTGGAGGTCATTGGTCGATACAATGGCTCTTAGAGGTTTGGCGCTAGGTTGCTACGCAGCGCTCGGAGGAGCCGTGGCCTTTGCTATTGTGGCCTGGTGCTTAGAGGAGCCATGGCCTTTGCTATTGTGTGTCGAAGAGAACCGTAGGTGGTTCACTGTGGAGAAGGTTGTCGATGGCGGGGCATAGAAGTTGTTGTAGGATTGAACTGTCACTCATTCAGTTGGTTGTGAGGAGGCCGTTTTAAAGGTTGATAGGAGCTCGATGCCCATCGCTTGTGTAGGAGCTTTAGAGATGCTTCGCTTGTGAGGCTTGGAGGTGGCACAACCGGATGTGCTGGAGTCTTGTTGTTGTTGGCACTGTAGGAGTCACTGGTGCTGCAGGGCTACCAAGAGGGTGTTGCTCATTGGAAGGAGCGCTGTCACAGAGACTAGTTGACTATTCGTCGATTGGCTGGAGCACTGTATAGGAGCCGCCTTGCTTGCATGTAGTATTTGGGAGCCGCTCACTTAGAGGCTTGTTGCATTTGCGGATGAGCCTGTGTATGTTGGATCTTGAGAGTCAATTGCTCGTGTGTAGAATCCAAGCTTGCCTTGGAGTAGGCAGCCGATGCTGCTTGCTGGAGATGGGTGTAGGTAGAGCTTCGGGATCTCTCTCCCTCTCGAAATATTTTCTCTCAAGAAGTGAATTGAAGATCTCTCATAGGAAGGATAGAATGGAACAATCACTCATAAAATGAAACCTCTCTCAAAGTACTGAATGACTAGATGGAAATGGATGGAAATCTCTTCTTCCTCTCAGCAGAAATCTCTCTCTCTCTCTCAGAATGAACAAGAATTTTTCAAGAATGAATGAACGGAAATCTTTCATCAACGGAATGAAAGAATGGAAGCACCCAATCTCTCAATCTATCACACTCTCTCATACGGATCGCAATGCCTCAGCGGAAGGCAAGGGAGCTCTGATACCATGACAAAATATGAAGAGAAGAGAGGAGAAGAGTGGAGATGAGGAGAGAGGGCACAACTAGAGAGCACACCACAAATGACTAGTTCTGTACACTACATTTAGTTGAAAAAATAGAATATATACAAACCCATTTAGGGTTAGGGTTAGGGGATCTAACCCTTTCCTTTATAGCACTCTATAAGGTTAGTGCTATGCACATATGATCACATGATGGTGCTATGCACAGGTGATCACATGATGTTGAGCATGAACTCTCAATACCTACTGGATCTGTGCGACGGTAGTGAGAGAGTTATGAACGCTGCAAGCTGTGCACTCATTTGCTGGGCGTGTAGAAAAGTATTTCCCATTTTTGTTAATCTCTCTTGCGTGGGGTTATTCTCTTGCAAGCATGTTGTCAATTTGTCGCGCATCGATTGTGTGAGTGTGGTGTCAATTTCGTGATGTATGAGGTGAAGTACGATGCAGCAGGCGTATGGGTCCAAGATGAATTGTATGTCCATGTTAGATTGCCAGAGGAAGCTAATCTTTTTGTTGAAAGCATTGGTGAAGATGTCCTTCGGCTCACGTTTTAGGAATAACGTTGGTTTTGATATTGAAGCTCTTAGGGATAGGATGTATGTTTGTATGTCTATTTGTAGACTGTCTAATTGTGGGAACTTAATGTCTTCTATGGTTTCAATTCTTTGAATTCCTTGCTGAATCCGAATACAGGCCTCTTTGAATCCTATCTCGACACTCAAGTGGAGTTAGTATCATTGTTGCATGCATAGGGGGCTTGGGATAGTGGAATCTTCAAACTTTGCGTTGACCCTTTGTACATGTCTTTGTATGTTTGTTTGTATTTCGGTCATTTTTTCACTATAAGGAGCTTTTTGTCACATGTGATATGGTCATCTATGAAGGTTACTACTTCAACATCACTATTAACATTGTATTGTGGTGCTTGTTCAACTCACAAAATCCCATGCTCGTGTTAGCTACCTCTACTTTGGAACTCTGTCACAAAGAAGTAATCAACTACACTGCCTACTATTGACATGTCCTTACACAAGAGGTGGATCATATTTTGTAACTTGTGCATGTAGTATCGGGCGCATAGAGATGGGTTTTGTCGAATAAGCTGCATGATGTTTGGGTCTTCGAGTGTTGCACTTTGTGCTGAAGTCCGCATGCTATATTTTGTTTTGAGAGCGCTCATTAAGGATTCCCACATTTGTTCTGCACAAGAGAAAGTGATAAAGAAACATGGTGGCCCTAATTGACGCATCATTGCAAACGCTTCTTTGCGTAGTCTTTCTTTGTGGTCAGGCGATGTTTGAAGGTTTTCAAAGTCTCTAGATCCTATCCCTGACTTCATTAATTGTTCAATGTTCGTGTTATTTTTTACATCTTTTTATTTTTTTTGAAAATGCAGGTTATATTAATATGGAGTCAAATATATATACAATCGTCAAAAACGACCAACAGACTTCTAGTAGAAGTTTTGATCATTAACAGTGCCACCTCTAACTATAACAAAAACCTTCCGTTCAGCTGAAAACCTAGTGGTAGAAATAGAGAAGAATAGTGAACTAGGTCGTCTCTTGCGGCTCTTCCTTGGGCACTAGGTGCACGCAACCACACGCAAAAAAATCGTGCCTAGGATGCAAGGATGGGGGCACAGCTTTCGGACTCTAGTTCGTGGTCTGGGCTCCAAAGGCTTAAAGTTGGGAGGAGGAGTGACTTCATTACCAATCTTGAAAGTAACTCCAGCGGGTCGTTCCGTGACACCGGTCTCTTGTAGACAACCAAGGGAGGGGGGACGGTACAGAAGGCATAGCGCAGGCCGGTGAGACATGCAAGGATGCCATGGTGGTGAGGAGAGGCTGTGTTGTAGGGGAGGCTGGGAGTAGTTGACCCGTAGGCACATGGTAAGAAAGATTTTTTTGATTTTTTTTTAGACATCTTTTGCACATAGCAATTTAATTTTTAGCATTCCTTTCTTGAGCGTACCCATATGGATTGCATCACTTGATGGATCATAACCTTTATAGCTTTAAAAAAAAAAAGATTTGTAATATTGTGAGCAAATTTCAATGACTTGTGCATTATTTCCCATTTCACTATGTCCAAATATGTTAGCTTGTGATTGTGAACCGTTCTTGGGAAGCCAAAATATAGGGATGGGAAATTCAACTCTTCATCGCTATGCTCATCTTTGAAAACACCCAATGGTTTTTGATTCTCTGAAGGGGCCACATAAATCGGGTGTGTTTCTTCTTTTACCTCTACTGGTTTTGCATTCCTTTGATCAAGAGAATCTACTTCATCCACCTTTCTTTTTTGACAAGGTTTGGTAGCCACTGTTGTTTTCACAGCAGGCGGTGGTGACGAACTTAAGAGAGAAGCAACACCACCTACAAGGGATGGACTCACAACATGTACACTCAAAGGAGAGATATTGGTTGGAAGAATATTGTCTCTTTTAGTTTGAGGGTGCACGACATCTATTTCAACAAACTGAAGTGTGTCAGCGTTCTCTTTAACATGTTTTTTGTTTTATATTTTTTCTTTTGTCATGTGGTTATCTTCTCTTTATATCCATTTGTTACGAATGTAGCAATTGATATCATTTTTTTTAAGTGAACCACAACACTTTCTTTTTTGTCTTTTACTTTGATTATGAAAACAAAATGTGGGGGGAAAAGAAATATGGGGGAGTACGTCGTCTTTCCTCTTTAAATTCATTTATAAATATTGTGCAAAGAGGATAGGATTCTTTTACTAGTTGATAACATTTTTGTTTGTTTTTTAATTTCATTAATGAAATGAAGATGTGGGGGGCTATATAACCTATATGCTATTGAAACATTCTCAAGCTTGGAACTCAGTCACGCATAATGCAATAAAATAAACAAAGGATATACAAGAAAACATTAAATTCATTTGTAAAAATTGTAGGGAATGGTAGCATTCTTTTGCTCATTTGTAATAATTTGGCGGGCTATATAACCTATATGCCTAACCTATATGCCATTCAAACGTTCACAAACATGCACACAGTCATGCATATTACAATAAAACAAGCAAACAATATAAAACCACAGCACAACTAAACCATAGATCACAACTAAACCATACATCACAACTAAAACATGGTATGTTAACCCACAACACAACTAAACCACTTCAATTCTGTTAACCCACAGTGCAACTAACTGTGTTTTCTTCAATGCAGTAAACCACGGATACCCCAAGCCTTACCGAAACCCCCAAACACTCACGCAAGGACTCATAGCAGACTATCGAATGCCCAAAATGCAAGCACGAACTCCTATTTCTCAGCGGCTCTTCTCTACAAAGCAGACTACCGAAAGCCCCAAACACCCACAGTGCCTAACCCACAATGCAGCTAATTATGTTTTGTTCGACACAGTAAACCATTGAAACCCCAAGCCCTACCGAAACCTCCAAACACCCACGGAAGGACTCACAGCAGACCATTGAACGCCCAAAACGCACTATGCTTTCTTCAACACAGTAAACCACCAAAACCCCAAGCCCTACCGAAAACCCCAAACACCCACGCAAGGACTCACAACAGACCATTGAACGCCCAAAACGCAAGCACGAATTCCTTTCCTCCAACGCAGTAGATAAGCAAACCTCCAACGGCTCTTTTCTATAGAGCAAACTAGCGAAACCTCCAAACATACACAGCGCCTACCCATTCCATGCTTCGTTTTCATGCACAAACCTGACCACCGAAACTCCAAAACACTATACAAAGCAGACTATCGAAACCCCCAAACACCCACGACGCCTACCGATTCTATTTCTCGATGCCTCCAAAACACAGACGCAAGCATGCAATCCAACCACACCACGTTTGCAAAAATTCAAAAATCAGCTATGACCTTCGGAGTCAGCCATCTCTGTGTCGAAATCGATGCAGCAAGAGTCACACAATGCATACATAACTATCGCAATCTTGCAAGCAAACAAACCATGCACACACTTATTTATACACACACAAATACAAGCTTCACACATATACAAATATAGATCTGCCTGCCCCGTACATCGCTATCTTATTATCTGGAGAGGTGCAAGCCAAGAATGGCTTGCCCCCTCCAAGAATCAATCCTATCCTATCTACTTTGCTAGAAAACAAGACACAGAATGGATGTCCATCCCGATCTCTGCCATCGTCACACCGCAAACAGACCTGTCGCTCATGACGAACAGTCGAGGAGCTCTCCGCCATCGCCACGCTACCCACAAAAATCGTCGTCCAAAGGAAAGGGAAGCGCATCGAGCAGATCGTCCACCCCAAAAAACGGAGGCGCATTCAGTACCTGCACAAAACAACAAGGTAAGTATCCCTAATCTAACGCTCTAACCCTAAACTAACAACTAACCTAAGTATGATGTTTGGTTAACTTAGGTTAACTACGAATCCTATGGCCCTCATTAGGGTCCATCCACTAAGGGGCCAAAAAGTGCGTGCCAACAACGCCAGCATAAAGAAAATATTAAGATTGAGATAAAGTCTTAAGGTAAACAAGAAATGTTGATATTGAGATAAGAGAACCATGGAGTCTTGTTCTCTTGTATATCACTCCATGGAGCTCTTTTCAGTGCTTCTGTTCATGGGTAGCTTCGTTGGTCAGCTTAGCATTGTTGTGATTCGGCTCCGTGCCATCTTGATACTCACTCAAAACTTGCTGGCATGTGTCAACGTCTGACGCTTCTACATACCTTGGTGAGAATGCAGGTACGGAGTTTTCGCCGTCCTAAGCTAGAGCTTACGAACACGATATCCTTGCAGTAAATTTTATATGGAAGGGAGCGCATCATCCCGCTCTTTGCAGTCTTAAGCATTTCTTTTCCTTTCGCGCAGGAATGCTTGATGGACCCGAACAATATTGATGAGGCGATTAAGTTTCAGATATTGTGAAGGTAAGGAGCATTGTTTTCTTGGATCTCAATAAAATCATGGTTCTTTCAGGCGCTTTACCGAGAGAGAGAGAGAGAGAGAGAGAGAGAGAGAGAGGGGGGGGGGGGGAGGGGCGGGGAGCGAAAAGTGGGGGACCGGGGGATGGGGCTGGGGGGTTTCGGGATATGTCGTAGCGAAGTATTGCACCAGTCTCTACAAGTTGACGTTGAAATATTTCTAACAAGCTGACAACCAAAAATAATATTGAGGGTGCCTTAACGATGGCCAGAGAGACCTGAGTGGCATTAGAAATGAATCGCGTCTACAAGATAATGGACAGCAATTACGGGGGGTGTTAGATGTCAATTTATGCCAGCCATGGAAGTATGGAGATTGTAGGCTGAAAGGTTAATGTATTGCAAAGAGGAAATGGCCCTCTTTATGATGTTTACTCCAGATTCTATCATGTTCCCATTTAGTCAAATCTGATGTCAGTGAAATTTACTAGCTTCACGAGGTTCAATTTACGCTGTTGTTGAAACTGATTACGCCCTAGATTCAACACCCCTAGGAGTGAATCTAAGACTCCATTACCTGCATATATTATCGTTGGTCGTTCTGGCTACCTGGGTTATCCTTCGGAGGGAATTCACTCCAAGCTGATCATTGGATTGAAACCAAAAATAATATTGAGGATGCTTTAATGATGGACAGGGATGTGTGCACGCAATGACCTGAGCTGTATTACAAAAGAACCGCGTGTACAAGATAATGGACAGTAATTACAGGTGCGTGTTAGAATGGCAGTTCTATGCAAGCCATGACGGGGTCAATGTTAGGGCTGCATCATTATTCAGTACCTTTTAGGAAGTATGGAGATTGCATGTATTGGTACGCTGAAAGGTTTATGTATTGCAATGAGGAAACAGCCCTGTTTATGTTAGAGTTCTAGGCATCTCCTATCTGTACTATGGGGAGTGAGGGCTTCCGTTGTAGTATTCTCCCTGTAAAATATGCAGTTAGTGGGGAGCTGTGCCAGAGCATTTAGCCAGGGTATGTAGGCATGGTTGAAGAAATCAAGAACTATTGGAACTAGTTTACTGCATGTAATATAACTATAGGAGTAACTGAGAACACTCCAAAAGATATAGACACTGAAAAGACTCGTATTTCTTGGACTGCAAAAGGAATTATTTTGGTGAGATTTTACAGCAAATGCAAGAAGGGCAATCCACCAGTCACTATAGTTTACTGCATGTAATATAACTATAGGAGTAACTGAGAACACTGCAAAAGATATAGACACTGAAAAGACTCGTATTTCTTGGACTGCAAAAGGAATTATTTTGGTGAGATTTTACAGCAAATGCAAGAGGGGCAATCCACCAGTCACTATTCCCTGAAAGATGGGTATCTAATGAAAGATGATTGCCTATGCATCACCCAGGAGATGAGGAAAAAGATTTTGGAGGAATGCCATGCATCTCCCTATGCTGGACACAGAGGAATTACAGCAACAACTCTAGCATTAGAGAGGTATTTCTTTTGGCCAGGGATGCGGAAAGATATACATCAGTTTGTTACTGAATGCCTTACGTGTGAGAAAGTGAAGTATGATAGACGGAAGGCACTTGGCCTACTTATGCCTCTTCCTGTGCCTCAGGCACCATGGGAAAGTGGATTTGGACTATCATTGATAGATTCAGCAAGCAAGCTCATTTCATTCTGGTTCGCAAAACCATAAAGGCAGATCATATGGCTAAGCTTTTCATGGCATAGATCTTTAAGCATCATGGTATGCCTAAGTCCATTGTTAGTGATCGAGATCCCAGAATGACCTGTCTATTTTGGAGAGCTTTATTTGATAACATGGGGACGAATCTGAATTTTTCTTCTTCTTTCCATCCCAGACAGATGGTCAAAGTGAAGTAGCAATTGGATATGCTGAAATGCTACGTGGGTGACCAAGGTTCAAACTGGGAAAAGTACCTACCATTGGTAGAGTTTGCTTACAATAATACAGTACACAGCTCTACAAGGAAAGCCCCCTTTGAGGTCATTTATGGGAAGGTGATTTTGCCACCTATCCTGAGTACCAAGGATGAAATATTTGTAGCTAATCAGTTTGTGAGAGACCTCCAGACAGCTTACAGCCAAGTTCGGACAGTAATCGAAAGGTCTCGAGAGAAACATAAAAGAGCTGTAGATAAGCATAGGAGATAGTGTTGGAAATCTGAAAGGAAAGGAAAGAGTGGACACAAACTCAGAATACTTGCATTATTTTGCTTTTAGAATGAAGAAGAGTGAGGTCCTTAAGTAGGCACCTCATACATGCTCACTGACATCACTGATGACTTCAGAGCTCCACAATCATCTCCTCAATCTGCTCCTAGATTCTCTCAATCATCCTATGTGGCTTTCCACCACCTAACTGTGCTTGTGGGTACCTAACTGTGCCTCTAGCACTCACACATAGAAACATAAGGTGTGCCTGAGGCATACACCTTGAGATATCCCAACAAACCCCCCCTCACTCAGGCTTTGTCAAGGATACATCTAGTCTCATAGTTTCTCATGCCATCTCATGGTGGTCAAGGATTAATCTATGGCTAGGTTCTCATGCTAGCAAGGGTTCCCTTGGGTGTAAGGTAAACAAAAGGGATACAAAAAGACCTTCCAATGGTTATCTCCCCTGCATGTACATGCACACAATGTCTGCAGGAGGTACCATGGAGCAAAACATACACATGGCCTACATCATAAGGTGACCAGAGGTGTTTACAAAACACACAAAAACACAATAGTTTATTTCATTCATTTTGGAGGACTATCCAGGCTGAGTACCTTGACATAAAAAGAGAGATCTGGAGCATACATAGAGATGATTTAAAATGCATAATCTTCAAAGGATGCCTCATCTTGTGGAGGCTCATCAACTGAAAGTAGATTTGCTTTTTTTGTCTTTGCTTTGGCTCTGCAAAACTTCTCATTATGGTTGTTCTTGCCACAGTGCTTGCATGGATTAATTTTGAAGCAGTCCTTTGAAAGGTGATTTGTCTTTCCACAGTGATTGCAAGGGGTATACTTGCCTTTCTGGACTTTTACAGCATAAACAGTGTCATTGCCTTTCCTGAGCTCCATATGCCTTTCTTCTTCTTGGAGAGCAGAGATAATACCTTCAAGATTAGGATTGGGAAGATTTTTCAAAGTGCTAACTATGTGATCATAATCTTCAGGCATACTCTTAAGTAACACTGCCATAGCATCATCTGGAGTAATAGGAGAGTTGATAGCAGCAAGCTGAGTCATAAGACTCCGCATATAGTTGACATGAGCTGCCAAAGTAGTACCACTAGCCATCTTCAATTCAAAGAAAGAGATTTTAAGTGATAGTTTAGAGATGTGAGAGCTAGCACCAAAAATCATGTCAAGCTTCTGCCAAGCTTCTGAAGGAGACTCCAAGTCAGAGATATGGTGAATATAATCATCTCCTAAAGCAAGAGCAATGATACCATATGCTTTTTCTTCTCTAGCTGGATCCCTTGCCGGTCGTGTCGGAGTTGAGGATTCTCCAGCATTGGAGGCCGTAGAAGAAGCGGTAGGAGTAGGTTTGACAAGTCCCCATAAGTTCTCCCTCATCAATGCAAATTTCACCTTCATCTGCCATGTGTGGAAGCCCTTTCCATTGAACTTCTCTAGATTCAATAGGGTAGCCATGAGAGGGTCTAACCCAGATATTGGGCAGTGTCTATCTCTCTTACAAGGCAAAAAAATAACTGAAAGACTTCCAAAATATGAGCACTTGATGCAATAAAGACTAGTGACCAATATTCAATCAATGATGCTTCTTCTTACATGCTTCATAGAAGTGGCTAAAATGAATACTTTCCAATCAAAACCGACTGTTGACCAAGTTGGTCAAAAGGTCAACGTCGACCCAAAAGTCAACGCGTTGATTTTTGACGAAAAAGTCAACTCTGCGTTTTTTGACGTGTGATGACGTGGTGCTGACTGCCTGTTGACTGTGTGCTGATTGCTGATTGCACAGGGCTGCTTGAATGGTTGTACGGACGTCTACGTGGCCGTTGACTTGGTTGCCTATGCTGGCACTAGCTAGCATGGCCACGGGTCTGTGGATGCTTGTGACAATGGCCATATCTATTCTCCCATGCTTTGAGTTCCTCTCCATCTACCGGTATAAGTATGCTCCCCTTGTTATCCACAATGTCCTCCGAGTTCGCCTCTGCTCTCGTTGTCAGCTTCCATAGTTTTCGAGCCACTAAATGACTTCGGATCTTCACCTTCCAGATAGGATAGTTAGTCTCATCCAATTTCCCGGACTCTCTAAAGCTAGGGATGGTGAAAGAAGGAACTCAACCAGGGGAGGAGGAAGGGAGAGAACGGGCTGAAGAGGCTTCTGCTTTTGAAATCGACATCTGTGATGCTAAACCACACAACAAAATCAAAAAGCAAACTCAATCATCTGTAGACAAGAACTCTGTACACACCCAATTGAACGTGAGTCACCCTCTTTCTTTCTCGCAAGGGCACAATCCTCCAGTCGTGGAAGTCGATTTTCTAGAGGCTCTGAATTAGGGTCGTCCTTCAGCAAGGTCCTTGCTTTCAAGCTTCCACACTTGTGAGCCTCCTACTTGGGCTCTAATACCATGTTAGAAATCAACCAATAGAGAGTACGCACAGCGGAAGACTTGATAGAATGGCCCAAGAGCTCACACAGTGTATGTGGGTGGAATCACAAACTTCTTTACTTAATGTGCTTCACATAGTGTGCAGGCTAGTAAATAGACAACTATCAAGCCAGATATTGAAACCTCCAAAACGATATATTTTCGTCCAAGGCTATTGACACAATACAAAGGGATAGATCCAGAGTCACACCAGCTTGTGATCCTCTGATGTTACCACAAGGTACTTCTACTATTTGCCAGATATCTCTAGATCATTGAGCCCGAGTGCTCCATCTTGAGCGTATGTAGACTCTCCGTCCAAAGACCTCAGCACCTTGCTGCCTAGAAGACAGCCTAGGCTCCAGCCCTATATGAGCTCAGTCTGCAGCAACTCTTGGACTCCTCTGCCTGTTGGATGTAGGCCTGAGGGTGTGTGTACTGCTGCTCCTGCTGCTCGCAAACTTGCTGGCCTGCTGGATGTAATTATGCCCCCGCAAGGGGGACCTTTTATTGGGGAGAATTCCCCTCAAAACTGGCCGACTTTGCTGCCTGCCAAAACCGACGGGGAGGCTCTCATTTGAGGTGCTTTTGGCCGCCTCTTTGCTGGCTTGACCAGCCTAATCAGCCGACCTGCTGGTCGGCCTGGCTGGCTGGCTCGCCTGTAAGAAATCCTAGATTTACTATATTTAGAACAGTGCTAAGGAACAGTAAAGAGACTGAGATAGCAGAGAGCAAAGGAATAACTGTATTGCTTGAATGTCTGTAGGGTGGATGTGATTGTCATCCATACAATTTGGCCTCTCTTATATAGAGAGTGAAGAGTCACACATGAAAAGGTGTGTACTCCAAAGGGTATGTGCATGAAGAGGTGTGTACCCCTTGTGAAGGGTGTACCCCTTGTGAAGGGTGTGACCCTTGATGAGAGGGTACATTACAATAGGAATGTCTCTTCATTAGAATGTCTCTTGTGAAGGGTTATGCCTCATTAGGAAGTGTCCCGTCGAAAGGGCAAGTGTCCCATCGAAAGGTCATACCCTTCCACAAGTGTCCATTCATTAAACCATCCATAAGTCTAGAAAGAGAAAGGAATACGTCACAGATCGTGACATCCCCTCCCACTCAAAAGAAGACCCTGGTGGAGATAATGAACCGATGTAGAAAATATCATGGTAGATTTTGAAAATACTGCTGTAAAAGATCAGGGTACTGCTGTAAGTCTTCATCAGACTGCCAAGTAGCGTCGGAGTCGTCCAGATCTCGCCAAAGAACAAGGAATTCCGTGATAAGTCGATGTCGAGTCTCTCGCTGTCGATGGTCCAAAATACGCTCAGGAATAAGGAGAACGTAATCGTCTTCGATTTCCGGGACATAATCACCTGCAGGAGGAACTGCTTCATCGCCTGGAATGTACGTCTTTAGCCAAGAAATATGAAATGTTGGATGGATTTTACCCCATGATGGTGGTAATTCCAATTTATAACTTAAAGAATTTTTCTTGACGATCCGGAAAGGTCCATAGTATCTGGGTCGCAACTTAGGAAACACAGACTTAACCGTCTTATAGCGATGTGGGGCTACAAATAATAGCACCATGTCACCAGTGTTAAATTCCAGGTGACGTCTATGTTTGTTGGCAGACCGTTGATACCGCTCTTGCGCTTTTCGCATATGATCCCTGACTTGCAGTAGAATGTCTTGCATTTCTTGAACCAATTGATCAGCTAGGGCCACTCGATGTTGAAGTACAAAATTTGTTGGTACAATCGGAGTGTGTCCATAAGCTGCTTGGAATGGAGTCATGCTGATGGCACTATGGAAAGAGTTATTATAAGCAAACTCGAGGAGTGGTAGATACTCTTCCCAGGCTGCGAGGCGTGACTGAACATAATGTCGAAGCATTTCTTCCAGAACTTGGTTGACTCTTTCAGTCTGTCCATCTGATTCTGGGTGGTAAGCTGAACTGAACAGTAGAGTTGTACCCAAAGATTCGAAGAGTGAAATCCAAAAGTGACTGGTAAACTTAGGATCTCTGTCGGATATGATATTCTTGGGTAATCCATGGTGTCGGAAGATGTGTTGTATAAAGAGTTTGGCTATGTCCGGGGCCTGTGCACTGCTTTTGCAAGCAACAAAGTGTGCCATTTTGGACAATCGATCAACAATTACCATAATCTGAGTGTTACCTCTAGAGGATCGTGGTAGTGTTGTAATGAAATCCATGGAAATACTTTCCCACCTTTCAGTTGGAACTGGAAGAGGCTGAAGAAGTCCTATCGGAAGTCGTCGACTTGCTTTCATTTGTTGACATGATAGACGAGATGTAACCATGTTGATGACATCTCTTTTCATCTGAGGCCAGTAGTATGTTGCACTGAGTAACCGGTAAGTCTTATTGATGCCTGGATGGGCAGCATAAGGAACTACATGATGCTCTTTTAACAAAAGACGTCGAACATCCTTGTCATGTGGTACACAGACGCGATCTTGATAATACAGAAGGTCGTCCGTATAAGAATAGGATGAGAAAATCTTCTGTTCGGAAGTCGAAGGTTGATCTTTGGAAAGAACCTGTACTGCGGTGCCGAAGTCTTTATCATTGAAATACTTTCCTTTGAATGAATTCGGAACATCCACAGATAATGTAGAGATTACCATGGCTGATGCTAGAGGTAACCTGCGGAGAGCATCTGCAACTACATTGCGTAGTCCTGGTATGTACTCAATGGTCATGTGAAAGTTGGCCAGAAACTCAACCCAGCGTGCTTGTCGAGCGTTCATGACTGGCTGAGTAAAGATGTACTTGAGAGAGTGATGGTCTGTCTTGACCACAGAGTCGGCACCCATGAGATAATGTTTCCAAGAGCGATAAGCATGTACAACAGCAAGAAACTCCTTATCATAAACCGGATATCGGGTTTGGATATCAGAATGTTTATGGCTGTCAAAAGCAATAACTCTGCCTTCTTGCATCAAGACTGCTCCAGTAGCGATGTCGGAAGCGTCGGTCATGACCTCAAATGGAAGATTTGGGTCAGCAATAGCCATAACTAGTGTGGTAGTGAGTGCTTGCTTGAGTTGTTGGAAACTATACTCTGTTTCGGGAAGCCACTGAAAAATTGCTGTGCTTTTCAATAATTCGGACATAGGAGCTGCGATTTCGGAAAACTGATAGACCTTTGTATGGTAGAAGTTTGCCAATCCGAGAAAAGAGCGGACATCATGAACATTCTTAGGAGTAGGCCAGTTTCGGATTACCTCGACCTTCTTGGGATCCACAGAGATACCTTGAGCTGAAATAACATGTCCCAAATATTCAAGTTGGGTCTTGAAGAACTCACTCTTCTCAATGTTGATGTAGAGAGAATTTGCGCGGAGAACTTCAAAAACTTGGTGAAGATGTTGTTTGTGCTCAAGTAGGGATCTGCTGAAAACGAGGATGTCATCGAGGTAAACGATGACGAACTTATCGAGGAAAGGCCTGAAGATGTCGTTCATTAATGTCATGAATGTGGCCGGGGCATTGTTTAACCCAAAAGGCATGACCAAACATTCATAGTGTCCATACTTTGTTCGAAAAGCTGTCTTGTATTCATCGCCTTCTCGTATACGAATTTGATGATAACCGGAACGAAGATCAATCTTGGAGAAGTGTGTTGCATGTAGAAGTTGATCGAAGAGGTCATCAATGCGAGGCAATGGATACTTGTTTTTTATAGTGAGCTTGTTGAGGGCTCGGTAGTCGATGCAGAGGCGCATTGACTTATTCTTTTTTTCCACAAGTAGTATAGGAGATCCGAAAGGGCTGCGACTGGGCCGAATGTGACCTTTGTCAAGTAGCTCGGTGACCTGTCTTTGGATTTCTTCATTTTGAGTGTAAGAAACCCGATAAGGAGGTTTCGACGGTGGATTACTGCCGGGAATAAGTTCGATTGGGTGATCCACTGGTCGTCGAGGTGGTAATTGCTTTGGCAATTCCTGTGGAAAAAGGTCCAGGTAGGGCTGGAAAAAAGGTTGGTTGAGGTATTCAGGAGGATCCTTAGCTGGTGTCTCCTCTACTGCTGTAACCAACAGAAGTGAAGTCTTTGCTTGGCGTTTACGAACCCACTTCTTTACTTGTAGGGCAGAGGCAACTGGAGTTGAAGGAGAGTCCCTAGAACCAGTTAGCTCAATAAGTTTTCCCTGGTGGACAAACTGGATAGTATGGCTGCGAAAACTGATTGATGGATCATAGTCGTAGAGCCATTGTTGTCCGAGTATGACATCGTACCGAGAAAGAGGCATAATGTCGAAGTTTAACTTGTCCGTATAATGTTGGATGCGAAAAGACAAGTTTTTGATCCTGGTGTTGCACAAGAAAGTTGTTCCATTTGCGAGTTCAATCTGATAGTCCATGAGACTAGGACTGGTGGTCAACCGAAGTTTATCGACCACAGAACTGGCTAGGAAATTATGAGAACAGCCACTGTCGATGAGGATGGTGACCGTTGTTCCACGAATCGATCCTTGAACGCAAAGTACTTGAGTGGCCAGGGAAGGTTCAGGGTTGCTGGCAAGGCTCAGGTGGATGGTATTCGCCATTCGAACAGCTTTGTCTTTCTTGTCTTGTGCTGAGGTAGCATCTTCTTTTGGGGAAGTGCTAGGTTCCATATTAGAATTTTGCTTTGGTCGCTTGGGACAATCGAACCATCTATGGTCGCCTGTACAGATGGTACAAAGTCCTTTTGAGCTGGAGTTGTTCTTCTTGTCAGTGGCCTTTATGTTGGGGCTGTCGGTAATGACTTTGTGAAGAAGAAGAAACACGATCCTTGGGGGAGTGCTTCTGTTGGAATCCAGCAAATGATTTCTGAGGCTTCTGGGGATCTTGAGACTGTCGCTGACCTTGATTACCGAAGTTTTTGCGAAACCTGGTATTATCTTGAGGGCGAGCACCTTTGGCCATAGGAGAGTTCTGTGTGCGATAAGCACTCTGCTTCCCTGTGTTTAGGAAATCTGTAATGCGCTCTGCGTAAGCAATAGCGCCATCTGTGGTGGTGATATTGGCTTTAAGAACATCAATGCGTAACGAGGGTTGTAGGCCTGAGATGAAAGCATGAAGGTGATCATCCTCAGTTAAACCATCAATCTCTAGCACCAATGTGGTGAACTAAGAGATATAAGAAGACAGGAAACCCGTTTGCTCCAACTGTCGAAATTTTGATCGTGCTTGGAAGTCCGCATTGGCAGGTACAAACTGCTTACGGAGCACGTGTTCAAAACGTTCCCAAGTTAACACACTTTTTTCGTCCTTTAAGCGTCGTTGCCACCATAGAAATGCTGTATCCTTCAGGAGGGAGGTTGCCAAGGCGATCTTTTTGCCTTCCGTGAGGTCAACAGTGTCAAAATACATGCGCATTTTAGCGAGCCATTGGTCAACAGTTCGGCGATTACGTTGACCAGTGTAGGCTTCTGGAAGTTTGACGTCAAGTCGCTTTGTTTTGGAAGCTTGAAGTAATCGGTAGAGAGTACGCAGTTCAGTATTTTCTACCTCGGGGGGGAAAGAGTCCGCATCGTCGTCGGGTTGCGTCACGTCGTCCTCTGTATGTGCTGGACTTCGAGAATCTTGGAGTTGTTGAACTTTTTGAACCAGGTCGGAGATGCTGTCCTGAAGCTGAGATATTTGAAGTTGCAATAGAGATTCACTTTGGGTGTTGCCTTCAGGGGTCTTTTTGGGACTTGATTCTTTAATCTCGGGAGAGGCTTCACGCGAGCGGTGCGACATGTCGGAAATCCCTGTGAGAGAGGCGCGAACTTGCGCTCTAGTTTGTACCATCCCCGAAAGAGGATTCGGGCTGCTCCCTGAGGTTGCTCATATTGGAGGGGGCAGGCGAGGCAGGATGGAAATCTGGTAAGGGAGGTCCTGTCGGAGGTAACACTGGAGATTCTGAAAAAGGTGTTACTGCTCGTGATAAGACAGGGGTAGGTAGCAGAGTCCACGGATCTGAAAAAAGGATAAGGAGCTGCTGTCGGAAGAGGAGGATATCCACGAGAGGGAGTGCCTTCAGGATGTAAATACTGACTGGGAGAAGGTACACCCTGTAGAGGAGGATATCGGGGAGCTGAAGGAGGTGGAGAGTACCCTGGGGATGCCGAAGGTGAAGGGTAAAACTCTCTCCAAAAATGAACAGCAAACTCCTGAGGAATATCGTGTTCCGGATATCTTCGTGTCTCGTGGAACACAACCTGTACTGTGCTGAGGAAATAATGTAACTGAGGTGCCTCACGCAGAAGGTAGAGGATGTGATCCAAGTCACTTGGAGGGCACGTGACACAGAAGACCCAAGATGCAAAGGCTCCAAAATGGGCTGGCTGTGCAATTTGAACACGATATTGTGTAGTAGCAGGTGCCTGAGGTGTCCTTGAATGGCCGGGTGAATTACCAGGGGTTTCCATGCTTTAATGTGGATTCTTTCATTTGCTGTAATTTGTTAAAAAGAATCCTGAAAAAGCAGATTGGAAAGACTCCACCTGGCAATACTTTAATCTGCCAAGTAATTGCGTAGAAGAAGGCTGCAAATCGTTGTCCGGAGGTCCATGTTGCAGTGTTTTGCGAGGAGTGCTCGAGGCTGGTCTGGTCCAGGCTGTCTTCATCGCGAGAGGAGGCTGCAAGTGTTGCTGATTTAGCAGGAAAAGAATGGCGAAAACTGTTGCAGTTCCCTTGTTTGTCGACCGAAAAGCTGGCTGTAATTGTGCTCCCGTTGCAGGCTGGAAAGGAGCAGGCGACTCAATACCAACAGGGCTATAAAGGGGCAGAACTTGGCAGCGACAGAGACCAAGGGCTGGCAGCGGAAAAAGGCAGAAGACCGGCGGCGTGCTGCTGCGTATGCAGGGGCTGTACAGACAGCGCAGGGCTGTACGGATGGCGCAGTCTGTACGAACTTCTGCGCAGGGCTGTACGGCAGGGCTGTACGGATGGCGCGGGCTTGTACGGACTGTTGCGCAGGGCTTGTACGGATTGCTGCGCAGGGCTGGTACGGAAGGTTGCGATGGCTGGCGCAGGCTGCGGGAAATCCGTACGGCCGTTTTTTTTTGTTCTTTGTGTTGGCTGGAAGGTACGACGATTCGTTGGGCTGCCTAAGGGTTATTTGCCCCAGTATTAAGTTGGGGGTTAAGTTAACCCTAGGGTAGTTAGGGTAAACCTAGGGTTAGGGGATGGGTTTAATTTTTATCCCTTTTTACCCCTCTAGGTACCCTTTTGTAGGTACTTGGGCCTAGGAGGTGTGCCTATTCGAAGGGGTGTGACCCTTGGAATAGGTGCACCTGTTCATGAGGGGATATGTCCCTATTGTTAAAAGGGGTGCGACCCTGCATGAATAGGTATGTCCCTTTGCCCACGATGGGGTATGTCCCATGAGTGAGGAGTCGAGACTCCTCACCAAAAGGTGTGTCCCATGGTGGAAAAGGCGCGTCCCTTGGTTTTGGGACAGCCCAAGCACCTTAAAGGACACGATTTTGGTCGTGTCCATTCACATCAACTTGTGATGTGAGGGAGATGGAGAGGCCAGGATGCCTTTAGGCGTTTAAAAATTTTACGCTCATCCTCTCCATCTCTTCCATGCACTATGTGCACGGATGTCCTTCTAGCGGCAAAAATGTATCAGATCAGCGCTAGAAGGTGGGGGGCATTTCCTACAGGCAGGAGCGAATTTTGCTCTGATACCACTGTAAGAAATCCTAGATTTACTATATTTAGAACAGTGCTAAGGAACAGTAAAGAGACTGAGATAGCAGAGAGCAAAGGAATAACTGTATTGCTTGAATGTCTGTAGGGTGGATGTGATTGTCATCCATACAATTTGGCCTCTCTTATATAGAGAGTGAAGAGTCACACATGAAAAGGTGTGTACTCCAAAGGGTATGTGCATGAAGTGGTGTGTACTCCTTGTGAAGGGTGTACCCCTTGTGAAGGGTGTGACCCTTGATGAGAGGGTACATTACAATAGGAATGTCTCTTCATTAGAATGTCTCTTGTGAAGGGTTATGCCTCATTAGGAAGTGTCCCGTCGAAAGGGCAAGTGTCCCATCGAAAGGTCATACCCTTCCACAAGTGTCCATTCATTAAACCATCCATAAGTCTAGAAAGAGAAAGGAATACGTCACAGATCGTGACATCGCCTGCCCTATTTAAGGGCTTAGTACCTGCCCTTTGTGGTGCTGCTGCCAGGCCCTTAAACTGCCCATAGACCAGCTCATCCCAGGCGCCTCTGGCCTTGGATACTCCTCTTGCCTGCTGCTCTAGATCTGCCTTCTTCCATGCCAGTTTCATGCATTGGATGCCTCGCCATCTGCATTGTTCCTGGCGCCATCTTTTGCAGCCTTCTTTTCCTGTGAGGTGCTGCCCATGTGGAAGCCCCCCCTCTCTCTCTTCTTCGGGCATATCTTGCCCTAGGTCTCCCTCCCCATGCTCTTCTCATTTGGGGGCTTACAGATGGGGAGGTGATGTTTCCAACACCAGGTCTGACAGTTGTTGTAACATGATGCACATGTAATTTAGATGTTCCCCAAGGGTCACTCCGTCCTTCATTGACAAACTGAAGAATTGCTGCTTCAATAAAACTTTAGAATTTTTCAAACGCGAACCAGAAAGAGTTTCAATTGCTATCCAGCTGTCGCGCACCTACTTTGAGAGTTTCAGGTGATGATGGAATTTGCTGCCCAGCGCTCTGCCAAGTATGTGAGTGCTCTCATTTTTGGATTGTCACTGGCTCGCGGTATCAGGAGCTTCCTTCTTGGCTTTAGCGGTCAGCTTCTTTTCCACGGACCACAATCCCTTCTCCATGACGTATAATCGAACACTTAATTGCCATGCAGGGAAATTCATGCCATTGAAGATCATGAGCTTCACCGACTCTCCCTTTGATTCCATACCATTGCAACCTGCTCTGATACCAAATGAAGAAATCAACAACTATTTGAACTATTTTACTGCATGCAGTATAACAATACGAGAAACTAAGAACACTGCAAAAGATATAGACACCGAAAAGACTCGTATTTCATGGACTGCAAAAGTAACTACCTCTTGAACTGAGCTGCACGCCAATCGACCAACAGCGAGCCATATACAACGAGGTCGAAGGCCGCTGCAGGAGAAAAATCCCACTCTGGATCACAGGCTAAAGGAGTGCTAAATGCCAAAGTATCTCCACAAAAGCACCACCAAATCACCCCATGCAGAAGGCACTCTATGCACTGTGACACTTGTCCCCCCTATCCACTAATCCTATCTACTAAACCCAACCACAGTTTGCGTCTCTCAACAATGGCCGGAGGCTGGAAAGAGGGCCTGATTAGGGGCTGGTCAGGGCCTGTAGAGGGCTGATTAGGGCCTGGTAAAGGGCCACATTTGGGCTAGTAACAGCAGGTCTGGTTGGGGCCAGTCTGGCCAGCCACCCTGGTTCAATGTCTACTAAACTCCATTGGCCAGATGGTTTTGCATTTACCCCTCTCAAGCATTAGTGTGCTCTGATGAAACACTGCCGCTTTTCCACATTCCCATACTATGATGAAATAGTGAGACTAAATTGATATGAGCGTCAGCTTGGCAAGTATCTTGACAAGCCAAAAATTGGGCTTTATACAGGCATGGCCTTGCTTTGAAGTGCCCCGTCTTCTCTAAGGTGCTTGCATCTTTCAAGTAGTTCTGTCACACGGTCTCCAGTATACATTATTTCATTTGAGTTTTCTCTCTTTGCCACTGGTTTGGTTTAGTGCTAGCCTTTGTCATGGCTGAGTTTGCCCTTCACCTCCGGAGTGCCAACAGAAACTCAGTACGAAGACTTTGTATAAAAGGATGATCAAGTATGTGGGGGTGTGTGGATTTGAATGTGTGAGAGCATATTTTATACTATGGTCTACACCCATTATTGGGCGCTGATGACGTCAGTGGGGATGTCATAGTAGCTAGTCCCTGCTATGCGTGATGGAGTTTATGGTTTTCAATCTTATGAGTGACTATGGTGAGATTGAAACTGCACTATGTTGTGTTTTTAGAGGATGAGTTTGGGAATGTTCCTGGATTCATCTAGGTATATACGTTCTGCAGTTTGGACCTGTTACGAAGATTCTCATCCAAGGCTTCTATTTATGAGGTTTAATTGAGGCCTTTTTTGCAGCACATGGCTTTTCTAATCGTCAGTATGCTTACACTTTTGTAATGGTTGATTATGTGTGAAGAGGTGTAACTGCCTCCAAGTGTTCTGTTGCATTTTGAAGCCATTGTATATTGTTTGTGTAGTAATTGGGATACATGTTCTGGTAACTCCTTGCTTTGACATAGTAGAGGTTTCTTAGACTATGGAGTTGTCTAGAGTGTCTTCCATCTATAAGACTATGTCATGAGAAGGTATTATGAACCTCCACCTGGGTTTTTCATGGATATGTTTGGAGCAGAGCCCGATCATTGTTGGCTATCTATCAGTTGTACTTGGAACTGCAAATTAGCACCTCGTTTTTTGAAAAGTAATACAGTATCTTGTTCATATAGAAAAGCCATCTGGAAGTGAGTGGTCTCTTTATTTGAAACGAATAGAGAATGTGGTTTGGTCACCTGTGACTGTGAGTAATAATAGATGTCTAATTAAGCTGCATGGGGGTCTTCAAGCTAGCAGAGAACACGGGTTAGAGTACAACAGCCAGTAACGAGATGTTAATTTACATTTAATACTGCATTGATGGCAATACTTAACAAGGTTGCAGCTCCTTTTTGAGTCATTGACATTGTCAAGAAAAAGTATGTTTACAGGTTTGATTGCATGCATGTCTGGTACTCATTGGGCAAAAGTGTCCATGCTGCTGAGGACTTGAGGCAATCTCTACTCTGTATTAACCAGACCAATTGAATATTGATTTTGGAGTTTTTGACTCTGTTAAAGATTGTTATCTTTTGGCTATTTAAATGATTGTGAATATAAGTGCTCTAATAGCAAACCTGATTTCTAAAGATTAAATCCTTTTAGCTCATGTATTATGCTTATGGAACTGTTTTTCCCATTCTATGTAGATAATAATACCTTTCAAATGAGGCGATTCAGACGATACTTAGTTTTCTTGCAGGGAGCAAGAGCAATGTCACAGCAGCACGAATGAGCTAAATGTCTCTTGCAGCAGAGAGGTTGCACTGTATTTTAGAGGTTTGTTTTGATTGCTCATTGACTTAAGATCCGTAAGTCTTCATCAAGGGGAATAAAGAAACTTCTGTATTTTCTTAAAGGTGGCCTCCTGAAGTTGCTACACAGCAAAGGTTGTACCCCTTTGCTCATAGAAGTGGCCTGTAATTATGGTAATATGTATTTCCATTGTCATGTGAATGAATGGGTGGTAAATTGTCACTTAAGGGAAGGGGGCTTCTGAATCATTAAAATTTTGCCAAAGATATATGAACTACTTCCTCACTACCTAATGAGGGCTTTGATTCGTAAAGTTCTCTCCGCGGAACTTGTTACATGAGTAGGCTCCATTTTCTGCTTGCGCAGAAAGCTTGCCTGATTTTCCCTGCCAGGGTCATTCAATTTTTCAGCGATGGTTTGTTTACTTAATCTGTGGAGAGATTTAGTAGTCAATTAAGAATACAAAAGTGTTGATGTATGATGGAGTCACGTGAACACTTTCTAATCTTGTAGGTGACTATTGTGAGATGAGATATTCATGTTTATTATCAATATTGTGAGCATTTGAAGGTTTACTCGTGTGTCCACAAGAATTGTGCTTAGTAAGAAAGGGTGCAACGGCATATATCTTTGTCTATAATATAATTTGTTCTTTATTTGTTTACACACTTGCAATCTGCCAATTTGGCAAGTGAATGTCCTACTTTTAGAACTCTTAATTTATTATTGAGCAAAGAATATTTGACGAAGCCGATATATAACTGATGATGAGCTTTAGTGAAATGTGAAAACAGTAATTGTTCAACAACAAGCATTTCATGCTCTTTACATGACCAGCATAGGTCATATCGAAGCTATTTGAACAAAGAGTGGACCACATGTCAAAGATGTAGACCATTAGATTGAATTTGATCAAAGCAAGCCAAGTGTTGTACTAAACATATGAAGGTAAAACGTGATATGTTTTATGTGTTGGTGATGGTGCAAGTCCATTCTTCCTTCCAGATTTTCTCAAACCCACTATGTGGACTGTTCTGATGACGATAACTTAAAACAAGGGTTTGAAGATTTGCAAATGGCACGCAAGCAAGGAAGATAACACCAGATTTGCAAACGGCACACACTAGAGCCTCCATGGGTAGTGGTAGAAACGATATTTGTATGAAGACAAGGTCCGTTGCAGTTGGCATGAGAGCACAATCTGGTTCTAGCTTAATCCGAATGTAAAGTTTCGAGACATAGTAGAGATTTGACAAGAAATTCATTAAGAATTGACAAACCTTGAATGTTGCCTACCTAATGAAGGCAAAGCGAGCGAAGAACAAGATTGGCATAGTAATGAAAGAAACTATTCTGGATCCAAGCGAGCTGTTGCGGGTATTCCACGATTGATAGAACTTGTGATCATTGCCAGGGTGATTTTTATTCTCTTCGAGATGTGGAATCAGAAGGTTTTTGAAATGCGGTAGGCTTTCTGTATATGAGAGGGAGATTCTGATTCGCGTGTGAGGAGAAGATCATACATACCCAATGGGAAACTTTTGCCGTCATACAAAATTCGATCGAGGACCATGAGTTTTCTTCTAGGACAGTGTTGGACGGGAGGCCATGGTTTTCGGTTATCTCATACTGTAGCTCTGGAGAATGTATAGATAACAGCTTTGAGCATGTTGATGGTTCCTTGGATTGCTAGCTGGATCAGGTCTCTCTAGGCGAGTAGCACCTTGAATCAATCATAGTTTTTCTAAAGCAAAGCTTCATAGAATTGATTTATGATGATTATGATGATGCTACTCCACAGCCTTTTCCCTAATTTTACGAGCGAAAACCTACGAGCAGGTTTATTTGAGCGTCTTTTTTAAGAGATTTTAAAAATTCTTTCTTTAGGAAAATTTTGTTTTTATACTTTTATTTTCACCAGAACTAAATCCCTTCATCATAAAAACATACATAATTGTCACACATTCAATTTTACATAACATAAATTTTCTCTCATAAACATGCTTTGTTTCCATGTTATTATCTTTAAAAAGTGTTGAAAAATAATTCTTTTAAGAAACAATCCTCATAATCACTCTTAATATAATAATATTCTATATATATAATTACTTATTAAACATATTTATATCAATGACAAGAGCTTTCTAGTGTTTTAATAGCATAGATAACAATATATTTATGGATATGTTTCTAAAGAAGTTTAAAATTACTATAAATAAGTATTAACTTGAACTTATATATCACTCTCTTAAAATATATGTAATATTAATACTATAAATCTAAGAGTTTTTAAAATATGATCCCATAGAGATGCTCAAATGGGATTTTTCGATCAATTTGAGTGGTTGAATGATTGGATGTGAAAGTTATGCCACTTTTAAAAATGTTGTCCATGGTAGTTTCGCCAACGAAACTACCTTTGAAGACTTGCTTCAAAGGGGTTTCGTTGACAAAACTACCTTGGTGGATTACTTCAATGAGGTTTCTTTGAATAAATCCTTTCATAGGTTAGGTTGAGAGAGGATTTTCAATGTCACCTCTTATTAAAGTTGTAAGAAGAATCATAAGGGAATTTTCATAGAGAAGTCTACTTTATTTGTAGGTTTCTTCTAAAGCCATCCCATTATGTTACTCAACATTCCTAAAGACTTATGTAAAGGTTTGCGTATAAAATAAGCATTGCTATAATACTTTGCATATTTCTAAGTGAAACTATGTTTTGTTTTGATCTATTTATGTTATATTTTTACATAGTTGGAGGTTTTTTTTTTCCTTTGTCGGATGGTCGGAAGATTTTGTTCGAAAAATGCTCGTTCCCTCAAATCATCAGTGGCTCGATTAAATACATGTTCTCACAAACTGGTCTGATTATTACATGGGACACCGATCCACTGCACAACAACACGATTGTGGTTCCATCAATGGATCCATTCATCGTGATTTTGGTACATTTGATTTTCACCACGATAATCATTTCAAATGATCTCTTATGTCCCGTACAAAGAACTGTCCAAGTAGCCAATTGATTGGAGGATCAGGTCCAATTGGACCTTGTGTCACGTCTTGTCTGAAACTTTCCTACCTCCTTTTTAACAAGGTGCAATTTCTTGACAATGCACTGAATTTGAAGTTTGTTGTTTCACTTTTATCATAGTTATGAACTACAAATAGATGGAGTGGTAAAAAAGCTAAGAGGGTGGAAAAGCATGCCTCCAATAAAAGAGGATTCACACCATTAGATATTCACTAGAATCAATGTCTATAATTATGACAAGCGTCTTCATAAAGAAAGAGAAAGGAAAAACTTTCCTTTAGGTTGCTTACCGCAAAAATGATATAATTATTACATTTAGATGTATTTTGGATTAGCGCTTATGTGTTCCATAACAAAATGAAGCTACAAGACAATTTATAAATAAACGCAACAAGATGCAAGTGTATCAAGTAATGCAACCAAATGGGGTTCTCATTACATGGTCCATAATTGAAAAATGATACAAAAGATTGGGTTTACAACAACCTTATTTGATATCATTCAAGAGAAAAGCACAAGGATTAAAAAAATGTGAATCAACTTGTAAGTTATTCATATTTCACAATAGTGATGCACATGAGTCAAATAGTGCAAGCAGCACTCGTGATTTGCTACTAGTTTTAAGAAGGCATCTTATGAACATGCAAGGTTTCCCTACCTTGAGGATTATGGCTTTTTTGAGACAAGGCTAGGAATTTGAAGATGAAAGTTAGGGAGAATCTTTTTATTTTCATTTCATTCAAGTTCATGACTAGATTGTTGGCAAGCATCGAACATAAAGATCTTCATACTTGTTTTTGTGACTTTCAATGTAGATCCTTGAGGTCAAATATACAATACATTTTAATTGCAATTTTCATGGCATGTATCAAAATTGCACTCACAATATGCATGTACATTTTCTTTTTTCACATCGTTTTATTATATGGTGATTACTTGTTTCTCTTATTCTGTGTAGGTGAAATATGCTTCACAAGATCATATATTTTGTTGCAAATGGTAGCTATGTGCTAGCTTGGATAGAGCCTAGTGCAAGGACCCTTGGATAGGACATTCGATTTGATGTCTTTCAAGATAGTATCCTTTGGACGGGCTTGGATATTGCTTTTCCTTGGATAAGAATTTTATGTAATGCAATTAATGGAAATTGGTCTACACCCCGTTTGAGTCCTATTTGGGCCACCTATGCACATAAATTATTTATGGGCTAGATAGATTATCCAAATGTGCCTTGGTCATGGGTTAATGGGTCTTCAAACTCTGAAGATATAGAGGAGATCATAAAGTAAATGGACCCATAGATTTTGTCAAGGGATGTCTTTTTAAAAAGGACCCTAAAAGTATGTATGTGAAGTCATAGTGGTTTTTTGCAAGGGGAGAGGGGGTTTGAGGACATTACTCTATATATTTATTTAATGGTGCTTAGGCATTGGAATAGATCCAAAGCTACAGAATTATGGTTGACTATGAGGGCAATTTGTGTACGGCCTTCATTACTAAAGCAACAAGGAGTCGCCTCTTATGCAAAGGCTTTCACCATTCTTAGTACGCTACTCATAATGAAACAATAAAACTTCTCCTTGCCTTGGTAAGCTATTGCTTTCAAATCATTTTTAAATAATTCTTGCAACCTCCACCACGATAATGTGAAGTTGGGAGTGTATAAGAGCCAACCCACACTAACAAAAGATGGAAGAGAAGAGAGGGAGACAACATATAACGAATTGTACACTAACTTCGTTATGAAAAAAATTTACTTTATATACAAGACCACAATGGGCTTAATGGCTCTTCACACCCATATAAGTTAGTAAGGCAATGTAGATATGAATAAATTGATGTTGAGATTGCTCTTCAACACATTCCTTCAAAATCCCCTTGAAGGGAATGTCTTTTATCTAATGGGAATCTCTTTTCCACAACTTAACCTTGATATGGATCTCTTTCCTCTGAGTCAAAAGCTTCTCAACACTTTTAGAAAATCTATTTTTCAGGTGATTTTGTAAAGATGTATGCGATGTTGTCATTGTTGGCACAATGTTGCAATGTGATGTCACCAAGTAGCTCTCCTTTTTGATCTATTACATCAATATACTTTGTCCAATAAGTGATGTATTGGAGTCTTTCCAAATGCTTGTGTTGATTGATTATTCCATTATATTGTTGTTGATTGTTTCATGAAAATAGTCTATTTGGACAAAAATCTTCATGGCCTATAACTTTATATACTCCTATAATTAGAGTGGAATTTGACTTCTATTGATGACAAAGAAACTCTTGGTTTTTGGTTTGATAACCAATAGCACCAAGAGAAGCCTCTCCTTGTGTTGATCTTTCTCTTACATAGTCATTGCTGTTGTATCTATGTAACCTTGTGTGATTGTCTTCGTATTCTATTCCATATTGCTTTGTTTCTCTTATATATCTCAAAACCCATTTATTTGCATTCTAGCGAATTGTTTTGGCTTTCACAAGTATTATGCTCTAAAACATTGCCACCATGACAAAAATTTAGCCTTGTCATGGTCGAATATATTAAAGATCCAATCACCTATATAGTACCTTTCATTCACTATTATCTTTGCTTCCATTGGAATTGCAAAAGCCTTACAACGAGGCATACAAAATTTCTTGGCTGAATTCTCTGCATATTGTGTTGACTCATGTCTCTAGAATTCTATGCCAAGGCAATAGTGCATGAGTTAGGCCTAGATTTTTTGTTTCAAATTCTGCAAACAAATCTTACACAGTGGTGAAAACTTCATTGCTTTTTGTGACCCACCATCACTTTATCTACCTACAAAAGTGCTATGGTTTTATCTTCACTTGAACTAGTGCAACGGGTCTTCTTCTTAAACTTTGTAGTAGAGTGTATGATTTGCATAAGATTGTGTGTATCCCATATTAGCAAATATCTTTCAATTCTACTATGCCAACTTCAAGGCGCTTGTTTCAATCCATACAATTTTTTCTTCATTTGTAGACTAATTATTATTTACCTTTTTCAACATATCGTGTGGTTTCTCCACGTAAACTTCTTCATCAAGGTATACATTCAACAATGCATTTTTGACATCCAATTGAAACATGTTCCATCTATTGATGTTTGCCAACAATACCAAAAATCTAATTTGAATTGAATTTTGCTATTAGAGCATATGTTTCTTCATAATCTTCTTCATATTGTTGTGTGAATCATTTTACAATAGATCTAGCCTTGTACTTGTACCTTTTAATATTACCATCTGAATATACCCATTATTTGCTACTACTTTCTTTTTTGTTGGAAAGCCACACATCATTCTTGTATAGTGCATTCATTTCTTCATCATATTGTTGCTTTCCATTTTGGTTTTTAAATTGTACCCTCAAAATATATAGGTTCTGGTTGGTGCATATATTTCTTGAACAACGTATCTAGGTGGACGTGCACTCCTGCTCCATGTTGCTCCCTACTAAGCCTCACCCCCTGACTCCATCCCACCTCGTCCACCATTGTCCTCTTCCTCAATACTTCATCGTCTTTCTATTCTTAGTCATGGCATTATGCCATTGCTAAGGTAGCCCTTTTTTGTTCGCGCAGCTACTCTTATCAATCTATTCCTTCTTCAGATAGTAGCTTTGCAAGTGGCTATTTTTGCTAGGCCTAGAGCTTATTTGAAGTCCCTAAGTTTTTCTTGTGTTCTTCTTTAGGAACTTCATGGAAGATGTGATGGGAAGAACAGGCGGGGACGATATTAACTGTTCATATGCTCTAGCTAGTTTATTGAAGTCAAGCGATGTCATTGGGATACTAAGGGATGCAAGACACAAGCGCCTACATGTGCAAGTTTCTAAAGAGGTGACGAAGGACTTCAAGGATATTGTGGATGCAAAGGAGATGCTTGCAGCTTGTGATATTGCCGGTGTAAGTCGTGAAGCTTACACATCTATTTTCAAAAATTTCAAGTCTGCTATTTTAGGAAAGTATAAGAAGTCTACAGTGCCCCTACCCACACCTTGGTCTGTGAGACGTGCATGGCGAGAAACAAACCAATGTGCAAGAGAAATGCTTGGAGGGTACCATTGCGTAAGGGGCACAATGACTTGGAAGAGTAAAAAGAAATCTGGCTTGCAAACCTTTGAGATGAATGCTTTCAACAGTGTCTACTTAGATGTTGAGAAACTGGAACAAGCAATGGTCAAATTCTATGGCATGAGAGAAGATGGTAAGAGAAAATCCATTATATCATGTTTATCCTAACAATTTCTCTCTTTTGTTGTATATATTGCAATGGAAAGCTCATATTTGTCATAAAAAAGGATGAAGCTCAATTGGTGAAAGAACACAAGTTAGAGAGAGTGAGCATCTGCATTATGAATAAAGCCTTAGCCTTTGTTCAAAGGAACGAAGAAGTAGAGCAAGATTTCTCAGTGCAATCAGAGAAAGATATATGGTGGCTTGCAGCATTTGAGACTCCAAAAGAGTGCCATGAGACATTGAAGTGGGTTCTAGATAGAACAGGAATCCCATCGACGATCCTAAGATAAGAGGAAGGGCAAACATTGACAGTCGATGGCCATGGAACATTGCGAGTTGAATGGCATCTTGCTGGTGATTTGAAAACCCTCAAGTGCTTGCATGGTTGTGATACAGGGGCAAATGCAATGAACACATGCCTTTATTGCATGTGTTCGCAACATAAGAAAAAGGCTAGCTTAAATGGGAGAATGGCATTCTATCTTGCAGCCAAACGCAAGCTCCCAATCGTGACAAGAAGGATCCAAAGTAGGATCCCATATTGCCCATCCCATTTGAGAGAGTACACATATGTACTTTACATGCAGAACTACGTGTACTTGTTGATAAGTTATTGTATTTGCATCTTGTTTATGCTTGGAATTTAATTCCGGAAGAAGTATCTGCACGGTGCATTGTAGAAGCTAAGAAGTTGCTGTCAGAGATAGGATTCCATGGAGGACATGTCAAACTTAAGGAGGATAAGAAAATGTCTGGGGCAACACAAAATCTTCCTGTAAAAGTGTCCATGGGTGGAGAGAAGGCAAGGAGATTCCTATTGAACCAGAATCTCGACAAAGACAAAATACATTGTCTAAAAGTAGTTTGGGTTGGGAATACTGGAAAGCATTGTGTGAATGCATGACCAATAATCCTTCTCATCCTCAAGTAGCAACTTTGAGAGCTAAAGTATGGACAAAGGTAGATGCATTGATAAAATTGCTTCGCCAGGTTCAAATCGATGAGATGTATTATGAAAGGTTCAGGATGGCTATGAAAGAGTTCAGGATGGCATGTGGGGAGTCGCACATTATGCATTACATGGTAATCTAGGCACCATCGTAATATTTAGCACTTGCTTTATAAACAGTTTTTGTTGTTGAAATGATTCTCATCATGTTTGCAGCATATACTCTATGCACACAAACCATGGTTTGTACAAAATTGGGTCCCTTTGTCCATTTGGAATACACAAACTCAAGGCATGGTGGTGGTGTCACTTGCAGCAGCAGCAATGCATTGCATGAGATGTTCGACTGTTTTTTAGATGTTTACTAGGAAGGACTTTGAAGTCTGAAAAGGAAAAGGCATCAGAACTTGCAAAAGCAGTTCAAATTGTATCAAAGAATAGAAGGCATAGTGCTTGGAAAGCATCCATAGGGAGTCGAGGAGTCACACGTTGGTTGCAAGCTAGAGTGAGAGAAGGGAGCAGATGGGTCCAACCACCAATAGAAGCTATGGTATAATTGTATACAAATATGAAATAAATATATTGCTTATTTTAACCACAATTTGTGTACTCACTCTTTAATATCTTGCTTATTTTGACCATAAATATTGTACTCACATGACGTTGGGGAAAGTGGGGACATGGTGAAGGAGGTGGGAGAGAAGGGAGGGGCACGGGGCAGGGCAAGGGGAGGGGTGGAGTGGTAGCAAGGGTGGGGAGAGGGGGGTATGGGGGGTATGGGGGAGGGCGACTGGTGTGGGCGAGGTAAGTAGGCAGAGGGCAATGGGGGGGAGGGCGACGAGGGGGGTTGGAGGGATTAGGGTGGGGGCAAGGGCAGGGGCCACGATGAAACCCTAAACATAATTAAAAGGGGTGTCAAAACATGATGCGCCTATATAAAATGTTTAAAAAAACCCTAACTCTCATTATTCAATGGCAAGAGTGAAGAACACTACTAGACCCACGGGACGCCACCTCCACTGTTCCTTCTCTAGCTCCACCACCTCCATGGCATTTGTGCACACGAACCTATTCATGTACGGTGGTGCCTCCCCCAACTCTTGTGAGCCCTCCCCTAACTCTCATGAGGTCTTCTAAGACTCTCGTGAGCCCCCTTCCCCAACCCTCATGAGGCCTCCCCTAACTCTCGTGAGGTCTTCCAAGACTCTCATGAGCCCCCTTCCCCGACCCTCGTGAGCCCTCCCCCAAGTCCCATGAGCCCACTCCCCAGTCTCATGAGCCTTCTCCTCCTCCCAAGTCCCGTGAGCACACTCCCCAGTCTTGTGAGCCCACTCCCAAGCCCCAAGTGAGCCTTCCCCTCTTCCTTCCCCTCATCCTTCCCCTTAGCCTTCCCCTCAACCTTCTCCTCAGCCTTCCCCTCAGCCTCAGCGTCAGCCTCAGCCTCAGCCTCAGCCTCAGCCTTCCCCTCAACCTTCTCCTCGGCCTTCCCCTCCCCATGAGAGCAGTCCCCCGATCGAACAAAATGTATTTGATAACTTCCCGGACATAGAGAGGCTTCTTGAGGGCCAACGGACTGCTAGGAAGAGCACAATTTCCCTCGCCCAATGATATAGCCTATCATAGAAATGATACCTGTGCCCATGAAGAGGGTAAAGCAAATGCCGAGGAAGCCCCATCCCAAAGAAGGACAAAGCTCAAGACGTCTGTGAGAGGAGAATTCGGAGGAGGATCAACACAGACAAGAGCAACGAAAGAAATTCAAGGCAGACAGGAGGTCATGGGATCATGTTCGGATACCTGTAAAGCCTCCACCAAGAGTCAGGAAGCCGTATAGAGATCAGGCAAATGTAGAAGACCACCGACAACCTGATCCGATGTGCTCCCTTCCAACATGTGGTACAGGAGATAGCACAGGGATACAAGGATGACATGCGATTCAGCACAAGAGCTATGGGGGCACTCCAGGAGGCTGCGGAGCAAGTGACCATTGCTCTGTTCAAGGACACCAACTTGTGTCCCATCCACACAAAGCGCGTCACGGTCATGGACAAGGACATGGCTCTAGCGAAGCGGCTATGGAGTGACCCAAGCTTGAAGTCCTAGATTCTCTTGCAGCCCACTCTTAGGACTTAGACCACCCCTTGCCCTTGAAGGCACTATCTTGTATCTAAGGCCCAAGGGCCGATCTTTTTTAATAAAATATATCCACATTCTCTACACTATCACATTGTTGTGTATTCTCCATTTCTATGACTGAAGTAACTAATCATTTTAATGTAAGTTTTGAATTCTATCAAATCCTAAAGGAATTTCACCATCGTGCGGAAGGGAAAATTGTCTAGGATGTCGCTAGGACCCTAAAAAGCCCAAAACCCGCCACGGCGCGAATTTGGGCATTCTAGACTTCCCAAAATGACCAAATTCGTATCGTGGCAGGTTTTGGGCTTTCTAGGTTCCTGGCGATGTCTCGGACACTTTTCCCTTCTGTGCAATGGTGAAATTCCTTCAGGATTAACTTTCGATACTCTTGAAGAAGGCTCAATGCTTGAGCTGCTTCCATCTCCTCTGTTGCATCGTCAAGACTCTCTTCTATGTACATGCTCGAGTCTAGTCTAGGGACGAGACCAGATCAACAATTCAACTAGAGGGGGTGCTAGACGATGAGGCTTCTTCCTCTAAATTTCCTTCTTGGAGAAGGAAGATGAATGTCATCTCCCATGAAAGGAATTTGGTGCCTGTATTTCCTGTGATCCCCGCGTCTAAGATGTCTTGAACTTTGACTGTCCTAAACCCTTCGTCTGTAAGGTTGTCACAAAAGCGGGCCAAGGGCTTTACAAACTTGGGTTCCTCTACGAACAAATACTTTATGTAATGTATGGGAACCCATCTCTTTGAATAGTGGTCAGGTGTATAAGAAAAATTTGAGAAATTATCTTGCATGTAAAGGATGAGATCTGAGAAGTCTCATCCTTGGCTCGCATATATGTGCCGAGGACATCTAAAGTCCTATCAAACACTAAAAATAGCTCTTCCTAAAGATCTGCAAATGCAGTTTGTGAGATGAAGTCATGGAACATAGTTCTAGATGAATCCATGGCAAATAGCGGTTGATGGAGGGAGTAACTTTTGAGGACGAGAGTTTCTATGGCTCTCTAAACATGAAAGTGAGAATGTGATGTAAAAAGTGCTCTTACCCCTTAATATATATAAAAACCCTAAAAATTAAAATTAATCATAAAATCCCCAAATTTTTTTAAAAACATTTACCATGAACTGAAAGGAGAAAACATTAAAAGAAATAACATTTTAATTTAATTGTCCATATTTTGAAGCAATAACTAGGATTTGACAGACAAAAAATTAAATGGTGCACTAGTCAAACACATTGTTAGCAATCTTCAAAGTTACAGGAGGAATGAAAGTGGCACTATGCATGCACTTCTCCACACGGCGGCTGATCTTACCATCATTTAAGGTAAAGTAGAAGGACTCTGACATGCTGTCCTCCATGACCAATAGGTGTTCTCGCACATCCCTTAGAGTCCATTGCGATGTGACATTCACATTCTTGACATCTCCCTCTTCAGCATCAATAGACAAACTTACCCTCGTATTGTCTTCATCATTAGAATCTAAGGGAAGCCACCGGCCATTTGTTTTCTTCCAGCGCCTGTACTGAAAAGCTAAATACAACATTTGGCATGACAAAGGGTATCTAATAGCCACATTGTCTTTACATGCATGACATTGAAACACATCACCCTTTTGGTCGCTTGACCTAGTTCCCCAATTCATCCCAAGTAAATCTTCAAGAGCATTTTCATCTACACGCTTGCAGGTCCACATAGGTTTTGTTCTATGCATATGTATATTCTGAAATAAAGAAGCAAAAACTTGCAGAGTCATAAACCAAGATAACCTTGCCCATTTGGATCCAAATGTAAACTTCATGGCCATGCCCACATCCTTTGCAATCTTGTCCTTGTACAATTGCAATGTCCTTGAGTCCACATTGCTACAATCCATGTCTTGAAGTTGTGGTGGTGCAATGGTTTGTAGACGGCCATAGCTTGATAATGTCGTTGGAGTAATGTATGTTGCATTATACCAATACACATTCTTCATTCGCAAGGAGGCCAACTTCTCCCCAGCATGCATTTGCTTACCTAAATCCTCATGAATTGCAATGAACTTGCCTATGAATGATTCAACTGGTTTCCACTCCTCAAAGTCCGAAGGGAAAACATCTGCCACCATGAATAAGAGCTCTTAGAAACCAAACACAAAATTTCCAAATGGACTCATTACACTTATAGGTGAAAAAGATACATAGATAGAAAGGCTCATCCCTAACACATGGATCACCTGCCATATCGACATTTCCATGGCATCCTTGTGCCTTTCAAGTAGAAAGTCCTTCCAAGCACATCAACATATGACCACTTATTGTCAAATCCACATATGCCCATCACCTATTCTTACTAAGCATCACCCACATCCATATGGTCTTATCCATAGCCTCGACATTAGTCTGATGCTTGTTTCTCTACTCCAAGCAGTAATTGGATGTTACATACCAAGCATCTGCTAAAGTGCAAGAGAAACACAATTTTGCACTAGGCACTTGGATGCTTGTCAATAACCATGCACTCACCAAGCACCGATTTCACTAAGGGGTGAGAGGAAAAGGGTGTAAGCATGTTTGAGTGGACCAAAAAGTAGTTTCCATGGACATTGCTATGAGGGACTAATTTAGGGTGCCCAAAGCATAAGTGGAAAAATATATTGTGCTTTTGATCCTTCATATATTTAGAAAGCACTATAAGCACTACTCTTTTTGCCAATGCAATTTCTAAAAGCAATATTAGGGGTGCTTTTTGACTACTAGCAAAGCAATAAAAGCACACCAATCAATCACGCTTACAACCAAAAGACTATCAATAAGGCGGAGGTAGAGAAGGAGGTGAGGAATACCTATCTTCATCCAAGGGTGATGCAGATTGGGGGGATCATTGAGGGCTCTACATGCTGGTCTACAAAGCTAGATCTTAAATTGTATCTAGTATCTCTCTACATAATCATCTACAAAGCTAGATAATTGAGAGCTCTATACCCTAGTCTACACACTTGTCTACAAAACTAGATCTTAAGTTGTAGCTAGTCTCTCTTTTTATATTGAATATGAGTTTGTATACTGTGACACAAAAAATTGATATCTTTTCTTTGGTATAGGTATCACTTTTATGTACATTTGATAAGAGTTTGAGGATCAAGTGTAGCCTAGTGGCTATCACTTATTTTCCTTTTCTAAAATATTGTAAGGGATTGAGTGGATGATTGGAATGGATCATTGTAAATATCATGTGTATGAATGATAAATATCTTAGTATGGTGTGAGAGTAATTTGTCTATGAGAAATTATGAGGTTTAGAAAATAGAAAGAGTGAGTCATATAAAGAAGTGGGTCTTGTGTCCATGTGTGCTCAATAATGTAAGAGAAATCACATGCCAAGCGTATGGAAGGAACGTGGAGTGTGGAAGATTGCAGAATCAAGAGGAATCCTTCTAGAATCCACATGTGGAATATGGAGGATGTGGACATATGGAAAAGAGAGGGTCCCTATGGGATCCATGTGAAGATCCTTGACTTTTCTTATTTTAAAAGAGACATGAGGATCTGGTGATGGGACACTGTCAAGAGAGTAGCCAAGAAGGACATGGATGGTGACATACAGGGTTATGTGGTTGATGGGGAAAGGAATATACAAGTAGAAATTGTGATTGGCATTGCTTAACAAGTACAGGATTTGATGTGCACATAAATATATGCATCATCTCATGCACATTGCATTATGCTTTGAAATTAATTAAACAAGTAAGAAGAGGTATAAACAAAGATACTAAAAGTCATGATTAAGTCTTCTCCACCAAAGAAAGAGCATTTCATAGAGGAAAAGGTAGAGATTCAAACGAATTTAACAATCAAACCACAAAAACTATTCACACAACCCTCTCAAAACATTTTGGTAAGCTCAATCTTCATCAAGTCATCATTATCAACATCAAGGTCCTTCCGATTGGTGGGGAACATGGAATCCTAAAGGTAGAGGAAATACATGCAAAAAATCAATGAAAAAAGGATTGAGGGAAGGGTCTTTAGAGGATGCCTTCAAGCTTTGACAGCATGGAAAACTAAAAGTTTTACCCTTTGAAATGCCTCATAAACCAAGTGTGCAAACATGTGCTTATGCACACATAGAGACATGAGAGTACTTATGCATACTTATGGCATGTGACAAGTAAGCTTATGACAAGGATGCTTGAATAATGCATGGATGGTTAAGCTTCCATATAGTTCATGAGTGGAAAATATAGACATTGGAATGACCTCTACATATGTCTGCAGTAAGGAATATATCTTAATGACAAATTCTATTATTTTGGGATGTTGAAGGGAAATGGGATGTGCGAAAGATTTCAAGCCCACAAAATAAGATATCTTCCAATTGTTTATGACCTATCCTTATGCTAGGAGAAAATAGAAAATCTCTTTAAATTTAAACATGTGCATGTGTTAACATATGTACCTCTCTCTCTCTCTCTCTTTCTCTCTCTCTCTCTACACACACACACACACACAAATATTTATTTAGACAATAAAATTCTCTAGTCCATTTTCATGTGAAAAAGAATATAAATATTTGGAACCCATTCAACTTTGTGATCTGAAAAAAATAAAATTAAGTAATGCATAAATAAGAGTCAAAGGATTTTTGGCAACCTTGTGAAGGCACTCAAATTCAAAGTTTCATCCTTAAAACTACTAGCATTGGACATCACATGTCACCTACATCTATATTCAAAATGATTTTGAACATCCTCCATATCTGTAATTCTTCTTTTTCTAAGTGGTCAGGTGGTGGATTATTATTCAAAAGGTGTAGGCTCATTGGTAGCTTGCTGTGCAAAGGGATCGAGTTCCATTTGAGATGGGAGGGGAATAGAGAGTGTGTGGGAAGTCGAGGGAGTGGTAGAGGGTGGGAAGGCAGAAGAGGCTTCGTTACTGGGATGAAGCTCATTGGTAAAGAAGAGGTCTTCAGAACTAAGGGAGCATGAAGATGAAGCTGACATTAAGTGAGAGAGTGAATGGGAGTGATTTGGAGGAAATCCAGATGCTTTAAAATTTTATTGGAAATTTAGGCAGAGTTTTGATACAATGCCAAATGAGGATACGTTCTTATATAGTGGTCCTAGTAATACAACGTGTCAGTCTTAGCCTTAATATAGAGACTAAAATTATTAGTGCAACCATTGCCATTAGCAATGTTATTAGCACAGCGTGTCAGTGTTAGCCTTAAAACAAAGTCATTGCATCAGCACTAAGGTAGTGATTAAAGTTATATAGTAGTGGGCAGTGTTAATAGCATAGCGGGTGTGGAGTCATTGCATCACGCGTATCGCAGAGTGACTGAGGCAATTGTTGCGTTAGCATGTGACCTGTTCTAGAAATTGACTGACCTACTGAACTTCCTAGACTTCACCTAGATGATTGTGAGTAGGGATTTTTTTATCGAAGCTATGCTTAGATATTAATATAAAATCTTGGCAAAAGTTTTCAAGCTCATTTCTTTAGCTTCACAATATTGGTAGAATGTAGTACTTTTTTATTTATTTTCTTTTGAATCGGTAGCTACTTGAAGGTCTGTATAGACTTGAGGAACTACTCAATTCTCTGTAGCACCTGTGGGAAGGTTGGTGCCTAAATTGGGTACCTATGGCATTGGAGTGATGATAGGTTCTTGTAGGGCTGCTCCATTTTTAGGAGCATGCTCTTGTGTGACTACCACAAATGTAGTTTGGAGCACTTTGCATTCTTTGTTTGCTCGGTAATCTAACTCCTCTCCTCAAATTTAAACTAAAACATTGTGACTCCCCTCCTTGAATATAAACACTAAAACATCATGACTCCCCTCTTCAACTCTAAGAACTAGAACATCGTGACTTAGCTTAGATGCCTATGGATAGTAGTCATCACTATCTACTCTAATAGGTAGAGCACAACAATCACCAATGGACAATAGTCAATATCTATACCAAGAGTCAAAGAATTACATACTTGTGAGAAACACCATGTTTTATGCACCCACAAAGCATTGCACAAAGCATATTGAACTTCACTAGCATTATGAGAGGATTGAGCTAGTGTACGTCGTTTCTCTCACCCTTGTAGGCTCCAAATTGGAATGTTTTTGGAGTAATTCATATGCCTTCTTTACTCAATTCCCTGTTGATTTCCTTTCCCTATATCTCTCCCCTTACTACTTGGGTCCCCATAAATCTGGCTTCCCTTCATGATTGTAAAAACTTATACATATCCCCTTGGCTGAGATGCCTATAGACTATAATCAATATCTATACTAATAGTCATGTGCATTAGATTTGTATGGACAACAATTACTATCTATATTGACAACTAGAGTGCTATGATAGTTGTGTGAAAACTCGTGTTTCATGATTACACAAAGCACATTGAAAGTGCACTATCATTATGTGAGTGAAGAAGATCAACCTAGTGTGATATCTCCCTATATAAGACAACATGGCAGATACATTTAGCAAGGCTCTTTTGAGAGGAAAAGTTTAAATTTCTTGGAATCCCATGGAGACTTGGCCATAAGCTCTCCTAGTTTCATTGTGGGTTGAATGCATCACATGTAAGAATATAATATTTTACATAAGTAAAAGGAATTTTAACGTTATTAATAGATGCTAATATACCTGTGATGTGTTGAGATATCGAGCTCCATTCATGATATGCTAGGGTGACCGTTGTGCATTTATGTCACCGACTTGTTAGCTGCAGATGCGGTTGGTATACCGCCCATGAATAATAGCTGGATGACAGCTATCCTTATGTACTCTAGTTAGTGGCTCAGTTAGTATGCCACCTTAGTTAGTTGAGTTTGGTTTGAGACCCACATATAGGGTTCACCTATTCCTTTTGTACTAAGAGAGAGTTCTTTTGGCTTTCATAACTAAGAAGAGGAAAACTGTTTTCTGCCTCCACCTTTGTGTGTATTCCCCCATTGTGTATGTGAGAAAGCTACAAGTGAGAATCCTTACTTCTCTCCCACTCTCTTCACATGGTATCAAAGCGCGATTCATGGTAAGGAGCTCAAGAAAGCAAACCAAGTTCGCGGTGTCTTGGTAAGAGGATTAGTGTTGCTTTCCTTTTTTGAGTTTGGGAGCAAATCTCTATAGGTAGCATAGCCAAAAAGTGCAAGAGTGCACTGTCTCAGATTGGGATGCCCTTCGTGGTGTGACAAGAGGGCAGTATATGTTGCGGGCAAAGGCAAACCTAAGGGTGACATTATTTTTTGGATTCGAGGTCATTTCGTGGCCCGTTTTGGTGGCAGAAGTTTTCTGTAGGCACTCAAAAAAGTGCCCTATTTTTTGCTGTGCGACCACTGTTCCGCAGGTTGGTGAAAAGTTGCCACAGAAATTGCATCGTATGCTTGTGCGCAGAGATATTGGGAGTGACAGAATCATTCTTATTGCCTGTTGATGCAAAATCATCACTAGGAAGTGATTGTGTGGTCAAATACCACTTTCGTTAGTTTTGCAGATTCGCCCTTGTGAGGCAGAAGTTGTGTTTTTTACAGTGACATAATATTTTGTAGTGTTCTATAATGGCATCTGATGCTCTTTCACATATTGTCACTGAAAAGCTTGACAAGAACAACTTCCAAGCATGGAATTTTAGAATGACGAATTTCCTTAAGGGAAAAGGCTATTGGGAGTTCATTACTGGAGCTGAATAAGAACCAGTTATTCCTAATGTTCCCAATCAACAGGAGTTGTAGGCATTTAAAGGATGGCATGAGAGAGCCAGAAAAGTTATGTACTAGCTATCTATCAGTATTTTAGGTTCTATGATTGTGCATATTCAGGATGCAAGTGTTAGATATCAATGCTCCACTCTCGTGTAACTACGCAGGAACCAACTAACTCTACTTGTAAGCCCCCATATGAGGAGAAGGCATTTGAGTAGCTTAGTTATTTGGTAGGTCCTAGTTTGGACACCAGATGGGGGCCATGTGTGGCCTAATGGCTGGACGGGTTCAGATAGAGTTGGCACATCACCAACTAGGCTACATGCAAGTGCGGGAAGGCATCCCTTGACTGACCGCACTGAGGGTAGACGGACCATTTCCCGGGGCAGCTCACTCTCGAGTTGCGGGGCTCGTTTGGAGCCTCAGATGATCCCAGATAGCTCTAGGCCGAACGGAGAGCATAGGCTAGTAGCTCTGTTTTGTGCACCGGTTCTATCGTTTGGTCGGTGGCCTATTTCGAGACTGACCCCCAGTCGATTGTTTTGGGCAGACTGGGTCGGTCACCCAATTGAGCCTAACCGACTATGACTGGTGGCTATATAAGAGCAAGCCCGTGAAGCCCATTTCATCACTGGCTACAACAACCCTGATTCCTAAGCATCCAGCCTCTGTCTTCTACTGTTTCCAGCATGCCATTGAAGCTTCTTGCATAGGAGCGCACGGTTGGGAGGCAGCGCCATCTATTGTGTCAGTTCTATAGTAATCAATTTTTTTATACGTATTATTTTCTTACATGGTATCAAAGCCCGGACTCTAGTAAGAAGATTTGGTAGTGTGTTTTTGTTTGCGAGCAGATTGTGAGAGATGGCCCAGCCCGCAAGACTGCGAATCCCACCATTCAGCGAAAGTGAAAAGTTGGACGGCTCTAACTATCCACTCTAGAAGTTCAAGATGAAGACCATCCTAAGCGCATACGAGCTTTGGGATACTACTACTGGGGTGGACGTGAGGCTGGTTGGGAGACCGGATCTAGCCAATGCAGGACAACAGATAGTACCAACTACGGATGAGATTCTCGCGTGGACAAGAAGAAATGCAGATGCGCTGTGTTCTATTATCTGTAGTGTTAGTGATTCCGTCATGGCGTTAATTCAACATGTCACCACAGCGGAGGAGGCATGGATGGTCTTGAAAAATCAGTACGAGATCATGAATCAAACGCGGATTCAGAATCTGGAGACTCAACTCGTGAACGAGAAGTTGTCTGAGTTTGAAGCGACAGAGAAGTTCATCACCAGGGTGAAGAATCTGCGCGATCAGATGACTGCGATTGGCATCACCATCACCAGCGAGAATCTAGCACGAAGGTGCATACGGATTCTCCCACCAAAGTACGATGGTCTTGTTACGATGCTGAATACGTAGAACAAAAATCCGCCCCTCAACTTTGAGGATTTCAGCGCGATGCTTCTGGAGGAGGAGATGCGTCAAAAGACGAGGACTGGAGAAGATTCGGCTTTCTGGACTGGATCAAAGAAAGGTAAGGGTAAGGACTCTGGTAATCCATCTTCTTCTGATGATAAAAAGAGAAAGAAGAAGATCAAGTGCTTCTATGGCAACAAGGCAGGGCACAAGCAGAATGAGTACTGAAAGAAGATTGCAGATGAGAAGAACGGAGTAAAGAAAGAGTCCCAGTAACAACACGCAAGCAGCACCAATAGAGCTATTCATAGCAATTGAGGAGATTTGCACGGAGGCAGTTCATGTACCTGCGGATGAACCTTGGATCATTGACAGTGGTGCATCGCACCAGATGACTAGTCGGAAGGATTCGTATACCTCTCTACAGCCGATAGGGAATGACATCCTGGTAGTAGTCGGCAATGATGCAAAATGTCCAGCAAAAGGAAAAGGTACGATTGTTCTCAAGTCAGATGGAGTTGTAAAACAGTTGTCCGATGTTCTTTATGTGCCAGATATCAAGAGGAACTTGTTGCCCATTTCTGCGATCACAGATCGGGACCTCAAGGTTCAATTCAATAAGAATGGTGCACAAATCCTGGATCTTTAAGCAAAGGTCGTTGGTAAAGGTACACGATGCAACAACATTTACGAACTCTCAGCTTTTAGTGCTCGAGCGGATGTGAAGAACACTAAGCTATGGCATGAGAGGTTTGGTCATCTAAACCTTAGTTCTTTGAAGGAGATGCATAAAAGTGGAATGATTGCAGACCTACCAGAAATTTTAGATCTACCCAATGTATGTGAAGCTTGCATGATGGGCAAGCAGCATCGGCATCCCTTTCCTAAAGAGGCCAACAGGACAAAGGCTCCTCTAGAGCTCGTTCACACGGACCTCTGTGGAAAGATGGAGATGGAAGCTTTGGGTGGTTCCTACTACTTCATGACGCTGATCGACGACTACAGTAGAAGGATATGGATATACTTCCTGAAGACTAAAGATGAGGCTTTTAGTAGGTTCAAGGAATGGCATGTAATGGTCGAGAAAGAAACGGGGAGGAAGGTGAAGAAGTTGAGATCAGACAGAGGTGGAGAGTTTACATCAACTCAATTCGAAAGTTACTGCAAAAGTCACGGAATCAAGAGGCAGACACCCTTGCCACATACATCACAGCAAAATGGAGTAGCAGAACGCAAGATACGCATCATCTGCGAAATGGGCCAGAGTATGATGAAAGGGAAAGATTTGCCAAAGACTTTTTGGACTGAAACATGTAACACTGCAGTTTACATCCTGAATCATAGCTACACGAAGGCTATGAATGGGATGACTCCACTACAAGCCTTTTCTGGTAAGAAACCTTCAGCTGCACATTTCAGAGTTTTTGGATGTGACTGTTTTGTGCATGTCCTTGATGCTACCAGGACCAAATGGGAACCGAAGAGCCGGAAGTGTATTTTCTTGGGCTACAGTGAAGAGGCGAAGGGTTACCGTCTCTATAACCCTGTTACTAAGAACGTAATTGTAAGTCGTGATGTGGTCTTCTCAAAACAGCCGCATCAATGGGAGGAGGATGCTTCCTTCCCAGACAACCAAGACCAGGATATTCATCCAGTACTACCACCAATAGCAGACCGAACTCCCCCATGGGAGGATTCAAGACAAAGAAGATAAAGAAGAGCCTACAGAACCACAACGGCAACAGCCATTCCTGAAGTGGGTAAAGCAGCTTTTGGATGGCAGAGAACCTCCAGCCATTGAGGAGGAACCATCCGAACACCGCCGGTCCAAGAGGTTAGAGGAGTAAAGAAGGGCGCAGGAACTCTTGGTCAACTATGCTTTGATGATAGAAGTGATCTGTGCTGATGAACCCAAGTGTCTTGAAGAGGCACAGGGTGATGATAGGTGGATGGAGGCTATGGAGTCAGAGTATGGCTCCATAATGAAGAACAACACTTGGTACCTTGTGGATCGACCACCAAAACGCAAGGTAATCGAAACCAAGTGGGTGTACAAGACCAAGTACAAGTCTGACGGCACATTGCACAAGTACAAGGCTCGGCTCATGGCAAAAGGATTTGCACAGGTACATGGTTTTGATTATCAAGACACTTTTGCTCCCACAACTCGGCTCATGGCAAAAGGATTTGCACAGGTACATGGTTTTGATTATCGAGATACTTTAGCTACCCAGGGAAGTTGGCCGTGTTTCAGATGGATGTGAAATCTACCTTTTTGAATGGAGATCTCAAGGAGGAGGTATACGTGGAACAACCACCAGGTTTTGAGATCCCCGGTTCAGAAGGTAAAGTCTGCAAACTGAAGAAGGCACTTTACGAGTTGAAACAGGCCCCACGAGCGTGGTACCAGTGAATTGATGCCTACTTTCTGCAAAACGGGTTCAGGAGGAGCCCATCTAATGCAAATTTGTATATCTTCAGAGAAGGAGGCAAGTGTATGATCGTGGTCCTTTATGTGGACGACCTTGTCATAACAGGGAACCATGAAGAGAAGATCTCGTAGACGAAGCATTTGCTACGAAGAAAGTTTGAAATGACAAACCTCGGACTGATGCATTTCTCTTTGGGGATTGAAGTTTGGCAGGAGCCGAAACAAATCTTCATTTCACAACTAAAGTATGCTGGAGAGATACTGAAGGCATTTGGCATGGCTGAGTGCAAGACAGTTGGTACCCCTATGGAGGTTGACGCGAAGCTCTCAAACGAGGATTCATCACCACTGGTGGACGAAGCGAAGTACAGAAGGCTTGTGGGTAGCTTGATTTACCTGTGCAACACACAACCGGACATCAGTTTTGCGACTGGTATACTAAGCAGGTTTTCCAATAAGCCCCGGGAGAACCATTGGAGGGCAGGGATGCAGGTGCTGAAATACATCAAAGGCACACTTGATTATGGCATCTGAAGGAACATGTGGCAAGCTATCTCTATGAATGGAAAGGAAAGAATGCAAGACAATGGAAATAAAAATGAAATGGAAGTAGACAATAGTATTGAACCAAAATACTCACATGTAGATAGCTTGATGTTGACTAATGTAACAAAACTAGAAAGTACAATGCCTTTATAGAATAGGCACACACACTCTAGGTGTCACATGTGTATGGGATAAGTCCCATAGTGACACATGGCACTCTAGGATATAAAGTAGTCTAGTACTACTCTAGAACACCAGAAAACACTCACTTTGGCTTCATGTTCCAACACCCCCCCATGAAGGCAAGGTGAAAAATTACTAGAATGGAGCCAAGAACAAGACATGACATGATGAATCTACTAATCTGTACATCCCAAATAGCTCAGAGGCTCAAAAGAGAAGCATGGCTACCTGACCAAACAAAACGGTCTAGGGAGTGCACCAACATCCTGGAACTCGGCCAGGCCTGATAACGAAATCCATCAATGCCAATAATAGGACTCTCATAGTACATCCCCCCCTGGTTTCATAACATGAAGTGGTAGGAAGCCACACACAAATAAAGTAAAAGAGAATAAGATCATTTTAGGAGGACTATCCAAGGCTGAGAACCTTTATTGATTCAACACACATGATTTATTTGCATTCATTTTAGGGGGACTCCCAAGGCAGAGTACCTTCGACACACTCAAAAAACAAAGTCAAGATCATCCGGTGCATAGACCTCTTTATTAAGAGAGAGATCTTGGATGTGAGCAGTGAGAGCATGAATTGTGGTTTCATCTTCTTGTCGATGCTATTTCCCAATGAAAACCAGTTTTTCTTCCTCGCCTTCAAGGGCAAGGTTTATTGTGCATGTTTTTGCAGGTCCCTCATAGATTGGAGTTTCTCCAATGCTATCAGTTTCTTGAACTTCAGATTCCCTTAGTGGTCTTGGAATTGCTATTGGTGCACTGCCACTTGTGTAATTCTTGAAGTATTATGGCACTTCTCGAAGTCGGCCTCTAATGGTGTTAAACTAGCCTAACATGTGCCATGTGCACTAGGTGGCATAGTTGCATTTACCAATTTGTTAGGCTTTTCTTTGCTTTCTTTTTTTGAGGTCTCTTAATTGAGCTTCATCTGCACATGTGACTTATATTCTCAAAACTACTTACGTTGGGAAATGTGGGGTAACTTTTCCACTGGTAAGGTGTTTCCAAGTAAGGGTTCATTTGTTGCGCATACTCCTTCTAGTCCCTCACGGGACCATTTAAGAGGCAGTGGTTCTACTTTTTAGGGAGCTAGCTTTGCAAGGTACAATTCGACGATCCTTGTTTGGATTCGTTCAAATTCATTAAAGTGTTCGGCTTTGACTTTTCTGCAATTTCCTCCAGCTTTCTTGCAGGATCTTCTGCTGGCTGTTATTCAACTTTGGAGGTTCAACTTTTGGGAGCTTGACTGCCATTAGGGCATGCAAAATTGCTAAGTCATTATCAAATATTTGATCTTCAATTTCAACATTCTCAGCCTCAGTTTCAAGGTCCCAAGGAAAATCTGAGTCATCATTGGTATGGGTACCTTCTTCAGGTTCATTATCCCACTCGAGGTCAGCCATAAAGAATGGCATCTCTAGATCAATTGGTTCTTCATGTGTGAGTGGAGGATCTACCTGTAGTGCCTTAGCATCTATTTGTGAGAAGATGGGGTCTAATGAATGGTAGTTGTCGATGGTTGCCAATGTTTACATATCTAGTTATTGACATTGCTTTGTGAGTCACCCACTGTGGCATGCTATTATGGAGAATAAAAAATTTGATTACTGTAAAACTGATACAATAGATGGCGCTGCCTCCCAGCCATGTGCTCCTGTGTGAGAAGCTTCGATGGCATGTTGGAAACAGTAGAGGACAGAGGCTAGATGCTAAGGAATCAGGTTGCTATAATAATAATGGGCTTCACGGGCTTGCTCTTATATAGCCACCAGTCATAGTCGGTTAGACCTAATTGGGTGACCGACCCAGTCGGCCCAAAACAGCCGACTAGAGGTTAGAAATAGGCCATCGACCACACGATAGAACCATGGCACAGAATAGAGCCATCCGAGATCATCTAAGGCTCCAAACGGGCTCCACAGCCTAAGAGTGGACTGCCCCAGGAAATGCTCCATCTACCCTCAGTGCGGTCAGTGATGGGATGCCTTCGTGTCCAAACTAGGACCTACTAGATAACCGAGCTACTCAAATGCCTTCTCCTCATATGGAGGGAAATGGATATAAGCACTCTAAGAAGTAGGTTCTAAAAAAATATGTGCAAGAGAAGCGCTAAACAAAGTTTAAACACGTTATCGAAAAAAAGAAGGTCCATAAAGAGGACAACTAAATGATAATCATCGTATCCACTATTGAGATGCACATTTCAAAATTGGATGCGGTAAATTAATTCTTGACTCAATTTGATGCATATATTATTACAAAGATGTAATACATGTGATTTTGAATTTCATGATGCATGATGAGAACCTTATGGAGGTTCTATTTTGTCACAAGAGGTTCAGTTATAAAAGTTTATTTTTTTTCCTCTTTGGCAATTGATAGCCAAAACTATTTGGTGCAAAAAGCATTAGAGTGTCTGAGTGACCAAATAAGTGCATGGGCAACTTTGCCATTAGCAAATTCTACAATCATATCTTTCATCCTCCACTAAGAATGAAGGCTAAGATTGGTTTAAAAACCAATCTTAAAGAATGGAAGGCTAAGTTTGGTTTTAAAACTGACTTAGCCTTTCAACCTTCATGAGAATGTAAGGCCAAGTTCAGTTTCAAACCAAGCTTGGTGGAGGGTGCCAAGCCAAGCTTAGTTTTAAACTCGAGCTTGGCTTGTTATCCTCTACCAAGCTCTCTTCAAAATTGAGCTTGTCTTGTCGTTCTCCACCAAATAGAGTTCAGTTTTAAAACCGAGATCAACTCCTCCACCTTGGTGGGGGATACAAAAAGCTAAGCTCAAAGAATAAAAAGCCAACCTTCATTACAAAACTGAGCTTGGAGGAGGATAAAAGGCTAAGATCGGTTTTAAAACCAATCTAATCCTTTCATGCTTGGTAGAGGATGAAAGTTTAAAAGTGGTTTTAAAAGTGATCTTAGCACCAAGAATGAAAGGCTATGATCGGTTTTAAGACCAATCTTAGCATTTCATTGAGGATGCCACTAGAGGATGAAAAGCTAAGATTAGTTTAAAACCGATCTTAGACTATCAAATTTGGTTTAAAACTTCAATTTCAATTTTCAACTAAGTGGGAAATTGGATAAAAACTTCAATTTCAATTTTCAACTGAGTGGCAATTCAAATTTTAAAATTGTGGCTCTATTTAATTTCAAATTATGGATTTTAATCCGACCTAAGTCATGCATATTGCTATGTTTAGATGGATAGATAGATAAACAAAGAGAGAGAGAGAGAGAGAGAGAGAGAGAGAGAGAGAGAGAAGCCTCTTGAGGATCAACGAGGCCATAGTACATTGCGCACACAAGCACTGAATGATGATGCTATGCATGGAGGGGATCCCTACACCTATGCAATCACTATGAAGTCTAAGTGGACTTGGAAGATCCCCATGCTAGGCTATTTTAGGTCATGATATGTCTACTCTCATTTTTGCAACCCAAATGAGGCCATAGTCAATTTTTCCCGCCTATGGGGGCTGAATCCCAACATTGCCCCTCTCAACAAAATTTACTTCAAGTTTGGCCTTAACTGCCATGCCTAGGTAGGCAACTATGTCTCCATCGAAACTTCATCCTCTCCTAGAGAGCACTAGTATTTACTTGTCCTATGCAGTTCTCTCCCAGTTGGTGTAGCACATTTGGAACAAGGACTTTTAGTTCCTCCTCCTCCTTCCTCCTCCCTCCTCCTTCCTCCTCCCTCCTCCTTCCTCCCTCCTCCTCCTCCTCCCTCCTCCTTCCTCCCTCCTCCTCCTCCTCCTTCCTCCCTCCTCCTCCTCCTTCCTCCTCCTCCTCCCTCCCTCCTCCTCCACTATCCTCTCTCTTCCTCCTCCTTCCTTGTCCCTCCTCCTCAGCCCTTACCCCTCGAATCTGCGAAGGAGACTAGCTCTCCACTCCTCAACCTTGGACTCCTCCTAAACCCTACAACCCCCTCTGAACCCTGGAACTCCTAGTTAGCTCTCTCAACCCTATTCCCCTTTCGAACCCTAAAATCCCCTTCTAAACCCTTGAACTCCTATGGAGGCGAGAGCCTCCATCAATCGTTATCATCAAACCCTCTTTCTCATCCACGTGTGCATGGGATCTACTTTCCATGATTTAGCCTACACTTCTCACCGGAACACGACTCGAGGACCTATGCTACACTTGAACACCTATACTACAATGAGCAATGACATGACTATAGGTGACCAACACCCTTAGCACCTGCACTTGGGTAAAACAGAGACAACATTTGGCACCGCTGTCGAGGAGGTTAGTGCCTAAAGAGAAAGCGGAGCACGTGCTTGCATGTGTGAAAAAGAACCCCCTTTGAAAAACCATTCAAGATACATCCCTCAAGGCAAAGGAGTGAAAAAATGCTTCCAAATAATGCAAAAGGATAATGTTGACTTACAAAATCACATTAATATACTAAACACCCAAAATTAACCCTTAATCCCCCACATCCTATAAAAGCAACACCAACCCCCCTCATTTCTTTCCCCACACTTTTGCTAGCCACACCCTTCTCCAAATTCCGTTAAGCCTCCATATTTTCCATCTATCTCTATTTTTTGTCCAACTTAGTCCACCATTTCCACCACCACCAGCACTTTTTCCGTCAACCCCCCCTCCACCACCACTTTTTTTGTCACCTCCTCTTCCATCTCCATCTGCACCTCCCATCATCTTCCTCCGCACCACCTCCACTTTTTTCGTCCATCCCCATCTCCCCCATTCAAGATAACCATCCTTTTTCCCTCCACCATCTCTCTATCTCTCTCTACACCCCATCTCCCCTTTTCCCCCTCCACCTCCACCTCCCATCTCCTCTACTATCTCTCTACCTCTCTCCACCCCCCATCTCCTCCACCCCCCCATCTCCTCCACCCCCCATCTCCATCACCCTCCACTCCACCATCTCTCTACCTCTCTCTACATCCCATCTCTCTTTCCTCCCTCCACCTCCACCAGCACTCCCCCTTTTCCTCTCCCCACCACCCCCCCATCTTTTCCCCCCTCCACCTCCACCTCCACCCCCCCCTCTCCCACCCCCACCATCTCTCTACCTCTCTATAAAAACCCCCATCACCCTCCACTCCACCATCTCTCTACCTCTCTCTACACCCCCATCTCCCCTTTCCCCCACCTCCACCTCCCACCTTCACCACCACACCCCCCGCCTCCTCCCCCCACCCTCTCCCCCCCCCCCCCCCCCCACCCTCACCACCCCCTCCTCTCCACCTCCACCCCCTCTTCCCCCCTCCCACCCCCCGCTCCCCACCCCACCCCACCCCCCCACCTCCACCCCCACCCTCACCCCCACCCCCCTTCTCCTCCACCTCCCCCCCTCTCCACCCCCCCCCTTCTCTTTCCTCCACCCCCCCCTTTTCTTCTCTCTCTTTCCCCCGCTCTTCTCTCTCTCTCTCTCTCTCTCTCTCTCTCTCTCTCCTCTCTTTCTCTCTCTTCCCCCCTTCTCTCTCTCTCTCTCTCTCTCTCTCTCTCTCTCTCTCTCTCTCTCTCTCTCTCCCCACCCTCCCGCCTCCTCACTCTCTCTATCTATAAGGCCTTGGTTGCCCCGCTAGCTAGGGACGACGCTCGCGCAGAGGCGACACCTGCCCATCGACCGACCACCCTCCCGACCACCAGCCTTAGCCACCAGGCCTTAAGGCCTCTAACACCTTACGCCCCCTTTCGGCCGCATGCCTCCCACCCCCTCCTCCATTTTCGAACCCCCCCCACCCCACCCTCAGCCGTCGCCCACCAAGCCCCCCCCTCTCCCTTCAAAAAAAAAAAAAGTTAAACTAACCCCCAAAAGCTAACCATAGTTAGGTTAGTTTTGACCTAGGTGAGGTTAGATCTAACCAAGGCTAGTTAGGTTAAATCTAACTATTGAGCATATCTAACACCTTCTGTCTTTGATATTCTCAACCATATTGAAGTCCCCCATAATAATACAATCACTTCCTAGGTTCAGCATTGAATCCCATGTGATTCTTCTTTCCATAGAGCCTGTTGGGGCATAAACTGAAACCACTGTGAAGAGAAAGCTTTTCATTCTGCATTTTAAAGCAAGCCATCTGTGGTTTGGGTCCTCCTTGCACCTGATGACACAATCCTTGTAGTGAGACAAAACCCCAATTGCATTGCCACCCCTAGCTTCATCATGACTTGTGAAATACCAAATTCTTCTACTATCTACCTTTTTAAACCTATTTTCCAGAGAGTCATTTGTAACTTTCACCTCTTGTAATGCAAGAAATCTTGGAGACAGAGAGTTGTCTCTCAGCCACTTGGCTAGTTCTTGACTCCTCCATGGGATAGTTAATCCACAAACATGAAAAGTGAGAAAAGTGAATGGTTTATTTACCATTCTTAGTCTTCCCCTTTTTAGCCTTGGGGGTTGGGCTTTTGGGTGGGGCACTCTGACCCTTTACTTGGGAGATCCTTCTCTTATTCAAAGTTGTGGCTTGAGGTTTGGCTGGAGGTCCAGGAGAGTTATTCTATTTTTGGGCCAAGGGAAGTTCTTCCTCTAAGTCTCCTAACTCTGATTCACTCATGCTGGCATCTACTTGATTTACATCTTCCTCAAACTCTCTTGACCATCCAAGTTTGATATCAGCTTCCTCCATTTGAGCATCCTGAATCCACTTTTTAGTTTCTTGGTCAATAAGAGCTTCAAAAGTATTGTTGATAGCCAAAGGAAAGGTTACTCTCTCATTTTCTTATGGTGCAGTAGGTTTCTTCTGAACCTCTACCTTCTTATCTAATCTATTATCTATCCTTGTCTTTGCAGATTCTCCAAGTCCTAGTTTTAAGCCTTGCCTTTGATAGTACACTTTGATTTAGGAGGAAGAATGGGTTGCTGCTGGCTCCTGTACTGGTTTAGGTCCAATTCTCTTTAATGGGTAGTTTTTCACTCTGTGTGTTGAGAGCCCACACAAAAGGCATGAATTGGGGAGGTTCTTGTATACAAGAGGCTGCTCCATAAAGACACTTCCATTCCTGTTAACTATCACCAAGGTTTCTCGAAGTTCCTCAACCACATCCAATCTAACACAAACCTGAGGATGACCTCTAGGGTTAATGAATTGCTCCTTTTCCACATCTATCACTTGGCCTAAGCTTATGTAAAGGTTAGGAGCTTGATTTACTAAGGAAAAGGGAAGGTCAGGGAGTTCTACCCAAATAGGAACAAAGGTGAATCTTGCTTTATCAGGGTTGAAATCTTGGGACCAAAACTCTAAGTAAAGGGGTTGGTGTCTTATAGTCCACAAGGCATGGTGAAGGGCCTTTCAAGCCATATCCTAAGTTTCAAACAAAAAAAAGAAGAAAACTTTTCTTAGAAATCTGACACTAGTGACTACAAGCCCTTTCCTTATCCAATTATTTCTAAGCTATCCCTCTAAAAGGGCAGCAGGGGGTCTAGGGCTAGACAAATAATCAATTACGGCATGTGATTCAAGCCAGTCTATTGATTGTTCAAGTCTATACTCATCTAGAAAAGCTGCCACCTTACCTTTAGAAGGTGATTTCTCCTCAACTTTAGGATGTTGAGTCTGAGATTGATATTGTCATGCGTTCTTTGGTGGATTGCCTTCAGTTTCTCTTCTGAGGTCCATTAGTTTGGTTCCTCCATCTACTCCTACTAACTTGGAGGGGCTTCCTGTGCCATCCTTTGGTTGAGAGGTTGGGCGTCCACCCCTTGTGTCTCCATGTGCATTTGCCTCATCCAGGTGGCAGGGAGAGGGGCCCTTGCTGGGCGTTGGTACATCCGCTTCTTCTTGGCTCTGAATAAGCCCATTAGTCTCGTCGTCAGCATTAGTACCGCCTGTCCCTCATTTAGATCCTCCCCTTGTTGAGTTTGCTAAGCTCCAGTCTTCTCCATTGCCAGTGTTTCGGGCCTAAGGGGGCTGTAGATTCCTCTTATTCTTTCATACCCCCCTTTGTTGGCAACGCTAGTAGCACGACGCATGAAAAGGGGGGTGAATAACCATCCTCTAAACTCTTGTACCACCCCCGTGTAAGAGGGCCTTGTAGCCTATTGGGTGTCTCTACGGACAGAGGTTGGAGAGAGAGAGCTTGAAGCGAGAGGTCTTGATGGTCCATTCTCAAAAGGTGGCGAGGGAGCGAGTTCTTTCAACAGCCGAAAGTGTGAGGTGTTTCCAATCAGAACATCATTGTCGTAGCGGTCCTTGTCGAATCCATGTAGAGGTGAAGTCATGTCATGAGAGTGGGCTAGATTTGGAGGTACTCTGCCTCCAGTGTCTGTCCCCGTCTTTTCAGGTCAACCCCTATGCACATTTCAGTAACGCTCATGAAGCTGCAATTGACATTGAGGATGGCATGACCGATTCTAACAGCAACATTGATGGCTATAAATCAAGTGAACACGACAAGAAATCTTCAAAGAACGAAAGCACTTCCCACAAAGATCGCACCACCAAGGACAGAGTGGAAGCCATGGCCCTAAGAGTAAAAGATGAAATGATGTAGGCCATCGAGCAAAATCTATGTGTCTCTCAGCCAACTACAGTACCCATAGAGAGAAAATGTTTGGTGCCCACATTGTATGGCCAACCATACAGCCAATGAATGCCCAATCTTAAGAAATAGACTAAACCCACTAGAAGTGGCTCAGCCCCCATGGTTATGGTGTCCCATTTGCAATGTTGCAGGGCATGATGTAAATACTTGTTTCTACAATATGAGGGTAGCACAACTCCATCCCACAACCCCGACCCCAACAATACCAACAGCCATCAATCCCAATGTACAAACAACCGGCACTGGCACCTAGCAACGTCTCAACCCAATCCTAGGGAGAGCACAAGTGCCATGTCTCAACCCACTCCCGGTGAGAACGCAAGTGCCTCATCTAATGAGGAATCCCAATCCCTCGCAATACCCATGGGCTCCCAAACTTGCTCCAGTAGTTTCGGTGTAACAACTCCAATCTGAAGAGCTGAAAGCTCACTATGAGTATGAAACAAAATACCCTATGTGCTACTTGTGCAGACATCATTAGGTACTTAATGGCAGGAAGACCACCTCCTAAAATGAAAGCAATGGATGCTAGGAAACCAATTCTAAAAGCTGCACCCTATCAACTCATTGCAGGACAACTATACAAGATGGGCAAGGACTAGGTTTTAAGGAGATGTGTGATGCCACATGAGACCACGCCAATCCTCAGTGAAGCACATGAAGGCGTTGCAAGTGGACATTTCCAAGGGGAAGCAACAGTAAGAAAAGGCCATCTTGCAAGATACTGGTGGCCAACACTTTGGTCAGATGCCTATGAATATGTTAAAAGCTGTGATGTATGCCAACGAACTACTAAACCACAACACAAAACTTCAATCCCCTAACAACAGTTGTTGCACAAAAACCCTTTGAAAAATGGGGGATTGATTTTGTGGGTCCCATCCATCTAGCAACAAAAGGAACATAGGCACGCTACATCATTGTGGCCACTGATTACTTTACCAAATGGGCTGAAGCTAAAGCCGTCACAAAGGTAGATACCAAAAGCACAGCAAGGTTCTTGTACGAGAATGTGATCACCCAATTTGGATGTCCCATTGAAATTGTGTCAGACAGAGGCACACATTTTGTCAATGAGGTCATCCAAGAACTCTTGTCTGGTTTTGTGGTGATCCATAGAAAGAGCACACCTTACCGCCCCCAAGGGAATGGACAAGCCAAATCCACCAACAAAATTTTATGTATTGTCCTCACCAAGGTAGTAGAACCAAAGAGTTCTTATTGGGTAGAGAAACTAAATGCAGCCTTATGGGCTTATAGAACCACACTCAAGGTCAGTATAGGAAATACACCTTTTCAATTGGTGTATGGCCTTGAAGATATGGTCCCACTCAAATTTGTACCTACCTAGTCTACGCATAGCAGTACAAGAACGTATGGGAGATCATGCATCACTGAAAGAAAGACTCTACCAAATCAGAGAACCATTCAGAGACAAGATTAGTTGCTTACCATGCCATGACAACATAAAAACAAAGAAAGAAGGCAAGGTTTGATAGAAAGTATTTGGACCAGACCAGTAACACCAAGACTCTCCAAGATCTATGCCAGCATATGGATGAAGATGAGAAGAATGTGTTCTATCTCTCAGTGCATGCAAATCTCATACGGTTAAAAGCTGATGCAATACTACTATATGAATGCTTGATTGGAAGCCCCCCTCTTCGGGTTGTAGCCAGACTCCTACCTTTACTGCAATAATCACCAGCAACTCTTATAGGGTATAACTCCCCTAAAAATCCAAAATTAAAGCTATTGAGGCCTACTAGAAGCGACAAGAATTTGCCAAAGGAATATGTGGTCTACCTTCAATCTAATCTCCCCTATCTTGCCACTCTCTATTTTGATCTACTCACATCCCTCCCTAACTCCAGTACTATCCTCCATACCTTTCCAAAAATCCATGTTAATCCATATTCCTTGCCATGCCTCTTTGCCCATGCCTCTCAACACTATCGCCTAATCCAAGAATCTAACTCCTATCATCCACAGTTACACCTAACTTTTTTCCAACACTTGACAATCCATCCCTTGAGGATTATCAAGTTGCTAAATCAATTTGCCCTACTCTCCCTCCACTTTCCACCAACATCCCTACTTCTACCTTCTCAAATTCACTACTTGCTTTGACCTCAAGCTTTTCCCCTATAACCTCTTTCTCTCCCCCAAGACCACATGTTCCTCCAATCTCCCTTGAGTTTTCAATGGAAGACACCATTAATGATTCCATCAATGAGCTTCAATAATTGGATAATCCAATTCACACACCCACAAGGGAGTTGCAACAAGATACAAATAGGATTCCCATGCCCGGTAATCCCATTGGTGATTTTTGGAGGCAATACCCAAACATGCAGTCAAGAGGAGGATGGGACCTCTTTGAAATTCCAATGAGTATTTGCCAAGCACAAATCACTCCAAAAATTAGCACGAAATTGGAGCCATAGCCTGCTTGGCGTAGACAAAAAATGCTCAATGAAAAGTACCTCCTTGAATACATCTTCATTTCGCATGCATCCCACATTTGATGCGGTGCCCCGTTGCTACTGGTAGGATGCCAATCATCATGATCCAGATAATGCAAATGCTCCTCACAATTGGCCGTTAATCAATCAAAATTCTATAATCAAATGGACAAGCTAGGAAACACTCATCAGAGCCTTGGACAAACATGCATCAATTATGCAAAGCAGTTATGATAAAACACTCAAGGAAAGTGTAAGATACAGTGAAGCCTTAGTAGTCATCCTGGAGGTGTCCCTCACCATTGATGACCATTTGCCCAACCTCAGCTTCAATCCAAATCAACAGATAGATGCTCAAACAACAAGTCGCCTCTTTCAAAGAGCCATATCTCTTTAAGGGCGTTATGTGTGTTTGTTTGAAGAAATGGTTGGCACTGGCTATTCTTAAAAATAGAGCAAGCAATCTACAGTGTTCATGGATTACAAGGAAAAGATCGACAACAAGCTCACTCCACTTATTGCCACTGCCATCTTTACCATACTCATTGGGTAAAGACAACCGTAGCAAAACATCGTCTGTAGACCCAACCATTGTTGAGATATCGAGCTCCACTCATGATATGCCAGGGTGACCGTTGTGCATTTATGTCACTGACTTGTTAGCTGTAGATGCGGTTGGTACACCGCCCATGAATAATAGCAAGATGACAGCTATCCTTATGTACTCTAGTTCATGGCTCAGTTAGTATGCCACCTTAGTTAGCTAAGTTTGGTTTGAGACCCACATATAGGGTTCTTCTATTTCTTTGTACTAGAGTTCTTTTGGCTTTCACAACCAAGAAGAGGAAAACTGTTTTCAGCCTCCACCTTCGTGTGTATTCCCCTATTGTGTATGTGAGAAAGCCGCAAGTGACACTCCTTCCTTCTCTCCCACTATCTTCACATGGTATCAGAGCCTGGTTCGTGGTAAGGAGCTCAAGAAAGCAAACCAAGTTTGTGGTGTCTTGGTAAGAGGACCAGTGTTGCTTTCCTTTTTCGAGTTTGGGAGCAAATCTCTGCAAGTAGCACAGCCGAAAAGTGCAAGAGTTCATTGTCTCAGATTGAGATGCCCTTCACGGTGTGGCGAGAGGGCAATATATGCTGTGGGATTTCGAGGCCAGTTTTGGAGGTGGAAGTTCTCCGAAGCATTGAGAAAAAGGCCCTATTTTTTATGTGCGACCACTGCTCTGCAGGTCGGTGAAAAGTTGCCGTAGAAATTGCATCGTATGCCTATGCACAGAGATACTGGGAGTTACAGAATCATCCTTATTGCCTGTTGATGCAAAATCGTCACTAGGAAGTGACTGTGTGGTCAAATACCACTTTTGTCAGTTTTGTAGATTTGCCCTTGTGAGGCAGAAGATGTGTTTTTTGCACTGAGAGAATATTTTGCAGTGTTTTGTAATGGCGTCTGATTCTCTTTCACTGATTGTCACTGAAAAGCTTGACAAGAACAACTTCCAAGCATGGAAGTTTAGAATGATGAATTTCCTTATGGGAAAAGGCTATTGGGAGTTCATTACAGGAAATGAAGAAGAACCAGTTGTTCCTAATGTTCCCAATCAACAGGAAATGCAGGCATTTAAAGGATGGCATGAGAGAGCTAGAAAAGTTATGTACTGGCTGTCTATCAGTATTTCAGATTCTATGATTCTGCATATTTAGGATGCAAGTATGCCAAAGGAGGCATGGGATACTTTGGCAAAAATGTACAGCACAAATATGCAAGCCAGGAAAATGCAACTCAAGCAGGAGTTGCACAATGTGCAGAGAGAAAATACGAGCATCAATGACTACCACATGAAGGTGAAGAAAATTGCAGATGCACTTGCTTCCATTGGGTCGCCAGTGGAAGATGATGATCTAGTTTCTGTGACCTTGAATGGTCTAGGAAAGGATTATGCACAGTTCCAGACATCCATTGCCGTCTGTGAAAAATTTCCTGATTTTGAGGAGTTGTTTGCTCTTCTAATTTCTGAAGAAAAGAGAAATGGTGGTGCATCTTCTTCAGGAGGAACTTCAAAAGAAACTGTCTTCTACTCAAATGCTAGAAGAGGTAGAGGCAGAGGTAGAGGAGGCCGATCTGGAGGCCATGGTAGAAATCAAAATATGAAGCAAACTCAAGAAAACCAGTCCTTTGGAGGAGGACGTGGGAACTCTAGAGGCAGGGGGAGCCAAAGAGGTCATGGTGGATGGCAGAGAGGCCAAAATGCAAACAGCAATGTTAAATGCTACTACTGTGGTAAAATGGGACATATGGCTAAAGACTGCTACAAAAAGCAGAATGACATTATGAATGGAAAATTGCAGCAAGGCAATTATGCATCTTCTAGTAGACAGGGGGATGACAGAAATGAGCATCTATTTATGGTGCAGCATATGACCAATTCTGTGACAAGTGCAGAAGAACGAAATGATGTGTGGTATGTTGACTCAAGTGCGTCAAACCACATGACAGGTCATGCAGAATGGATGCAAGATGCAAGGAAAATGGAAAAACTAGGATTTATGGAGACTGGTGATGATACTGCACATCCTATTGTGCAGATTGGTAAAATTCCTTTGTCTATGCAGGATGGGAAAAAGAAATACTTGTCTGATGTATTTCATGTCCCGAATATCACCAAGAACCTGGTTTCTGTTGGTCAAATGGTTGAGCAGGGCTTGCAGGTCAGATTTAATCCTCATGGATGCTTTGTTGAGGATATGAAAAATAACGGTCACTTGATAGCAAAAGGAAAGAAGAAGGGCAGGATGCTTACATTGGATGCGGACATGCCTGAATTGAGTGCAGCAATGTTTGCACATGGGACCGGTGTAGTTGCAGATATTGATATATGGCATAAACACATTGGTCATGTTAATGTATAGCAACTTAAAATCAATGCAGGCCCAAAATATTTTTGCAGGATTGCATAAATTTAAGGTTGCAGAAATGCATAAGGTATGTGAAGCCTGTCAATTTGGAAAACAGGCAAGGAAACCATTTCCTAGACATGTTCAAGAGAGTAAGAAGCCATTGGAATTAATCCACTCTGATGTGTGGACTACTAAAGCTGCATCTATTGGAGGCTATCATTATTTTGTCACTTTTATTCATGACTACAGCAGAAAAGTTTGGGTGTATTTTATGAAAAAGAAAAGTGAAGTGTTTGGGCATTTCAAAGCTTTTAAAGCTATGGTTAAAAAAGAAATAGGCCTGCAAATAAAATGCCTAAGGTCAGATGGAGGGGGAGAGTACCTCTCAAATGAGTTTGCAAGGTTCCTGCAGGAGCATGGCATAAAGCAGCAATATTCATGCAGTCACACCCCACAGCAAAATGGACTTGCAGAAAGGAAAAACAGGCATATTGGAGAGGTATCTTGGGCCATGCTAAATGAAGAAGACCTACCAGATTATTATTGGACTGAAGCAGTTGCTACAGCAGTTTACATAATGAACAGGACTCCCACTGCAGCAATACATGGCATGACACCAGAGGAGATGTATACTGGTAGGAAACCAGATATTTCTCATTTGAAAATTTTTGGTTGCATTGCCTATGTTCATGTGCTAGATGAGTTGAGGTCCAAGTTGGATCCAAAAGCTGAGAAGTGCATCTTTATTGGTTATTCTCTGTAGTAGAAAGGGTATAGATGCTATAACCCTTCTACTCGTAAGTTTATAGTGAGCAGAGATGTTGTTTTTGATGAGATGAGCAGCTGGTATAAACCAGTAAATGTGATTGATGATGTAGATGCACAAAATGGTAATGCTGCACAGAATTCACAGCAGCAATCACAAAATATTAGTGGACCTGCAGTGTCCTCTAACAGTGGTTCACATACTTCGCCACGGACAGGTAGATTGAGATCAGGAGAATCTCCTCAAAGCAATGCAGATAGTGGTATGCAGGTATCACGAAAAGGAAAAGAGAAGGTAGATCAGCCCATGTTTGATGTGAATGCAGGTCACTCTTATGTGGATGGTGAATCCAGTGGCTCAGAATAGAGCATTGATGATGAGTTGGGTATTCCTTCTGTTGTTACACCTGAAGTAAGGAAGACCAGGGATGTTTTGAGAGCACCTGGAAGTGAGCCTATTTTGTGCAAGTCTACCAGAGCTAGGTATCTTGTGGATAGGCTGAAATATGATGGATTTACAGCCACTCACTATGCCTATATGGTCAAAGTGATACAGAAACCAGAACCCACTTCTTTTGAGCAAGCCATGGGAAAAGAAAAATGGGAGAAAGCCATGGATGAAGAAATGGATGCCTTGGAAGCAAATGCTACATGGGAATTGGTGCCTTTGCCTAAAGACAAGAATGCAATTGGCTGTAAGTGGGTTTATAAGGTGAAGCACAATGCAGATGGTTCTGTGAACAGATACAAGGCAAGATTAGTTGTCAAGGGGTATGCACAGACATATGCCATTTATTATGAAGAAACATTCAGTTTGGTTGCAAGGATGGCAACCGTAAGAGCAGTCATTGCTATGGCTGCATCAAAGGGATGGTCTTTACATCACATGGATGTAAAGAATGCCTTCTTGCATGGTTATTTGCAAGAAGAGGTCTATATGGAGCAGCCACCAGGTTATGTTCATGCTATTCATCCTGAGTTTATTTGCAGGCTGAAGAAAGCTTTGTATGGCTTGAAGCAAGCACCTAGAGCATGGTCTGACAAGATAGGACAGTATCTTGTCACTATTGGCTTTCAGATTTCCAAGGCGGATTTCTCACTCTATATGAGAAAAACAGAGAAAGGTATTATGCTGCTTGTCATTTATGTTGATGATTTAATCATCACAGGTGATAGCGATGAAGATATCCTTCATGTGAAAATGCTATTGAAGCAGAAGTTTGAGATGAAGGATTTGGGAGAGCTACGTTATTTCTTGGGCATTGAGGTGATTAGATCACTAAGTGGGATACGGCTCTTGCAGAGGCAATATGGATTGGACATGCTGTCCAAATATGGGATGACAGGAGGCTGTAAGCCTATTTCAGTTCCTTTGGAGCAGAATGTGAAGCTGAGCGTAGATGCAGGTGAGCTTCTGGAAGACCCTACTATGTACAGATGCATAGTAGGAAGTTTGATTTATATGACTATTACCCAAGCCAGATTTGACCTATGTTGTTGGATTGGTAAGTCAGTTTATGCAGTTTCCAAGGAAACCACATTTGGATGCGGCTAGACGCATACTCAAGTATGTGAAGTCCACATTGCAGTATGGACTATTTTATGAGGCTGGGGTTCAGATACAATTGCATGGATACACTGATGCTGATTGGGCTGGTAGTATTTTAGATAGACGATCTACCAATGGATATGTGTTCTCTTTTGGGAGTGTTGTAGTCACTTGGATAAGTAAGAAAGAGCCTACAGTTACCTTGTCAAGCACAAAGGCTGAGTACAGGGGTGCAGCAATGGCTGCATGTGAGGTAGCTTGGTTGCATAAGCTACTTTGTGATATGCATCAGTCTACAGATGGGCCAGTTGTCATTTATTGTGACAACATGAGCAGTATACACTTGGCAAATAACCCAGTCTATCATGCTAGAACAAAGCACATTAAGGTACATTATCACTATGTGCGGGAGAAGGTTTTACTAGGTCTTATTGATCTAGTTTATGTCAGCACAGAGGATCAGGTAGCTTACATATTCACGAAAGCATTGGGTGCAGAGAAGCTACATAAGTTGACAGACCTACTTGGTGTGCAGGAATTGGGATTGAGCTCGAGGGGGAATGTTGAGATATCGAGCTCCACTCATGATATGCCAGGGTGACCGTTGTGCATTTATGTCACCGACTTGTTAGCTGCAGATGCGGTTGGTACACCGCCCATGAATAATAGCTGGATGACAGCTATCCTTATGTACTCTAGTTTGTGGCTCAGTTAGTATGCCACCTTAGTTAGCTGAGTTTGGTTTGAGACCTACATATAGGGTTCTTCTATTTCTTTGTACTAGAGTTCTTTTGGCTTTCACAACCAAGAAGAGGAAAACTGTTTTCAGCCTCCACCTTCGTGTGTATTCCCCCATTGTGTATGTGAGAAAGCCGCAAGTGAGACTCCTTCCTTCTCTCCCACTATCTTCACAACCATAACCCGATGACCGGTAATCAAACCGGTCCAGGGGAGTTGTTAACCCTGTGGCAACAAGGGCCAGAAGTGCAGTCTAGGACAACAACTATGAGAGCATTGTGTGTATAGAGTAGCGGACAAAGCTCCGCTTGTAATATCTTGAGCTTGAATGATGATATGATAAATCTTAAAGGATGAGGATAGCCTAAATCCTCTCTAGAAAAGATCCAATCATACTGGCAAAATCAGGATCTAGAGAGAGAAATACTAAAAGGCTACACTTTCAAAGGTTCCTCCACTTTGTGTAGAGACCCCAAAAGTCCCTCCACTTTGTGTAGAGACCCAAAAGGCCCCCCCACTTTGTGTAGAGACCCAAAAGGCCCCCCCCAAAAGTAGAGGGACTCCTGTCCAAAAGGTCTCCTACAAAAGAGGTCCCACCACGGAGGTACCTACTACGGATTGTGTAGAGATCGACATGTATAAATATCTCTCAATGGAATGAAGCTCCCACTCTTTGGGGTTCAGTGTTCAAGATCACTATTGTGTTCATGTGATTGATCTCCATTGCGTCCATACTCTCTTACACTATCGTGTTCTAGCATGCCCTTGCACGCTCTACCCTTATACTCCCTCCTCCTCCTCCTCCTTCCTCCTCCCTCCTCCTCCCTCCCTCCTCCTCCTTCTTCTCCCTCCTCCTCCTCCTCCTTCCTCCCTCCTCCTTCCTCCCTCCTCCTCCTCCTCCTCCTCCTTCCTCCTCCTCCCTCCTCCTTCTCCTTCTCCCTTCTCCTCCTCCTCCTCCCTCCCTCCTCCTCCAGTCTCCTCTCTCTTCCTCCTCCTTCCTTGTCCCTCCTCCTCAGCCCTTACCCCTCGAATCTACGAAGGAGACTAGCTCTCCACTCCTCAACCTTGGACTCCTCCTAAACCCTACAACCCCCTCTGAACCATGGAACTCCTAGTTAGCTCTCTCAACCGTGTCCCCCTTTTGAACCCTGAAATCCCCTTCTAAACCCTTGAACTCCTGTGGAGGCGAGAGCCTCCATCAATTGTTATGATCAAACCCTCTTTCTCATCCATGCGTGCATGAGATCTGCTTTCCACGCTTTAGCCTACACCTCTCATCGGAACACAACCTGAGGACCTATGATACACTCGTGAACACCTATACTACAATGAGCAATGACACGACTGTAGGTGACCAACACCCTCAGAACTTGCACTTGGGTAAAATAAAGACAACATCAAGGCATTATCAAAATCTATTATGCAAAATCCAAGTACATGTACAGGCTTTCAAGGCCACATAGAACAGATGAAGTAAAACAAAACACCAACATTGACAAAGTCAGTAGAAGGCCACTTTGGCGATCCACAACGTAACAAGCCCAAAGATACATTCCATCCATTGGTAAATGTAAAAAGGGTGACTTCGTTCTTGTGAGACCAAGCAACAATATATATCCAATTTGGTTGGGTGTACACGAGTCTGACACTAAACACAGAATCGCTTGTGAACAATACAACATGGTATTAATATAATATTGGACACTGTTTTCATCGAAGAATGCAAACAATGAAGAAGTATATGCAAATTGTTGGGACAAGGTTTGGATGTGCAATGACAAGGATCCTATGCGTTGGGAGCAAGCACACTCAATAGGACGGAGTACACCAAAAGGGGGAAAGAAGCCCAAGAAGATCAAAACTCCACCTACTATGCATCAAAAAGTAGAAGCAAGCCTAGTAGAGGTTAATGAGGTAATCGATAAGAGTGTGGATTGAGCTAAAGGTTAAATTATGGTCTTATTAAAGTGTTGTTGACTTCAAAATTTAGCTCTTGAGCAATTAAGCTCATTGAAATGATGTGGTTGCATGTGTAACACTTGACATTATTTAATGAATGGCAAGCTTAGCCTAACTCAAGGCATTGTTTCAAACAAATGATGTAACTTTGTATAAGCCATTATGTGTAGAGAATTCAACAAAGTTAAACTCTCTAATATGATGCAATATGTTTTCAAGTTTTCATTGTCAAATCTAAATAAGGGTGATTGTAATTGTTGTAATTGAACACAATTTTAGAGTTTAGATAATAAGTTCTCAAAATTTATGAAACATCTCACTTAATTTCTCATTATAATAGTGTGAACTTTATTTATCACATTAATTTTATTTTAATAATTTCTATAAAATAAAATTATTGAGATAAGTAAAGTTCACACTACTATAATGCATCATTGAACTCCCAAAATTAATGAAACACTACATAGATTTTCTAAAGCAAGAAAACCAAAATTAATTGAATTTAAAATTCTTAGTTTAAAAGCCACTAGTAATGAAACAAGAGATTCCAAAAATTAACAAATTGATGTGCTTGAGCAAGATGAAGATGGGTGAGATAGATGAGAAGAATATGAAGAAGGAATCCTGAAATGGGAGACTATAACGTTCTCTTTTCTCATTTCATTTCCCCAAAATATCAAGATTTTCCCAAAATTACCAATACAATGTTGTGCACATACATACATACACACATAGGTGCATAAACAGATACACACATCAAGATTTTCCCAAAATTACCAATACATACACACATAGATGCATAAACAAGGTTTCTTATACACATGCGAGTGCATGCACATAGGTGCATAAATTGCCATTCATATACACATGCAAGTGCACATATGTGGACACACATACGCATGCACATATCACACACTTACACATATGCATACATGTATGAAATTGAGATACACACGCATGTATACATGCACACAAAAAAACACACATGGGCACTATGCATACACAAACATACACATGATAGAAAAGGAGAAAAAGAAAGATTGAGATATTTTTACATATCTGTCATAACCAATTACGCAACAACCCATGAGTTCCTACTTATACATACACACATATACATATATGTGAGAAGGACAAACACACAATCAAATTTTACACACACACACTCTCACCTATTACTTTTTCTCAACATACACACTCACACACTAGCACCCTTTATGATAGACTAATACTGATACACTGTTTTGGTGTGATGCAACTCACCTAGATGACATGGTATGGGTCTCTGTGCAAACTTTGATGTAACATGCAATTTTCAATGACCTTTGATTTTATGTATTAGTACCTTGTAAGCTTTGGAAGATGTAACTGTTATTTAAATTTTTTAAAGCTATGATAATTTATTTCGAGGAGAGGTACCTAAGGGCCTTATGTCATGGAAGGGAAATACGTAAGAAATAGCCATTTTTGTTATGCTGTGCAAATGCACCTTGGGAAATAGGTGGGAAATAGGGTGGGACTATGGGAAATAGCACTCCATGGTCTAAACCTCAAGGTGCTATTTCCCACACTCTTGAGAACCATTGATGTGACATTTCCTTTATAGCATGTCTCATTTTCCCTTGGATCCTTATGTCATGCATCATAGGAAAAACATCAGAATTAGGCTATTCGAAAGGAAAAGCATCCAAAATAGCCATCATTATTTTCCCCCTTTTTCCCTTCCATGACATAAGCCCGTAATAATTAGGTGCATGGTGCATAGCTCATCTCTAATATTCCTTATGGGGTTTATTCCCAGACCTGGCAGGAAGCATTTTTGGAGGCTCGGGGGAGGAGGGAGGTTCGAGGGAGGAAAAGGGAGGTTCGGGGAGAGAGGAGAAGACTAGAGGAGAACCACGTGGTGACGCGAGCAAAGAGGCGCATTGGAGAGTCGAGACAATCACTGCGTGACTGTGTGGAGAGGGCGTCGCCATGCCATGTGTCAAGGAGAGAAGCCTCTGAGGGAGCGCAGCTAGAGGCAGAGCCTCTAGACTCTCAACCAGGCTGCCAGAGCCTCGCATACGTGGCTGTAGGCTGCCATGACTATACCTTGAAAGAGGAGGCCACGCGCAAGGCTGCCACGCCCGACTGCCAAGTGGCAGCCATCGACACGCTCATGTGGGTGAGAAGCCACGTGGTTGAGGCAACAAAGGTGGTGCCGCCTGCCACATGCGCCAGTAGCATCCACAAGGCCAGTGAAGTAAATGCCACAATGGCAGAGCCGTAGGCCTACAGCAGAGACCGAAGTAGCCTGAGCGGGTGAGATAAACGAATAGACGGAGCTGCCATGTGGCACACAGGTCGTCTCAGCACGTGCTAGTAGCATCCACGATGGCAGTCAGTAAATGCTTACGGTAGTGGCACCATGCCACAGTGGCAAAGACACAAGCTTGCAATAGAGACCGGAGTAACCTAAGCGGGCCACATGGCATGGGGGAGCAATCTGGCGCATGGGAGAGGGGAGGGAAGGTGCCACATGGCATTGCTTTGCACATCATAGTGGCTCAGAGCCTTTATGATGGCAGCTCAGACGGCACCCGAGTTTTTCCCCATAGCCTTTGCGCTGCCCAATTACTACATAGTCTGAGCAGTCCGCCGTCGTGAAGGGATAGCTTAAGTCGTGCGCCAACCCACCTGGGTACCCAGGTGGTCTTCTCTCCATGAGACTCCAGTTTTGCCACCCCCGGTCACACCCATCCTCTAGCTCCTCCATGACACGTCTCCCCTCTGTTCATCGACTCTGTGCATCGCGCCTCCCCTCCGTTCCGACTCCTGCCTGACTGGGGGTTTCTTCTTCTTTGTCACACTCGAAGTCCGATCCGGATCTCCCCAACACTCGAACTCCGTCTCATAGTATCCAATCGAGATCCCCAGATTGATGGAATTCGACCTGAGCAATGAGATTTTTTTTGAAATTTGAGCATATTGTCTCTCTCTCTCTCTCTCTCACACACACACACACACACACACACTCTCTCTCTCTCTCTCTCTCTGAATGTGCAGAGAGAGAGAGAGATAGATAGAGAGAGAGAATGAATGTGCAGAGAGATGGATAGATAGATAGAGAGAGAGAGAGAGAGAGAGAGAGAATGAATGTATAGAGAGAGAGAGAGAGAATGAATGTGCAGAGAGAGAGAGAGAATAAGATACTATTTTTACAAATGTTTAAACATAATAATTCAATAATGATTTAACATAACAATATTATTAATATGTTTTAAAGATAATTAATTAAATATATTAACTCTAAGGTGTAGTACATTAACATTGGCTATTATATGATGCCACAAGCTCATAGAATAATAATAATTTTAAGACAATATTTCATATGTCTTTTATTCAAGAGAATGTATTAAATGTGGAAAGAGAGAGAGAGAAAGAGAGAGAGAGAGAGAGAGAGAGAGAGAGAGAGAGAGAGAGATTTATTGTGTTTTCAAGATACTATTTTTACGTATGTTTTTAAGATCCTAATTTAATATAACAATATTTTTAATATGTTTTTACAGAATATTTTAACATAATAAACTATAAAAGTGCATCGTGATTTTAGAGTATAATATGGTAATAATTTGTATCCATCACATGATTTGTTAAGCTATAAAAAAATATTTGGTTGAATTTTGAAACTAGACTTTAGACAAGTCTAAAAATGTTGGATAGTTTGATGCTAAGGGAGACTGAAGGCTCTCATCAAATGTTTGTTACTTAATATAGGGCTTTAATTATATAAAGTGCAATAATTATCCACATTTCTTATACTTTATAAGGGCAAACCTTCATTGAGAATGTGTTATAATGGAGGGCAATAGGTTAGGGGCTAAGGGTGAGAAATAATAAGGTATACCTTTGCATCTCTTCTAATTAAAAAAGCTATGAAAGATGGAGTGGTGTAGCTTATGATGTTTTATATAGTTTCCTTATAGCTTAGAGTAGCCATCCATAGTAATATATATTTGGTTGAATTTTGAAACTAGTCTTTAGACAAGTCTAAAAATGTTGGATAGTTTGATGCTAAGGGAGACTGAAGGCACTCATCAAATGTTTGTTACTTAATATAGGGCTTTAATTATATAAAGTGCATGCATGCATGCATTTTTAAAAAGTAGCATACACCACGGAATGGCTAGGGTGATCAATGTGTGTGTGAAAGAGACATATATAAGCTAGATGCTTAATTAGGTTGTGTAGCCATAAAATTGTGCTTTTGAACCTACAAGATCAACATTGAGGCCTTTGTAGAAAAAGTTTGCCAGACATAACCATAGGCACTTATTTAAATTGGATGTGATTGGATGTCCGTAAACTGTAAAAGCGCATCGTGATTTGAGAGTATAATATGTAAGGTATTTAATATGGTAAGAATTTGTATGATTTGTTAAGCTAGAGAGAGCAAAGTGATAGAGAGAGAGAGAAAGAGAGAGAGAGAGAGAGAGAGAGAGAGAGAGAGAGAGAGAGAGAGAGAGAGAGAGAAGGAGGGAGCAACCATAAGGAGAGGGGAGGGGAAGGTGGGACACATATTTTTCTTTTTTCTTTTGTTGGGGGGGGGGGGCAGCCACAAGGAAAGGTTGGTGATTAGAGGTGAGGGGGTTGAGGGAGTCGCCATGAGAGGGGTAGAGGGAGAGGTGGAGTGAAGTTGAAGGGGGTTGAGAGAGAAACCCGTGATGGTGAGTAGAGGTGCGGGGCTAAGGAAGTAGCTGCACCATAGGAAGAGGGGCACGAGAGGTGGAACAGGGACTAAGAGAGCAAATCCAAGGAGAGGTGGGGGGGATGTCCATGTTTTTAAAACAAAAACATTTCTGGCATTTTTAGATAGTTTGATGCTAAGGGAGACTGAAGGCTCTCATCAAACGTTTGTTACTTAATATAGGGCTTTAATTATATAAAGTGCATGCATGCATGCAATTTTAAAAAGTAGCTTATGCCATGGAATGGCTAGGGTGATCAATGTGTGTGTGAAAGAGACATATATAAGACAGATGCTTAATTAGGTTGTGTAGCCATAAAATTGTGCTTTTGCACCTACAAGACCAACATTGAGGCCTTTGTAGAAAAAGTTGGCCAGACATAACCATAGGCACTTATAAAGATATGATTTGGATGTGAAGCCTATTCATTACATAAGAATGTAAGGATAATAGTTATCATGTATGTTTAACATATTGCCATATCTTAAAAATGGGCATTAATGATTCACATTTCTTATACTTTATAAGGGCAAACCTTCATTGAGAATGTGTTATAATGGAGGGCAATAGGTTAGGGGTAATGGTGAGAAATAATAAGGTATACCTTTGCATCTCTTCTAATTAAATTTAAAACCTATGAAAGATGGAGTGGTGTACCTTATGATGTTTTAAAATAGTTTCCTTAAGGTAGTAAATCTCATACGAGCAAGAAAATGGATGCCACCAGCAGTTGCAATGTAAAGGTTAACAGTCATCTTGCAGATGTTTTGAAGATAGCAAAGTTGATAATATGGGATGAGGCACGCACCTAACTCATTGATTCGCATTTGAGGCACTAGATAAGACGCTGCAAGATATCATGTCAATGACCAATTGTTTGGTGGAAAGGTGGTGTTGTTAGGGGGGGATTTTAGGCAGGCCTTGCCAATTATTCCCAAGGCAAGATGAGAAGATATTGTCAACTCTACATTGTGCCACTCAAGGATTTGGAGATGCATCAAGGTATTAAAGCTAGTACAAAATATGCGAGTTATTCAGGAAGGTGATAATTCAATAGAGCAGGAATTCATACAATGGGTGTTAGATATTGGAAATGGAACTAGCATGTGTATAAGAGAAGACACTGTTGCAATCCCATCAAAGATGCTTTTAAGGACAAACTCTATGGAAGGTTTGATTGAGTGGGTGTATACAGGACTTGCAAGGGTTATGGATTATGCATCCTATTTTCGAGACCGCACTATTCTCGCACCTCGAAGCCTTGAAGTTGATGCAGTCAATGCTACTGCACTAAAGGCAATGCCTGGCGAGGAAAAGGAGTATCTAAGTGCAGACTCAGTAGAGAGCTCATGTGGAGATTCTTTTTTGTATGCAGTAGAGTATCTTAACACGCTCGATCTTGGTGGTGGATAACCACCTCATCGGGTGGTTTTGAAACAAAATGCTCCCCTCATTTTGTTGCGCAATCTAAATCCTCGACAGGGATTTTGCAATGGGACTCGGCTAATATGCAAAGAGTTCCACACGAAGGTATTGGAAGTTGAGATTATCATTGGTACCAATGCTGGAGATAGGATGTTCATTCCAAGAGTAACTTTCATTCCCAGTAACTTGAAACTTCCATTCGATATGAGAAGAAGGCAATTTCCTGTTTGGCTAGCATTTAGCATGACGATAAACAAGGCACAGGGCCAAACAATGTCTATCCTAGGCTTATACTTGGCGACACCGGTGTTTAGTCATGGGCAATTATATGTGGCTTTCTCGCGTGTTCAATCATCAAATGCAGTCAAAGTATTCCTTCCAAAGAGTGTGGATCGGGTTAGTGATGAGGATGCTGAAATGAGTTGTACCACAAATGTTGTATACAAAGAGGTTTCACAATTGACATCAAGAAGAACCTAGCAGTATGCCAGTGCTCTTCGAAAGCCTCTTTAGACTTTGAAAGCCTCGACAGGGATTATGCAATGGGACTCGACTGATATGCAAAGAGTTCCACACGAAGGTATTGGAAGTTGAGATTATCACTGGTACCAATGCTGGAGATAGGATGTTCATTCCAAGAGTAACTTTCATTCCCATTAACTTGAAACTTCCATTTGATATGAGAAAAAGGCAATTTCCTATTTGGCTAGCATTTGGCATGACGATAAACAAGGCACAGGGCCAAACAATGTCTATCCTAGGCTTATACTTGGCGACACCGATGTTTAGTCATGGGCAATTATACGTGGCTTTCTTGCGCGTCCAATCATCAAATGTAGTCAAAGTATTCCTTCCAGAGAGTGTGGATCGGGTTAGTGATGAGGATGCTGAAATGAGTTGTACCACAAATGTTGTATACAAAGAGGTTTACAATTGATATCAAGAAGAACCTAGCAGTATGCTAGTGCTCTTTGAAAGCCTCTTCAGACTTTGTTGGGTGATAAATTTTCACACTCTTTTTTGTATCATTGTGTTCTTTTAGGCGATCAAAGGTCTATCAATTGTAAGCCTTTGAAGCATGGATTAAAAATTGGTGATGACTATTTTTGTATAATTTTCATGAGCTCATTCCATATTCCATTCAAACAATGTCGTCTCTGGAATGTATGATTTTTTGGAGTTTTATGGACTCACAAATTGTTATTTTTTCTTTAAATTATGGATCATCAAATGTACTATAACTAATGTTCTTTTTAATTTGTGGCTTGGTGAAGCCTTTTAATTTCTTCTCTATATATAGGTTGGCACATCTATTGTTATTATAATATGATATGTATTGTTATTGTAATATGATATGATAGGATGGCAGCATCATTTACATTCACCACCTAGACAATTGCACCGGTAGCAGGTACATAATTGTGTAGTAGTCAGTTGCTAAGTTGACTTATATTTAATAGTATCGTCATTTACCTTTAGGAATATACAGATCTCGATGATTGGAGAGCTGGGGTGCACGCCTAGCTATTGGTTGACATCTTGGAGTTGGAGAGCTTTGTTGGCTAGATAACCTATATTCTTTTTTGTTTTGTTTTTTTCATATAGGTGAAAGCTACCTAGGTTACATATATAAGTGAATAAACATGATATTATTTTTCTTGATATATATAATTAATTAAAGCGCTATATTAAGTAACAAGCATTTGATGATTAAATCCCTATATATAATAGTTGCACTTTATATAATTAAAGCCCTATATTAAGTAACAAACATTTGACGAGAGCCTTCAGCCTCCCTTAGCATCAAACTATCTAACATTTTTAGACTTGTCTAAAGTCTAGTTTTAAAATTCAACCAAATATTGTTTTATAGCTTATCAAATCATGTGATGGATACAAATTCTTACCATATTAAATACCTTACATATTATCATGATGCACTTTTATAGTTTATTATGTTAAAATATTCTGTAAAAACATATTAAAAATATTATTATATTAAATTAGGATCTTAAAAACATACGTAAAAATAGTATCTTGAAAACACAATAAATCTCTCTCTCTCTCTCCACATTTAATACATTCTCTTGAATAAAAGACATATGAAATATTGTCTTAAAAATATTATTATTCTATGAGCTTGTGGCATCTTATAATAGCCAATGTTAATGTACTACACCTTAGAGTTAATATATTTAATTAATTATCTTTAAAACATATTAATAATATTGTTACGTTAAATCATATTGAATTTATTAATTATTATGTTAAAACATTTGTAAAAATAGTATCTTAATAAAAAAACATTCTCTCTCTCTCTCTCTCTCTGCACATTCATTTTCTCTCTCTCTCTCTCTACACATTCATTCTCTCGAGATAGAGAGAGAGATTTGCACAGAGAGAGAGAGAGAGAGAGTGTGTGAGAGAGAGAGAGAGAGAGAGAGAGAGAGAGAGAGAGAGAGAGAGAATATGCTCAAATTTAAAAAAAAATCTCACTGCTCAGGTCGAATTTCGTCAATCTGGGGATCTCGATTGGATGATGTGAGACAAAGTTTGAGTGCTGGGGAGATCCGGATTGGACTTCGAGTGCGACATAGAAGACAGAAATTCGCGTGTCAGGCGGGAGTCGGAACGGAGGGGAGGCGCGATGCATAGAGTCAATGAATAGAGGGGAGGCGTGTCATGGAGGAGTTGGAGGACGGGTGTGAGTATGGGTGGCAAAACTGGAGTCTCTCGACGCCGCACGCGTGTGGTGGTGCGTGGGGTGGGACACAGACGTAGTCTGTTTTCTTAGGGGAGCTGATATAGACACTCTATATCTAGATATATGAATTTATAAGATTTTGTAGTACTCTTTTATAGAGCGTATATTTTGTTAGGTATGCTATTTTTAAGTAAATCTTCTTTTGTTGTGTTTATTGAAGCATGCACATATACGTTTATACTCAAACAAATTGATAAATTCTATTTATTTATACTCAAACACATTTAATTCAAAAAAATTCATTTATTTATACTCAAACTAATGTATCCCATAAACCAAGATTGATTCTGTTGCAATCTAGCACTACATTGGCATACAATGCATTATGCACGTAATCTTGTAAAGTTCCATGTATGAAAGTAGAGAGGGGATATACATACAAACATGTTAAATTCAAACAAATTCATGAATTTTATTTATTTACACTCAAACTAATGTATCCCATAAACCAAGATTGATTGTGTTGCAATCTAGCACTACATTAGCATACAATGCATTATGCACGTAATCTTGCAAAATTTTATGTATGAAAGTAGAGAGGGGACTTAGGAAAGCTCGTGGACAAAATTACAATAATACCCTAAGGAGTAATCCTACACTGAGTGAGCCAAGCCAAGCGGTTCCACTGTTGGAAGGGGTCATCAAACTTCAGAATTTCTCTTTTGAAATTAAAGATCCCACCTTGAGACCAGCAGAGCGGGTCTCCAACCCGTCGTAGACGGGTCAGGCTACTCGTTATGTTGAATACTATAGTTTTCACAAGGTTAAATGACTCGTGTGTGTGTAGGCTACTCGTTAGTTTTCACAAGGTTAAATGACTCGTGTGTGTGTATAAATATTTTTTCTCGTATATATGTATGTACTCTTCTTGTGTGGAGAATTGCACTACTACGAACCGGCAAAGCATCTAAGAACGCTCAAGCACAGTGCCCGCCTCTGATTTCACATGCCTACGCTGCCTTGATCCTTTTGGACTGTCGTCTGCCTTGCCTTTTTCGTCCCTGCCTTTCACATGGCGGACAATGAGGACGAGGTTTCAATCGAGGAGCTCGAATCCAGTCTCGCCAGTTACAAGGAACAACTGGAACACGTAATATTCTTTTTTCTTTCCGAAAATTTGTCCGCGTTTTCTGGAAGGAGGCATAGGTTCCCATTCGCTTCGGCTTTTTCGCTTCTGTTCGTTTCGGAATTGATTTCGAGTACATTTTTCCAGGTCGAAGGGCTTCTTGCTGCGGATGCTGGGAACGAAGAGTATGAAGATTTACGGAAAGGTTTAATTGAGGTAAGACTCACCGAATCAGGTACGATGTATGAAGTGGTCGATTAGGGTTTTCCTATGGGTCCAAAGCACGTTCGAAAGAGATAGTGGGTGAGGGAAGTTTGCAACCACGCAATTTTAAATTCTCAGTGTTAATTATTGTCGAATAGTAAGGGGCTCATAGAAGACACCACACTACACATACACGAAAAGAGTGACGAGTTTTAGCCAGTCAGTGTCCTAAGGAGTCAGCAATGTTGTTCAAGCAGGGCAGCACGATACAGCTGCATTCGAGACAGGACCTTTGTTGGAGTTGCTTTGCAGGTGAGGTGGTTTGCCTTCTTCAACCACTGTGGTACTGTGTCCGGGCCTTTCAGGTCACTGACAATTGCTCTGAATTCCTCAGGGCTAACCGTGGGTTATAGGCTCAATTCTGAATTCTCCATGCGATGGGACATGGACCATTTCTAAATCCAGTCAACTGTGGACTGGGCGTCTACGTATTGGCCAATTTGCATGCTTGATTTGTTTAACAAGTGAGAACTATAGTGTACTTCAGTTTGTATGATTGGAGGAACCGGGATGCTTGATGTTAAACAATGCTAGCTGATTGTGTTGGATGATGAAGGTGATCGAGCTCACTCAGGACCTGCTATCGTCAGCTCAGCAAGCAGAAACAGCTGGATTCCGGACGGGGTTGGACTCACCATCTCATAACAGCAATGCTTTGGATACCCATTCTAACACTCTGCAGGTGAGGTGTTGCAATCTAAGATGCTTCTCGATTGTTTTTGCTTGTTGGAGCAAGCTGTAGAATGATCTTTGTCACAATTTGATGCCCCAATATATTATATGTTGTGCAGTAGCTGCTTGTTTCTGCTGTCTTTCCAAAGAATGAGGAAGGGTGAATTAATGTAGTATCCTTGTCTGAAACAGATTCCTGATGTATCTCAAGATATTCCTGGCAGGCTTGCAATTGGTACCAACGTCCAGGCTGTGTGGAGTGAAGATGGAGAATGGTGAATATCACACTCCGTTTCTGCTATGTTAAAGCTAGTTAAGAGAGGACAATTGATATGAAGAACAGGAGATAATAAATATACCTTTTGCTCTCCTGCAATTTAGATGTCCCATTAACAGATTCTGAGGAAGGGTGTAAAAGAGAACGGTTTTTGAGCATCATCTGCGTTCCTCTAGATTGTGTCTTGGCAATGCTGCCAGTTGGAATGTTCTTTGGGTCAAAAATTGGTGTCATTGTCCTTTTTCTCACCACTGTTGTCCACATTGTCATCAGTCACTTCTTGTATTGAGAATTGCTATGTGTGCCTGCTGTGATTGCACCTGGCAGAGATACACATGCTCACCAGAAATTGGCAATTGCCTTGTATTCTCCATGCATGAAGGGGATGTTAGGTAGGATTCCATTGACTTCTGTTCTTCTTATTGCAGGTATGATGCTACAATTGAAGCTGTTACTGCTCTTGGCTACATGGTCTCTTATGATGGATGGGGCAACAAAGAGGAGGTGAGAAAGGGGCATGGTTTGCTTGGTTATGGCATTTGTGAAAGCTCATAAAAGTGTGTCTGCATGATCATTACTCAAGTCAATTTTGCTAGTTTTACTGAAACGGAGCATGATAATATGTTCAAAGTATCTAGATTGTAATCTAGATTGTATTACCGGCAACAGGTGTAGCTTGCGCTTCAGCTTGGAAGCCTGCTCATTATTGCATGCTTACTGTGGGTATTTAAATACATACATGTGCGTGCAGTTCTATATGATCCACACCCCTGCTGGATATTTTTGCCATGCATTGAGCTGCTGATGTCTGGTAAGCCTCCGGATGAAGTCAAGGGTTTAAAAAAACTGCACTTTTATTGTGCTGAACCTGGGCAGGTTATGGGATTCATGTACAAATTTGCTGTATAATTGGAGATGCAGGTCATCTTCTTCAGCCGACATTCCATATAGATTGCCATAATTACTGGTGCAGAGTGTATATGTGTATACAAATGCCTGGATTCTGTATGGATGTATTTATACAGTATATATGTCTATCTCTACTGCTTTTGGTCTGAACTCTTACTAAATGGCTTTGTCAAGCCAACAATAAAATAGTATAATGGACTGCGTTTACGCTTTTGCTTGTGATGGATCTCTGATGAGAGCTCTCAGCCCTCCTGCTGATCTTTGTTCTTAGAAGAGAAGCGGACAACTTTGCCCTCATAATGCTGACTAATATAGGTCTGTAGTCCTTGGGTCAGCTCTAGTGTATTTTTGCTCAATGCCCCTCCTTGGAAAAGTGTCAAACTTTTGGCAACAACCCATATGTGTTTTGGAGGTATCATGATGTTTTACACTATTTTCCATATACTTATGAAGAGATTTGGACTACTTTTTGATTAGCTTTCTCCTTTAGTGCTAGCCTTCGTCATGGCTGAGTTTGCCCTTCACCTCCGGAGTGCCGACAGAAACTCAGAACGAAGACTTTGTATAAATGGATGGTCAAGTATGTGTGGGTGTGTGGATTTGTTATACTTTTATACTATGGTCTACACCCACTGTTGGGCGCTGATGATGTCAGTGGGGATGTCATAGTAGCTAGTCCCTGTTGGAGAGGTCACCGCCCCATCTGTAAGCCCCCATATGAGGAGAGCATGGGGGGGGTGTACCTAAGCACAAAAGCATGGCACCCAGGTGCTAGTGAAGGGCCTGGCAGAGGCAGCTCAAGGAGCCTTCATGGCAGGATGCAGTCACGGAAGAAGCGACTTGGATGGCAAGGGTTGCAGGCAGGATCTCGACCTGCAGCAAGCCCTGGACAAGGCGCATTGACAGCAGCAGGAACAGCAGTGCTTTGGGGCCTGGAAAGAAACCTGGCAGGCCAGCACAGCAGGCTGGAACAGGCCTCACATGGAGGCAGACAGTGGCGCAGGGCCACGTGGCAAAGAGGGGGATCAGAGGCTGGACTGGACCCTATATTTATAGGGCATCTGCCCTTGAAAGGTGGGCCAAGGGCCCTTGTATTGAGAGCCCCAAAAGGGCAGCCCACAGTCCCATAAATAGGGAGCTGTGGGTCGGTTTTGGTCGGCCAGGGGCAGGGGGCTGAACCGACCAGCAGTCGGCCCTTTCTAGGGCTGCTGGGTCGGTTGGCTGGCCAGGCTCTTGGGCCTATATAAAGAAGGCATTCAGGCCTCATTTTATCATCATCTGGAGCAGCAATTCCACCAGCAGAAGGAGCAGCAGCAGGGCTACCTTTGGGCCTACAGTCAGGAGGAGAAAGAAGTACCTTGTGCTGCAGACTTAGCTTGCAGGAAGCTGCCCACCTAGACTGGTTTCCAGACAGCAAGGTGGAGAAGATCATTCTAGACGGAAAGTCTACTCACGCTCGAGGTGGAGCACGCGGACTCTAGTCTAGAGATAGCCAGCAGATAGGAGAAGGACTTTGTGGTAAGATCAGAGGACCACACCATTGGTGGGACTCTGGATCTGTCTCTCTTGTATTGTGTCCATAGTTGTGGATGGAAATATATTATTTGGTGGTTTCTCTATCTAGTTTGGTTCATTGTCTATTGATGAGTCTGCAGACCTATTGAATGCACATAAGTAAAGAAGTTTGTGATTCCACACCCACACCGCACACTGTGTGAGCTCCTGGGCATTATTTCCGCTGCGTGTACCCTCTGTTGGGTCATTTCTAACATGGTATCAGAGCCCAAGTAGGAGGCTCACAGGTGTGGGAGCTTGAAGGCAGGGACCTTGCTGAAGGACGACCCTGATTCAGAAGCTCTAGGGAATCGACTTCCACGACTGGAGGATTGTGCCCTTGCGAGAAGGAGGGTGACTCAGGTTCAGTCAGGTGCGTTCAGAGTTCTGGTTTACTGAATTTGAGATTGGTTGACTTTGCTGTGTGGTATATACAGCAGAGATGTCGCCATCTACAGCCTCTTCAGCCCCTGCTATCCCTTCCTCCTCCTCCAGTTTTCTCTCTTTCACTATCCCTAACTTTGGAGAGTCTGGGAACCTAGACGGGACTAATTACCCGATCTGGAAAGTGAAGATCCAGAGTCATTTAGTGGCTCGGAAGTTGTGGAAGCTGACCACGGGAGAGGAGTCGAAGCCGGAAGACTTGGTGGACAGTAAAGGGAAGGTACTCATGGCAGTAGACAGAGAGGAGCTTGAAGCTTGGGAAGAAAGAGATGCCCATGCCCTGGCAATAATCATAGGGACTACGGCGGACTCTGTTCTTCCGCATATCCAGCTGTCCGAGGCGTCAGTAGAGGCGTGGGCCACCCTGAAGGCTCTGTACGAGACAGATAATACCTCCCGGATCGTGCTTCTTCAGCATCAACTCTACAATCTTGATATGGAAGAAGGTGATACGGTACATAGCCATTTGACGAAGGTCAAGGTGGTGCGGGATCAGCTGTCAGCAATTGGTCAGAAGACGGACTCATGCCATCTGGCCTTGATGGTACTGAGGAGATTGCCTCGGAGTTTCAAGAGCTTTGTTATGGCTGTGACAACAGGACAGAGGACCAAACCTCTGACATTTGAGGAGTTGTGTCCATTACTGTTACAGGAGGAAGCTCTACCACGAGGACAAAGATGACAAGGCGATGCTGGTGAAGGATTCCGCTGGTAAAGGAAAGGGCAAGCCTAACGGTGGCAAGTCCAATAAAGATGACTCTGACGATGAGGGGACTTCGAAGAGGAAGCACAAGAAGTGTTTCTATTGTGATACGCCCGGACATTTTGCAAAGGACCGCAGAAAGAAAAAGGCGGATCTGAAAAACAAACAGGAGTGTGACTCAGATTCAGAGGGAAAGGCCAAAGCTAATGTGGTAATCGAAGAATTGTTCCTGGTAACATCACCGAGTGTTACCGAGGTCAGATATGTTGATCCAGAAGTCACAGTAAGGATGTCTGACATAGAGATGTGGATCGACGAGGAGTTAGATGCCTTTGTGAAGGTGAAGGGCAGTATGGAGCGCTTGGTACCTTCCAGGTGTGTAGCTGTTGACACTGACACGAGGGTGGATTCCATGGAAAGCCCTGGGGTCTCATGGTCAGATGGATGCTGGAGTTCAGAAGGGGACAATACAGGATTACACAGGGTCTTGGCGGGTGCCTCATTGAGGTACAGGGTTTGCTTTCAGAGCGAACATTCAGGCAGTACAACAGTCTGGTATGTATTTGATATTCTGCATTTGAGCCTTTATAGCATGCTGTGGAGAGATTTTGCTCTTCCTTTGTCTCAGGTGATAAGAGATTGGAAGGAATTGGCCTTCTTCGAAGGCAAAAGGGGAAGTATTGGTGCTTCTTCAAATCTCGGACGCAGATTGCTAGAAGGTGGTGGACAAAGAGTACTGAAGCCAGAAGAGTACCTGCTTGAGAACTCAACGAGAGTTCATGGTCCAGGATATCTGGAAATATTCATTGCTTGCAGACCTTGCCAAAGGAAGGACGGGTTGAAACAGACCCTCAGAGCATGGTGCCTGGAAGACTCCAGGTTGTTCACTCATTATGAGGGGGATGACTGGAAGATCGTGACGGCTGGATTGCTCGAGTTCAGAGGCGGGAATGCGACTGAAGGAGGTGGTACCAGGAGGTGCTACCAGAGATGGACCTGTGTACCAAGATGGTGTGCGGAAGCAGAACCGGACCTAGTGGAGCAGGAGCCACTGGATGAAAAGCCAGGAAAAGATTTCGACACCGAAAGGTTCCAGAGGACTACGACCAGGGAGTTACTGGAGCATCTTCATCGACGTGTTGGCATTGGGCTGAGATGTGTCGGTGAGAGGGGGTGTTGGAGAGGTCACCGCCCCATCTGTAAGCCCCCCATATGAGGAGAGCATGGGGGGGGTGTACCTAAGCACAAAAGCATGGCACCCAGGTGCTAGTGAAGGGCCTGGCAGAGGCAGCTCAAGGAGCCTTCATGGCAGGATGCAGTCACGGAAGAAGCGACCTGGATGGCAAGGGTTGCAGGCAGGATCTCGACCTGCAGCAAGCCCTGGACAAGGCGCATTGACAGCAGCAGGAACAGCAGTGCTTTGGGGCCTGGAAAGAAACCTGGCAGGCCAGCACAGCAGGCTGGAACAGGCCTCACATGGAGGCAGACAGTGGCGCAGGGCCACGTGGCAAAGAGGGGGATCAGAGGCTGGACTGGACCCTATATTTATAGGGCATCTGCCCTTGAAAGGTGGGCCAAGGGCCCTTGTATTGAGAGCCCCAAAAGGGCAGCCCACAGTCCCATAAATAGGGAGCTGTGGGTCGGTTTTGGTCGGCCAGGGGCAGGGGGCTGAACCGACCAGCAGTCGGCCCTTTCTAGGGCTGCTGGGTCGGTTGGCTGGCCAGGCTCTTGGGCCTATATAAAGAAGGCATTCAGGCCTCATTTTATCATCATCTGGAGCAGCAATTCCACCAGCAGAAGGAGCAGCAGCAGGGCTACCTTTGGGCCTACAGTCAGGAGGAGAAAGAAGTACCTTGTGCTGCAGACTTAGCTTGCAGGAAGCTGCCCACCTAGACTGGTTTCTAGACAGCAAGGTGGAGAAGATCATTCTAGACGGAAAGTCTACTCACGCTCGAGGTGGAGCACGCGGACTCTAGTCTAGAGATAGCCAGCAGATAGGAGAAGGACTTTGTGGTAAGATCAGAGGACCACACCATTGGTGGGACTCTGGATCTGTCTCTCTTGTATTGTGTCCATAGTTGTGGACGGAAATATATTATTTGGTGGTTTCTCTATCTAGTTTGGTTCATTGTCTATTGATGAGTCTGCACACCTATTGAATGCACATAAGTAAAGAAGTTTCTGATTCCACACCCACACCGCACACTGTGTGAGCTCTTGGGCATTATTGCCGCTGCGTGTACCCTCTGTTGGGTCATTTCTAACAGTCCTTGCTATGCGTGATGGAGTTTATGGTTTTCAATCTTATGAGTGACTATCGTGAGATTGAAACTGCACTATGTTGTGCTTTTAGAGGATGAGTTTGGGAACGTTCTTGGATTCATCTAGGTATATGCTTCTGCCGTATTTGCGGACATGCAAATTTCACCTTGTGAAGTTTTCGTCCAAGTTGCGGCCTATTGGTATTGCGATAATTCTTTCTATCTTAAATGGTGCGTAGCCCTATCAACTAGATTTAGATTTAGATGCTCGTTTGGGAGAGACTAAAACGAAATCGTTTAGACTTCACAAGCAGCTGTAGCTTGAATGAAGAGATTTGGACTACTTTTTGATTAGCTTTCTCCTTTAGTGCTAGCCTTCGTCATGGCTGAGTTTGCCCTTCACCTCCGGAGTGTCGGCAGAAACTCAGTACAAAGACTTTGTATAAATGGATGCTCAAGTATGTGTGGGTGTGTGGATTTGTATGTGTGAGAGCATACTTTTATACTATGGTCTACACCCACTGTTGGGCGCTGATGACGTCAGTGGGGATGTCATAGTAGCTAGTCCCTGCTATGCGTGATGGAGTTTATGTTTTTCAATCTTATGAGTGACTATCGTGAGATGGAAACTGCACTATGTTGTGCTTTTAGAGGATGAGTTTGGGAATGTTCCTGGATTCATCTAGGTATATGCTTCTGCCGTATTTGCGGACATGTAAATTTCACCTTGTGAAGTTTTCGTCCAAGTTGCGGCGTGCTGGTATTGCGATAATTCTTTCTATCTTAAATGGTGCGTTGCCCTATTAGCTAGATTTAGATTTAGATGCTCGTTTGGGAGAGACTAAAATGAAATCGTTTAGACTTCACAAGCGAATGAAGAGATTTGGACTACTTTTTGATTAGCTTTCTCCTTTAGTGCTAGCCTTCGTCATGGCTGAGTTTGCCCTTCACCTCCGGAGTGCTGACAGAAACTCAGTACGAAGACTTTGCATAAATGGATGCTCAAGTATGTGTGGGTGTGTGGATTTGTATGTGTGAGAGCATACTTTTATACTATGGTCTACACCCACTGTTGGGCGTTGATGACGTCAGTGGGGTTGTCATAGTAGCTAGTCCCTGCTATGCGTGATGGAGTTTATGGTTTTCAATCTTATGAGTGACTATCGTGAGATTGAAACTGCACTATGTTGTGCTTTTAGAGGATGAGTTTGGGAATGTTCGTGGATTCATCGAGGTATATATTTTCCATATACTTATGCCTATTACAATACAGTCCAGTTTAGTTTTTGGCGACAATCTGTCAAAAACGGCTACAAAATCTCATTTTAGTCAAATCCTTGGCGATATTTTGTCTTATTCCAATGTGTGTACCTTCCCTCATATCTTGTGATCTGTTCTTTCAATTTGTTTCAAGCCCCTCTCCCTCTCTAGATGGTAGAATAAACAAGAAACAAGTCTATTTCAGCAAAGGAGTAGGTACCTTGTCCATTGTTAATCCATCTATATTTGAATTTCTACTTCAACCCATATACAGTGTTAAATCTCACGCTCACATGCCTCATTCCTTGTAAAGTGCATTTTTTCAAATGTTAGTGCTTTAACATGAGAGTGATGATTAGTGTGTCTCCTTTTTTGCGATTAGAATAAGTTGCCCGCATTTGTCCCTCTTTTTTAAAAAATTCTCTCTTCATTCAAGCTGCATGAATTTGTGTTTTCTTTTTAAGAACTTTTTTGGACTTTCCAGTGGTTCTTTTTTGGTGGGGGAGCATATCCCCCTCCCACCATCTCTCCCCACTGCCCTTCTTCCCGCCTGCCCTCTCTATTTCTTCCACCGTGACTGCCCTTCTTCCCTTCGCCGCCCTCTCTCTTTCTCCCACCACGGCCACCCTTCTTTCCTCCATCGCCCTTCTTCTCGCCGTGGCCGCCCTTCTTCCCTGTGCCGCATTTCTTCCCGTTGCGGGTGCCCTCCTTCCCTCCCACCCTCTCTCTTTCTCCTGTGGCTTCCCTTCTTCCCTCCCATCCTTCATCCCTTCCTCTCTCTTTCTCCCTCTCCTGCTGCCTTCCTTTTCTCTATCCTGTCTCTCTCTCTCTTCTCTCAATTTCTCTCTCTTAACTTTTTACAAAAAGTAAACATGAATTCCAGTGGTTTTCTCTTTCTTTCTCCCAGGTGGTGTGTGGGTTCGCATGCATGTGTGTGGAGCTGATTGGGATCGGTAGAGGTTGGATGCCTTCCGTACGGCAATGAGTTTTCAAGTTCTTTGATGTATTCTTCCTAACCCTTTGGGGGGAAAAGACCTCCCCTGGCATTTCCTTTAGTGCCGAACATGGAATTCAAACATACCCTGTCCAATATGTATTGAATCTTTGCTTTGGACTGATAAGGAGGCTGTAGACATTGGTGCCTTGCATACGATCCTGGCTCCCATCCTGTACCTATCTAACTTTTCAAGGTGGGATGAAAGAAGGTACCGCAGCATGGAATCCAAGTAAAAATTTGCCATGTTAACATTGCAAAGTGGTGCTTTAGGTAGATTCTAGATGGGCTAGTGTATGCTTGCTCCACTTCACCAAAACCAGGTTATGATTTTTGTCCTCGTAAATCAGTTATTTACCTTTCTGTCCACCTCCTTTTAGGGTGGTTTGGTTGGGGGATGGGCGTGGGGGCAGGGGGCGGCAGAGAGGTTGTTTACGTATTGCTGACCAGATAAGTGACATTGGAGGGGTGACTAGCCAAAAGGATTGTGGGATGGAATCAGGGGCTTGGATATTGGCCCCTGGTTTGTGGACAAATGCCAGACGCTAATAGGGGTATTTAATCTTTCAGGTGGACATTGAGAATGTGAGAGAAAAGGATCTAGGCAATTCAGAAGCAGATGCAATTTTAGCAGCTGAGAGGGAAGCAGAGGCAACACGATTGGCAATCAAGCGGAAGATTGCTGAGGCTGCAGAGGTGGACGTGCTTCCCAAAGGGCTACCCCCCAAACTGCGGATAAAGCCAGAAGATCCTGAAGATGTGGTAAGGATGCTTCCCTTATAGTGTGTGTGTGTGTGTGTATAGATAGATAGATAAATGGATTTCACCCCAAAAAATAAGTGTGTAGATAGATAGATATAGACTGCTCATCCAGGGGTGTCCTTGATTAAGGTATGGACTGTCTTGGGGTTTCTTTCATGATTGAATAATGTTGTCAACTTAATTGTTTCAGAGAGCTGCAAAGAAAAAGAAGATTCATGCTTTCAAGTCTAAAGTGAGACTTGAGCAGATGGAGCTTGCACAGAATAAGCGTCAGAATGCTTGGCAGCAGTTCCAGACTTCCAAGGGCAAGTCCAGAAAGGTAAATTATTGTGGTGCTTTTTATGTGAAGACATTAATAAACTTTAAATCATAAAATAGTACCTTTGAGGAATTTAAGTGAAAAAAAGAATACGGGTAACTCCATGAATTTTGAGTTTCTCTCGACAATGCCTACAATTCCGTTTTCTAAATGTAAAAACGAGAGGATACTTTTATGAATGAGTCCCCAGGCTATATAATTTCCCTTTGGAGGTGTAGCTTAACATCAAAGCCTGCAAATTCCTGAAGTACTGTTGCAAGTCCAAACTGGAGGACCATGACTCTTTCTTGTAGATGCATGCAAATATTCCCATGGGAGTATAAGAATAAGAATTAGGCATTAGCATATTTGGAAAGACGTTAATGAGTACATAAATTTTTGACTACTAGTATGTACTAGTCTGGGTCTTGGTTGCATTATCATGGGCATCTGCATGGCATCACTGCCTTGCTGGCAGCAGCCCCGACAGCAGATGCAGCAGACAACAGTGCATTCATACAGCCTGTACAGGCTGCTGATGTCATCCGCAGGCTGCCATGTGCAGCAGCTGCAGCAACAGATACAGATGGCCCAGCAGCAGATGATGACATCAGCAACTGGTGCTGACATTAGCAGCTGATGTCAGCCAACTGAGTCAACATTTACATGTGGCAGGTCAGCTGGCTGCCAGGTTGGCTGGTCTCTCAGTTTCAGTTGGCTGACTTGGCAGTGCAGGGCCAACAAAAGGGACCAGAAGCCCTCATTCTGGGAGAGTCAAAGCCAGAGCAAGAGCAGCTCCAGACACAGTTCAGCATCAAGCCCCTGCCTGGATGCCTGCAGGGACGGCCATTCTCCATCCTCAGAGAAGGTTGACCTTCAGATAGTGGTTGTTGCCTACGGGCCACAGTTGTAACCAGCCTTTTGGTTTAGTAACAAACAGCAAGTACTCTTTATGAAGGGGGAGCCTCATTTCTTACACACACTCACAGCAAAGAACATGAGTTCTTGTGTGTCTTCTTCTTTACAGTTCATTCACTCCATGTAGTAGAAAGTTAATAGGTTAGAGAGAGCAAGGTATGACATATCGCCTATTACATTGGTCAGAGCTTCAGATTTTCCCCTAAGTGTGAGAGTGCACAGATCAAGAAAGGCAGTTCAGTTTATGGTACAGGCATGCTCCGGTAGATCCACCCTGAATACAGGAGCGCCTTTCAATTTAGACATGGAAGACAAGGCGGCTTCAACTCTATCCTCATGAGTTTCCTCATGTATTTTTTCTTTGACTATAGCCTTACCTTTTCTAGCCCTTCCCTTGCTTTCCCTAATCATTTCATCTCTTTTTGGACTCGTCATTTTTAAAATGAGAATTTATAAGAGAGAAAAATGCGATGCCCACTTCCTTGGTATTTGTTCGAGCTCTTATTGATTCGTAAAACTCCTCGCTGTCCACAAAACTCTGGATATGCAAACGGAGCTTCCCAATGATGGGGATAATAGGTGTACTGAACCCGGGACAAGGCCAAGCCTGCCTCACTCATGGGTCCCATCTCTGCTGCACGGATTCCCAACTTGCCTACTAACTCAGGAGAAATAAAATTTGCACGAGCCCCTAGGTCAAAGGAGATCAAAGACATCCCGTCTCTCACGTTGCCCCATGCTCTGCGTAACTCTATAGCATTTCCATTTCGTTGCCTGCTAACTCTGCGTAGTGGGCTTAGGCTTCTTGCCTTTCTGTTCATTCCTATCATCATCCCCCCTTTAACTTGCGCTTTGGGCATTCCCGTCGTGCATGCCCCTCTTCTTTGCAATGAAAGCATTTGTTGGCATCCATTAAGGTCTAACTTTGTTCACGCAACAGCCGGTTAGAACTTGGCCTATCACGCTTCTTCCCTTTATTGAAAGGAGCCTTGGAAACATTCCCTGGCTTCCCTACTTTCTTAAAATTATCATTTTTACTGCTCTTGTAACCAATAGTCTTCCTAAACAACACAGAATCAACCGTAGTTGCATATTCAATTAACTGTGACATGTTGGTTACTCTGGTCTTAGTGCATTTGCCATTAATCTCTAATTTCTTTGGGCAGCCCACAATAATACTTCTCAGTTTGCTTTGATAGAGACAACACTATATGGATGCTTGTTCGGTGGACTACTACCTTCCACGTCAATAGCATGATCCTCAAGCCTTTCAAGTGGAAGTTCCCCTGGCAAAGAGTTAGAGATACAATCCCCAAATTGACTGAGGAAATTTGTCGGCTCTTTATCCAGCTTAGAGAAAACAAGCTGTGGATCATTAGATTTGCCATTCTTTGCAAAAATAAGTACGCAAAAAAATGATTTGTCATTATTGAGCAAATAGCAAAAGCAGATACATCAGGGATTAATCATCCCTTGAGTTTGACATCCAAAACACGACTCTTTCCTCTATGCATCAAAGTGATCTTTTGCTTGTAAGTATCTAGTATAGCGTGAACCTTGTGACACCAATGAGACAGCACAGTCCTCAAATGGCATGATATAGAACTCCTCACTGTCCACAAAACTCTGTATATGGAAGAGAGCTTCCCAATGGTAGGGGTAATAGGTGTACTGAACCTAGGACCAGGCCTGCCTCACTCATGGGTTCCATAGGACAATCCTGCCCCAAAATTGGCCGACACCGCACCCTTGCTGGCCGACTCAGCCTGCCCTCCAACCGACCCCACCAGCCCTTGTTTATGGGGCTGTCGGCACCCCTTTTTGGGGCTGTGTGCTGGCCGACCTGGTTGGCCACTGACCAGCCAGCCCAGCCCTATTTAAGGGCAGGGTACTGCCCTTTGCAGCTCCCCTTTGCTCCATGGAGGTCCCAGCCCTTGTGGACTGCACTCCCCTGCCATGTCTCAACGCTGTTGCAAGATCCAATCCTGTCCACAGCCAATAGCAATCTGCTGGTCCTGTTGCAGGCCTCAATCCTGTTCACACACCTAGTCAAATTGTGCCTCTGGATGATCCCGCCTTTGTTTGCTGTGAGGTGCTGCCCATGTGGCAGCCCCCCTCTCTCCCTTCTCTGGCCTAGATCTCCCTCGTCCATGCTCTCCTCATTTGGGGCTTACAGATGGGGAGGTGACCTTTCCAACAGGCCTTTCTTTCCTCACATGACATCCAAGAAGAACCTGGCCTATCACATTTCCTTACTCTATTGAGAGGAGCCTTGGGAACATTCCCTGGCTTTTCTGCTTTCTTAAGTGCCTTGCATACCAGGTCAAAATTATCCACAGCTTGACCCCCCAAATATCTTGGATGCACTGGGGGTTGGGGAATAGCTTGCTGCCCCTAATTTCCATACTATAAATTATTGCCTTGTCCGTGCAAATCAACAGGAGGACCATAGATAGACTGTTGCGATGGACCACCCTGCGCATGTGGCATAACTGATGGCTGTCCATTAAGTGGCACAGAACCATATGACTGTTTGAACCCCACTCGGTTCCCCTGAAAGTGAGTGTCTCTTTTTCTTAGTCTTCGGAGCAGCTTGCAGAAACTCAGCAAACCATGGGTCTTGAGTAAGCTGGGCTAGTGTTCCCACTGCACTAAGCAACTGTGCCTTTAAGTATACATCGGCCTCCTCTGCATCATCATCCTCCCTAGACCCTTTGGACTGAGAAACATTCACATCAAAAGTATTTGCAGCTTGCTGTCCATCTACACTTTGATCATCACGAGAAGATCCCTCTCAACTCAACTCCTGTCTGCTCTCTCTCTCTCTCTCTCTCTCTCTCTCTCTCTCTCTCTCTCTGCCGCCTTTTCCTCTCTGTCAGCTCTCTCTCCGCTGCCTAGCTCTCCCTCTTTGTTGCCTAGGCAGCTCTCCTCGCCGCCTAGCTCCTCCCGCTGCCCAGCTCCTCTCGCCGCCGTCGCCCACCTGTATCTGCGCCTGCGCTGCCCGCCTAGCGTCTAGCTCCCCCGTCTCCTCTCTTGCTCTTGCCTAGCGGCCCCCATTACCACAGCTCTCATCAGCAGCAGCAGCTCGTCCCGAACTCAGGTCGTGCTGGTGGGGGTGGCCTTCTTTTCACACAGCAGCAGCCTACAAGAAGTACAAGAGCAACCTATCTTCAGCCCCAGGCTGAGCTGAGCCCTGGGCTCAGTTTGGGGTGTTAGAGATAGCAAGAGGGCCCCAGTTATTCACAGGCCATCATGGAGCCCCAAAGGGGAAGACCTGTGTTTCAACCCCTATCAGAAAACCCTCCTACTCCGACATCGCATCAACACCCAGTCCATACACATTGCATTACAAGCGGAGGGTAGGCTCAGAACCACAGGAGCAGATATATTTTCTACAGCAGGAAGTAAGGGAGCTTAGACTTATGGTTGCAGCTCTTGAGAAGAAAGTGAAGGAGATGGAGAACAATGGCAAACAAGACACCATACAGGAAGTACTACAGATACACATGGAAGCAGAACCTGCACCACAGTTGTTAACCAAAGTCCATGACATGGTTACCAATGAGGTCAAATTGATCAAAGAGGAAATCTCAGCAACAATGGACAGCAAAATCAACAAAAGTGAAGTATATGGAGAGGTGCAAGAACAAGAAAAGAGGGCGGCTAATGCTCTATGTCTACGCATTGGAGGATTACATGAAGATTGGCATGAAGGGAGCCTGGCAGAAAAATTGATAATATCGTAGCAGCAACCCCTCAGATTGAATGGGACCTAAAGGCTATAACCATTGTGGCTTCTATTGGGACACAAGCTAAAGTGGTACTCAATGAACGGAAAGCAAGAATCAAGATTCTCATGCAAACAAATAAGTTGCGAGACACCAAGGTATGGATATCAGAGGAGCTCACCCCAATTCAGTTCAAGATGAAGTCCATAGAATTGAACAAAGTGAAAGACGCTCGCAAAGAAGGGAAATGGGTTGTCTACAGAGACGGAAAAGCACTTATCAAAGATTTTAAATCCAAACCCAAGGACTCTCAGTCTTAAATTGATGTAATACAGGCCGACTATCTCACCTAGTATCATGTAGCTTATCTATAATAAATTTGGAAGTGGTTATATGCACTCCCAAGAGTCTCTTAGTCTATAACTGATGTTTTGTGTTTACCCTTTTGGTGTGTGCGCTTTGTCTCATAGTCCCGCGAGAGGGCTTTTGAAGACATTAACATATATTTCTTTCTTTCTCACTGAGAGCACCCCTACACAATACATGCATCAGGAAGTCTAGCCAGCTCCTAGAGCTAATTCGCACATGCAAGCAGTCTCTTGTGACCAGCCAATCTCTTCTGGACAGCTCGTGATGTGTATGTGAAACTTTGTGCCCCGCCAGCCTTTCAAGCACTCAAGGTAGGCTATGGTGATCAGCCCGGCTTCCAAGAACAAGTCGCGACCAGCGAGCAGGCTCCTATGAGCAACCAACTCCTCTCGAATAGTATGAAGGCAATTGACTCGACCACATTAGCAATCCCTCAATAGGCTGTTATGACCAGCCTATGTACAGGATTCATGACCTCTGCCCATGAGCTCTTCACAGCCCGAATCGGATAAGCCCACGTACGGACTTCGTGATCTCTTGCCCAAGAGCTCATAGCCTGAGTCGTGACCAGCCTACGTATAGACGGAATGGTCAATTGGAGCTCTTCTCCACCTTGGAATCCATTTGCGATGTGAAGCTCGTGGATCAAATCCGCCGTACGAAAATGCGTTGTCCTTCCCGTCGGCGCCCACGTTTTGTAATCTCGTTTTTTTGAAGCCCCTTCCATTTCCGTATGCATGCACGTAGCCTTTGGAATTTAGAAGGTGCCACATGGCACCTATGTTTCAATTTGCCCCCATGCCCTCTCTATGGGGCTCTCTTTGGACCAAACAATTAAGTCACCCCCAAGGCCATTAATTCCTAGGAGGCCCTTGCACACCTAACACCCTGCATAGATGTGCTTGGCTTCCTGCATAATGAGGATATTCATCCAATGTATGTATTTTCATTATTTTTGGTAAATTCAGTAAGATGCATTGGAGTGTATGGTTGGCCTGGAGTTCTTAAAATGGAGAAAGGAGGCTAAAACCCACTAGATAGTGAGGGGTGGTTTCATAGTAGAGGCACGACACACCTCTTACTTGATGACTGAGACTTCTTGGAGGTCGTGAAGTTTTTAAGTTCAGTTATCAAAGAAGCCATGCCAAAGTGATCCGCTCGCAAAATGCTTAAGATTCATGAAGCAAATTCTAACAACGATTGTGGCAAAGATGAGAGAGACATATAAATAGTACCCTTGAAAGACTTACGATACGAATTTGGGGATTACTCATAGGGGGACTAGTTTGTATGAAACAATTGAAAAAGGTGTATGAAAGTAGACTGTTAGATTCATTGCTTGTAGTTGTTACTCCAACAAAGATTGGTGTTTGCAATGGGCACGAATCCTCTTAGCACATGCCATACAGGTCCAATATTGAGCTAGAGTTTTGGTTTGATTTGATTTTAGTAAATCCTTTAGGGACAAAATCAGTGCAAACACCATTTAATCCACCTTTGGGAGTGGACGCACAACCCTTTATCAAGAGTATTGGTAGCCTTGTCATTTAGTTTCTCTTACAAGATGCGGCTGGGGTGTTTGCATCTCTATCAGGAGGGTAGATGGTCCAATTTTTTCATTAAGGAGAGCTGATTGTTGGCCAAGCACCACTAGTTGGACTTCAAGTAGGAGACCTGAGGGGACCGTTATTGTGCCAACTCATGAGCCGTGTTGTTGAAGTGGACTGTTGGAGGAGAGTTCGACAAATTGGCATTTCACAGGGGACAAGCTTGGAGGCGCCTCTTTCTTAGAGATCCCTTCCAAAGAGAGGAATAGTTTATCTTCCTTATTCAAGGAAAGACCATTGGCGTAAGCATGATATCTCCCACATTTAGTGCACCTTTTGGACAATGCATACACCTGAGGACAATGGCCTAGCTAGACCCTGAATACCTTAGAGGTAGAGTGACTGATGAGTCTCACTTAAGAGGAGCACGATATCAAACAGCTGAGGCTAAGGTATCCATCCATCTCTAAGTCTTGCCATAAGGTACTTTGCCTCCTAGAGGACTCATTGGCTTACTGGCAAGGATAGTTCTCCAAGAATGGGGTGATAGTTAGGCTACTTAAGGATATGGATTGGAGGGGTACTACAGCCAAAGGTCCCTGTTGAGTAGCAAGAATACCATGGTTGAGGATCATAGCAGGGATTCGGGATAGGGGAATGTGGAAGGGGGAACGGGAATGCCACTAAAGTGTTTTGTTTAATTCTTTTATTGGTTTGTTTCTTCTTTTTTAGGGCAGGTTTAGTGGGGGTCCAAAGACTTTTGTGGAGGTGCAAGGGTTTCTATAGGGGGCAGGGAGAGGCATGACAAAAGAGAGTGGAGAAGGGGTGAGAGAGAGAGTAGATTTAGGTACCGAGATGCTAATCCTTGGATTTAATCCAGCGGAGAGGGGCCCTTGGGATTAAGGTACGTGGGACTAGAGGACTTGAACACTAGCAAAGGTCCAGTTGGCTATATTTAGCCAGGACGCTTTCCATAGAGCAGGATGCTTTTCTATATAAGAGTGACCAAGGTTATTGGGTAGGCATTCACTGTGTACACAGTACTGGATGGTCCGTTCTGGATCTTGAGCCTAGACTCTTGCCTTGTACATTGCGGATCACGAGATGCTGTACGCAATGGTTCCTTGGGAACAGGTTCTGGTGGTTTGGGATGCCAGATCTATAGGCATGGGCTTGTGGGAGTCTGATCGCCAGCCCATGTGCTCGGGGGTGGCTGGGAGGTGAATCGCCTGTTGATTATCCTTGTGTTTTGCTGATTGTAGTTTTGGACTGTGTTTAGGGTTAGATCCTCGAGGGGATTCTACATAGGCACCCGGGATAAGAAGGGCGATGAAAGTTCTAGTTGCAATCATGAGGAAGTGAATGGGCTAGAATAAGGGAGTCTCGAGCTGCCCTGAGAAACAAAAGGAAGGGGTCAGCGAAATGGAGTAGGCGGGGACATGGAGGCAGCAGCAGCTTTGTTGCCATCTTGTAATTTAGGGAAAGTCACATTATTGTTATGTTTGTCGGATGAATGTTACTTGAATGTTTTGAGCGTTAGCACAGTGAGGCCATCTATTACTGCTTGGTATAACGAGTTAAAAGTTTTTACTTAATGGTTTTATGATTTGGGACATTGATGCCTGCCAGAAATTTGGTTTCTAGATCCACGAACATTTGCAGTTCTTATCATAACCTATGGTTACCTAGGCAATGGAAGTTTAGTTGATTTTAACAAAGCATATTTGACATTTTTGGGTTTCAGGTGGGTTTCTTCACAGGTCGTAAGCGAGAGAGTATCTTCAAGTCTCCAGATGATCCTAAAGGAAAGGTTGGAGTTACTGGTAGTGGGAAAGGTATAACTGAATTCCAGAAACGTGAGAAGCATCTTCACCTGAAAGTGGGGAATGAAGATGGTGAAGAGTAAGCAATTTTAAGCTTAGGAGCCAGAAGACAACCTAACAAAACTGTCGTTTAAGTTCGTTCACGCTCTGCCATCCATCCCAAAGAACGTTGATGTTTCTCAAGGTATGAGAGAGAAAAGCCCCTGGCATGTGCAAGTGCAATTTCTGGGGGTCACGGAGTATGCATTGATGAAGCAGGGGGTAATTTCATGTGTCCTCCACTTCACAAGGAAGGTGGTTTTGGTCAGTTTTGATGTAATTTCAAAATTTGTAGGTTCATGGCAAATGCCACTCTTTTCTGATTAGTGTATACTTGACTTCTATCTTCTTCAACCTCTTTAAATGAGTCCATGAGCATTATAATGTCTAATTTTGTTTATACTGCTACAGTGTTTCAGTCTTTATATCAGTATGTTTCGCTTATTTCTCTTAGGTTTGGAGTTTTGTGTTCTGGACATAAAGAGTGGCTTCTGGTAGTCAATGGATGGCGTCTTTTATCGTAGGCTATGTGGAGTTGCTATGAGAGATTGGAGTATCATACACTGGTAAACCTTTTGTTTCTAGACATGGGATCTCTAATCCTGGTAATATTATAAGGTTTTAAGTAAAATGCGTGGAACTGTTGGCAGTAAATCTTTTTTGTGTATTTTAAATATCTAGATCTCATGACCAGCATATTTTGCTTGATATAGTGAGCCTAGAGTTCAAGAAGCTCCATGGATCATGGATAGGAATCTTTAAAATTTCGAGTCATTAATCTTCTTAGCCCTTTGGACATGCGCGTTTTGTGAAAGACTCATCATATGCTTTCTCCTTATAACTCAGTTGCCTCCAACTTCTCCATTCATTGCTGTCTTGAGTGTCATCTTTTGATTGCATGGCGCGTGGATATGCACTCTGTCTTGTTTGGTTGGAGCTATTGAGATCATCCAATGTCATAGTTCAAAGGCAGCATCCATCCATTTCTTGGATGCATGAAAGTGAAAGCTTCACTTTTGTCAGATGCCTTGTATATTTTAGCGCTAGAAACATGCGCGTTTTGTGCATGGTGAGAGGGAATTGGGAAAGACTCGTCATATGCTCTCTCCTTATATCTCAATTGCCTGCAACTTCTCCATTCATTGGTGTCTTGAGTGCCATCTTTTGATTGCATGGCGTGTGGATATGCACTCTGTACCTTTTTAGAGGCCCTCTCTCCCCAATCTCTTGTTTGGTTGGAGCTATTGAGATCATCCTATGTCATAGTTCAATGGTAGCATCCATCCATTTCTTGGATGCATGAAAGTGAAATCTTCACTTTTGTCAGATGCCTTGTATATTTTAGCTCCTTACGGATCGCTATAAACTTGAATGTCATATTAACAAAACGAAGGCATTTGCGAAATATCACCCCATACTAGCAAGAAGGTCCAACAATAGCACTTGAAAGTAAAGAACGTGGAGTACATTGGACAATGGCAACCCAATGCTTGCTTCTTGATGACTTTATATCACATATTGAGATGCATCAATTCTTGAATATGCTAAATTTTTTCCCATGTCTCTTTGTAACTAGCTATTTCATGTGTTAGGCTTGTAAAACTATTGGAGCATATAATTGGATTAAAGCCACAAAGCAAGGTAATCATGCAATACCTGAGGTGGTTGAAGTTCAGGCATTGAAGAAAGAGGTAACTCGTTGCTTGAAGTTAGATTTATCTTTCTATTGGAGTTCTCAAGTAGTGGTCACATCAAAGAAAGAAGAAAATCGAGACATTCATATTAATGCATACATAAAGAGCAAACTAGTTTTCGTTGCCATACCAAGATGAAATATTAAGTCATGTGGTTAGGAGTGAAACACATTTAGTATGTGATGGTATTCACATCTATAGGAAGATCAGAAGAAGATTTCAATTGTTACACCTTGGGAGCTTTTGCTTATAATGTAGCGTGTTTTGGATTGACTAATGCATCAGCTACTTTTCAAAGGTTCAGTATTGGCTCTACGTAAAGCCGAACGTGATGGAGAGACAATAAACGAGCGCGAGCGAGAGTTATCATCTGGATGTATGGTGCATGTAAGTTTAGCTTACTTGGGAAAAGCTTATGGAATGAGATGTCGATTGGAATCGGTGATAATCAATTGACATAAAAAACTACAAGAAGGATTTCTTATGTAATCATTGTTTGTTTCATACTCTTGGGCATATCCCTTGGTAACTAATCAGCTTTGTATTTGCAACTCCTCTAGTTGAGTTGAGCTTGACTTTATAAGCCCATTGCAACCTATGCGCCTTTTTCTCTATAGGGAGATTTGTTAAAGTCAAGTCTGGTTCTCAAGAGGAGCTTGTACTACTTGGAGTGAGGTTCGTTTTTGAATGCCCACTATTGCTTGAGGTGTTAAGGTTGTCCGTATATTCAAAGTATTTTCAGAGTCCGAATCAACAGGAGCTGGTCATCAGAAGCAAATGCGCACCTAAGTACAATGTAGCAGAAGATGTTTAGACACTTCCAACTTTAAAAGTTTGGTGACCTTGAAAAATTTCAAATTGATACAAGGACTTCTATAAGTATACTTTTACACAGATGTCTATAAGTCTTGTTGCATCGAAAAGCAACCTAGATAGCCATTTCCAACATCTTTGTGTCACAACACATATGTGCTTCAGATCATACATTCTAATATATGGGGTTATACTCCACACAATCCAGCAAAAGACCATTATACCTCATCACATTTATTGATGGACTACTCCAATAAGACTTGGATATGCTTCCTTTAGCAAAAGTGTAACACGCGCAGTGTCTTCAAAGACTTCAAAGCCATGGTAAAAGAGTATAGTAGTAAGCACATCAAGGTCCTCCACTGTGACAAGGGACAAGGCAATAGAGTTCAATGCATTTTGCAGGCACTATGGGGTTAAACAACAATTCACATGCAAATATGTTCTTGACAAAAATGAAGTATCTGAGTGGAAAAAAAGTTATTGCAGAGTCAACAAAATTTGTGCGCAATGAGAGACTTTTAAGACACAATTTGTCTTGCTGAGTTTGATTATGCAGTGATGCCCATGTTTTAAGGCATCTCAGGTCCTATTTTCACTAGCAATCATTATCATGGGGTTGTGATTTTTGAGACATATCTTATGCATATACCTTATTTTTGAGACATACCTTATGCAGATCACTCTGGAGTTTTTCGGCATTAAAAAGTTTGCTGGGATAAATTTTTTTTTGTGAAAAGAACAGATAAGGGATGTGCTTATTCAAAAGAAGTAGATTAAACCCTTGGAAGGGATTATAGCTAAGCTTATAGCTATGTCTGAGGATGATTGGAATGAGTTGGATGCATTACTAAAGTCTATTGTTAGACTTCATCTTGTAGAGTTAGTTTATCTCACAGTAGTAGATGAGTAGACTACAGAAGATTTGTGGAAGAAATTATATGCCACTTATGAGAAGGAATTTGCCTCTAATAAAGTTTACCTTATGAAGAGGTTGTTTGAGCTGCAGATGAAGGAAGGGGTCTCCATTGCTTCTTACTTATTCAATATTATTTTCAGCCAGCTTCAGGCTCGGAAAATGAATTTTGATGCAGAGACTAAGGCAATATTCCTCTTGTGTTCATTGCCATCCTCATGGGATACCTTCCATACAGCTATTAGTAACTCTGCACCTGGTGGGATATTGAAGTTTGATAATGTTATGGGTAGCTTGTTGTCCGAGGAGATTAGACGGAAGTCTATGGATGGTAACAAGAAGGATACAGTCTTAAATGTGCAGAGGGGCATATCACAGTTCAGAAGAAAGTCTCAAGAGAGAGGGAAGTCTCATAGAAAATCTAGGCCATAGAACATTGAGTGTTACCATTGTCGTAAGAAGGGCCACATGAAAAAGGATTAATACAAGCTGAAAAGAGAGCAAAAGGATAAGAAAAAATAATGCAGATTAGGGTGCAAATAAGAAGAAAGAGAGTCCAAGGGAGGACAAAGGAAAAGTGAAGATGAGGAGATCAATGCAGTCACACTGATGAGATGACAATGACATTCTCTTCATGTCTAGTCTACTTGGAGAGTTGCTTACCACTTCAGATGATGCATATTGCCAGGATTGGATTTTGGATTCTGGTGCTTCATTCCATGTTACTCCCCATAGGGAATGGTTCTCCACTTATGACAGTGGAAAGATAGGTTTGTGCATCTTGGAAATAACTATGCATGTGACATAGTGGGAGCAAGTGATATAAAGTTTTCTTTCGCAAATGGGTTTGCTTTTGTTTTGAAAAATGTGAGACATGTACCTAAGCTGACTAAGAGTCTCATTTCAGCGGGTTAGCTAGATGATGGTGGTTTTGAGACCACCTTTGGCTTTCAGAGTTGGAAAATTCAGAAGGGCTCTATGGTTTTTAGCAAGGGGGTGCCAAGTGTGGGAGATTGTATCCCTTACATGTATCAGGGGCGTTTGATCATGTTGTTGCAATAACCGAGCAGCCAAGTACTTCTTTGTGGCATTTCTGGTTGGGGCACATGAGCCAGAATGGAATGAAACTCTTATGCCATTTGGGTCATGTACTGTAGTTGAGTTTTTTTGATTTTGAATTTTCTGAGCCTTGTCTCTATGGGAAGAAGACTAAATCAGCCCATAAAAGAAGGGGAAAGAAAGAGCTTTAAAGGCTTGATTTAGTGCATTCAGACACGGTCATTAGGTGGGATTGAATACAATGTGACATTCATTGATGATGCAACTAGGAAAGTGTGGACTTATGCTATAGCTTGAAAGAGCGATGTGTTCTAGGTATTTCAGAAATGGCTGGCTTTGGTTGAAAATCAGTTAGGTAGAACGCTTAAATGCCTAGGGACTGACAATGGTGGAGAGTCTCTCTCTCTCATGACTTTTAACATTTCTGTCATACACGTGGGATCAAGAGGGAGCTCACGTCCCCTCGTACTCCATAGAAAAATCCAGTTGCAGAATGGATGAACCGTACCATTCAGGAATGGTTGCAATGTATGCTTTCCAATGCAAGTCTTTCTGGTGGTTTTCGGGCTACAGTCGGCAATGAAGACTGAAGTGCATGTGATCAGATCACCTAGTAAGAGTTTAGATGGTGGTATTGTTGAAGAGGAATGGAGTGGCAAGAAGCTCTCTTACTCTCATTTGCGTATATTTGGGTGTAAGGCATATGCACATGTGCCAAAAGAGCTTTCGAAGAAGCTAGATCCTAAGTCTAGGAAATGCATCTTTCTAGGTTATGGTGAAAGTGGAGAGATGGGCTATGATCTCTAGGATCCAGAAGCAAAGAAGATCATATAAAGCCATGATGTGGTCTTCAATGAGAAGAAGATTCATAAGACACCCATGAGGGATGTGGAAATGAGGAGAATCACTTTCCAAGGTGTCAATCCACCCGCATAGACATCAAGCTATCCATGCACCGAATGTGCAGGAAATGGTGCCACTAGGTACTTCCACCGATACACAATTAAGGGCAAATGATGGATCCTCTATTGGTGGAAATGATGAGCCAACTGTGGCTCATGTGCAGGAAGGACAACAAGCTTAAATGTCCTTGAGAAGATCAATTAGAGTGTGTAGACCGCTTGAGAGATTTATTCTAGGGGTAGACTATGTGATGCTTATTGATTGTGGGGAGTCTCTTGCTACAGGGAGACTATGATGCGCGAGGACTAGCGCAAGTGGGAGTATGCTATGCAATCAGAGAAAAATAAGACTTGGGACTTGGTTTCTTTGCCACATGGAAAGAAAGGATTGCCATGTAAATGGGTCTACAAGATGAAGGTCACAGGTGATGATGTGCCTAAGTACAAGGCCCATTTGAGTGCTAAAGGGTTCAACCAAGAGAAGGGTGTGGAATTTGATGAGATCTTATCTTTAGTTGTGAAGATGACCGCACTTAGATGTGTACTTGGACTTGTGGCAGTATAGGATATGGAGCTTATGCAGATGGATGTCAAGACAACTTTCTTGCATGGGGAAATTTACATGGTATAGCCGGAAGGCTTTGAAGAAAAGGTCAAGAGCATTTGGTTTGCAAGCTGAAAAAGAGTCTCTATGGCCCTAAGCAAGCGATTAGAGAATGGTATCAGAAGTTTGCTGCTTTCATTTGGTCCCAGGGTTTCAGAAGAAGTGAGATTGATCACTGCACGCTAAAATGGCTAAGGATAATAGCTTGATACTCCTGGCACTTTATGTGGATGATATGTATTGGCTAGCAAGAGCACTTATGAGCTGGATGCATTGAAGGCCAAGTTTCATGAGGCCTTTGAAGGATTTAGGACTGCAAGTCATATTCTTGGTATGCGTATCACGCATGACTTGAGTAGGAAACTCCTTTGGCTTTCACAGAAGGAGTATGTTACAAAAGTGTTGTAGTGTTTCAATATGGAGGGGGGGAAGACAGTAAGTACTCCATTGCCTCCATATGTGAAACTGAGTCAGGTAGACAGTTCCAAATCAGATGAGGAGAGGGCCATGATGGCCAAGGTTCCTTATGCATCAGCGGTTGGGAGTCTTATGTATGTTATGATAGCCACTAGACTGAACATTGCATTTGCAGTGGGAGTTGCTAGCCGGTATATGGCTATTCTAGGAAAGAGGCATTGAGAGGTAGTTAAGTGCATCATGGGTACCAAGGAGGTGTGTGTTAGATATGCTTAATGGTCCACCCTCCTAGTAACCACCAGTGGTTCAAGGTGCTCAAGTTGTAAGGCGCCCATATGAGGAGAACTCATGTGTGAGCCCAGGACACTGGATGGATCTTGACTTGCATGTCAGATGAGGTCTATCAATGAGACCGTTGATGGTAGAAAGGTGATTGTGTGGGAGCCCCTTATTCTTGCCGGGGCCTAGGGGCCAGCTGGCCCCCAGCTGGGGGGCGATGGTATAGGGAATATTCCTTGAATATTCCATGGACGACTAGTTGGTTCCACCGACTAGGTTGATTGGTCGGCTCCACTGACTAGGTTGACTCCACCGACTACGTAGATCCGACTACCACCCTCATAGCTATAAAGAGGCGACCTCCCCAGTCCATTATATCAGATCAATTCAGATCAGATCAGATCTTCCAGCTAGTAGCTCTTCACCTAGTATCTATCTAGATTGCCATCTAAGCTCCACTATGGGAGCGCACGGGTGGACGGAGCCATCATCTGTACTACATCAGTATTGAAGGAAAAGTTTGTTTCTCTCCAATTTGCTGTGTACTCTCTATTCTTTGTTCAGTTTTTGTTCCGTTGCGCCATGTAATTTAACAATGTGTATGTGGCTTGGTAGAGGAGAGATGCGTGCACTTGGGTAAACAGATTCAGACTATGCAGTGCATGTGGATAGCAGGAAATTCACTTTTGATTATGTGTTCACCCTTGCAGGTGGTGTAGTGTGGTGGATGTCTCATGCACAGAAGTGTGTTGCTTTGTCTATCACAGAGGCTGAGTATGTTGCAGCCACAGAGGGTTGCAAGGAGGCTATATAGCTTGATTGGCTAGTGGGAGACTTGGGGATTCATACAAGTGTACTGACATTGCATAGTGATTCCATGAGTGCTATTTAGCTAGCACGGAATCCGATCTTTAATGAAAAGACCAAACACATTGAGGTTAGGTACCATTTCATCAGGGAGGTACTTGAGGACAAGCGCATAGAGCTTGTCAAGGTTCATACAGATGATACCCTATAGATATGCTGATGAAGAGTCTACCTAGTCAACGGTTATAGTATTGTCGTGTATTGATGGACATTGGATAGTATGTCCACTTGTTGTTATCCCTTAAAGGCACATTGGCCTTTAAGTGGGAGGTTGTGAGGGTTAAAGGCCACGATGTCTTAACCCCAGTTATGTACAATACTCAATTACATATAAATATGGATGACATAGAAGATTAAGGTGTTCTGCACCCACCAAAACTTGTGTGGCTCTCTTCTGGCTCTCCCTCTCTCTCACCCTCTTCTATTCTGTTTCCATGGAGAACACTCTCATTTTGAACCCATTAACATCAAGTTAAATTATACAAAATTTTCCTTTGCTTGCACCATTAGATAACAGTCTAGACTGACCGCTTAAAGCAAAGGCAAAAAAAATCTACTCGACACAAAGGACACAACCACTATATCTTGGAGCGTTCCACTATAAATCTTAGAAGATCTACTGATGGTAAAAAAGAACGTAAAAGGCGGACCTACAAGAGCAGCTTTGCATTCATGAACAAAGTGATGGTTTGAGATTCTCATGTTTTGTAATTGTGCATCCATATTGTAAAGGACCAAATCTTGAGGTAAAATTTTTGTCATTTGTCCAAGAGAAAGAACGTTTGTGCATCCACATTGTAAAAGACCAACCTCGATGGGGCAAATTTTGTCATTTGTCCAAGATAAAAAGGGTTTGTGCTATTGTGGGGACATGATGCATGTCCTTTGCTCTCTCCCGTGCCTCCATCATGTGCAAAGTTATGTCACTGATTTCTCTTAGGATAGAGTCTTGAAAACCACTCCCTTTTTTGGTGTCATGTGGTTGCTCGCACATGAGCCCACCAACTATCATGTGTCCTCATCTTTGTGAGTCTGAGTACTGAGAGGTGGGGACCTTGATTGATATTAATTCTGAGAGTTATCCTCATTATATGCATAATGTGTAGCTAGATCTGCTATTCGGATTCCCAATGTCTTGGGATATATAGTTTCATGTTCTCTTAGGAGTATTAGAATTATTTCCTCTTCTTCCAGGGTTCCCTCTACTCCTAGAATTCCATGTTCCCCTATGAGTAGAAGGACCAAAGCGTTGATGCTGGTGTCTTGTTGAGGAAAGATATTGTCTAGCACCGCTACACCTTGCATGGTTTTGAAAACTCCACATCTTGCTTGCTTTCATACAATCATAGGGCCATTTGCATTACATTGCATAGTTTTCACAACTCCATAGCTTGAATGATTTGATACAATCATAGGTCCATTTGCATTGCTATGAGAGTGTCGAGACCCTTGAAACCCCTAGGAGATCATCACTCTTGACACACCTTGCATAGTTTTCACAACTCCAAAGCTTTGTTTGACACCAAGTTTGTTAATATATATGAGCTCATACATGCTTGATAAGACATCACTAATAGTGAAGTCTTTTTCTTTCTCACTGTGTATGAATTCATCCACTCGTGATAAGAAATCACTTTTTAATTATTTTTAAAATTTTAAATTTCATGGTGATAGAAATTTCTAAGGGCTTTATTTAGAACTACTCAAACTTACTGGTTTAGGATTTTGAATATAGGGTTTAGGGTTTAGAATTTAAAATCAATGATATAGGGTTTATGGATCTATGGTATAGGGTTTAAGGTTTAGGGTGATATAGGATTTAGGTAATATAGGATCTATGGTATACCATTTAAGGTCCAAGATTTAGACTTCGAGTCTTAGGGGTCTAGGGTCTTAAAGTGGGTCCAAAATCTTAAAAGGACCATAAGATTTACCAACAAGCTTAACTATAGTATGGGTCTCAATACTCTTGAGTCAGAACTTCTCAATACGTAGCATGACAAGGTCACCTTCAACAAATACAACTCTCTTTCTACCCTTGTTTTCTTGTCCATTGTAGACAGTCTAAGCATGCTCGATGTTTTGACGAATAATAGTCAAAATGCTAGAGAAATCCTTGGTGAATTGGTCAGCCTCTACTCGATGTTGAAGACGAATCAAGGGAGTAAGAATGGCAATTTGAAATGGAGATTTACCTCTAGTGGAGTGCTTAGTGTTGTTGTAGGCAAATTATAAAATGTGTAAATATTTGTCCCATTTGCCTGGGTGACTAGTTATGTCACAATCTAACATGTCATAAATAGTATTTTGTGTGACCTAGTTTAACATGGCACTTAGGATGAAAAGTGGTGGAGAAGTCTAACTTCATACCAAGATTGTCAAAGAGTGCGGTCCAAAAGTTACTATAGAGTTTACTATCCTGGTTTGACATAATTACTTTTGAAAGGCCATGGTGTACAAAGATGTGCTTGAGCAACAAATGAGCAGCATGTATGGTGGTCAAGGTCTTCTTGCGCAAGGGATAAAGTAAGCCTATTTGCTAAATCTATCACTGATAGTCTAAATCACATTGAAACCTGAGCTACTCGTATAGGAAATCAAGTAATGAAGTCCATAGAGACCTATTCCCATGGATTGCTAGGGATCGATGAAGGCATAAGAAAACCTTGATATTTTCCCTTGTAGTTCTTAAACTTTTGGCAAATAAGGCATTGTGCAACAAAAGATGCAACATCAATGTGGGGGTTAAATGTCACTGTGCCTTTACCACAGTTATGTACAATACTCAAACACATATATAAATGAATGAAAAAGAAGATTAGGGTGTTCTGCACCCACCAAAAACTTGTGTAGCTCTCTATTTCTCTCTCTCCCTCTTTCGTTTTGCTTCCGTTGAGAGCACTCTCAACTGGTATGAGAGCCTGGGTGATCTAGCTGAGCATGCGTGAATGCCTGAAAGCTCAACAGCTCTGTGGGAAGCTTTGTGGGTGATTTTACTTGCATCCGGGTGCGCAAAGACCTTGAAGGAACCTTTGGAAAAGTCACTTTGGTTTTGCGAAGTGGTTCTGAGAGCCTATTAAGTGTTTTCAAAGAAAAAGTCGTTTTTAAAGCTTTTCCCTATTCCGTTCAATGACAGAGACTCCATATTGACGTGTAGAGGCAACCATTGCCTGCTTTTGGTGTCCAATTCACTTCAGGAGCTTAGAAACACCTTCATTCTTGAATTTGGGATCATTTCGTTGGATTTTTGACTCACTGTGTCAGCTGCAATCCCTTGCAAGGGTTTTATCTGCTTCTTTTGAATAAGCACATCCCTTATCTGTTCTTTCCACAAAGAAAAGTTTGTCCCATCAAACTTTTTAATGCTAAAAAACTCGTTTTCAGACATGGAAGAGGATGCCATGATGCAAATAAAGCAAATTCCCAAATGCTAGTGCCTGTAAGAGAGAATCACACCAAATACCAGGTGCACCCAAATGTGTATGCCACAATAGAGTGAAATATCATCAAAACTCAAAGCTCAAAGCATCAAAAGATACAGTTGACTCATGTGCATGTACTATGCATCCATATGAGCAAATCTGGCCCAAAAGAAAATGCCAACTGCAATGGCAATCCAAAATGCCAATAAGTGCCAAATGGCTCAAGCATAAACATCGTCCATGGGCATATACATCAACAATATCTCATCCAAGAGAGCATAACACTATCAGTGCATCACCTGCAATGTGTCAAATGGCTATCCCTCAGCATAAAATAACATCCATGTGCAAAGCGTCCATAAAAAATAGCATCCCACAAGGCAATCTAGGCCTATCAGTGCATCCAATAAGGATCGCAATGCATCCAAATGGCCTATAAATCATCCACTATAACCTAATGCACACCACAAATGAGTGCATACAGCTCAAACTGCAACCAGAGTGATCTGGATAAGGTATGCTCAAGAAGTCATGGTCCCACGACAATGACCGCTACTGAAAATAGAACCTAAGATGCCTCAAAACATGGGCACCATTGCATAATCGGACTCAGCAAGACAATCTGCAAATATCTCTCTTCTGCTGGAACTCCAAAATCCCAACCAATGAGTGAGAAATGGGAATCAACACTTATCCACTACCATGTGGTATAAATGTAAAGTTTCAAAACCTTAGAATGAAAAATGCATAACAGAGAGACGAAATCAAATACACAAAGATCTATAACTCTAAAAATACTCCACTGAATCATGCAAGAACTAACAGGTGGGGTTTTTAGGCGTCCAGAATGCAATGGGACAAACAGTGGTCCCAATCACTCGGTCCAACACATAGACTAAAAAACGTTTTTGGAAACTAAACTGTTTGTAAACTCCACCAAAGTGCGAATGATGAGCAACATAGAAGTTTTAGGACGTCCTGAGTCCACCGAAACTGAGAGATCTGCAAATGGTTGCTCCAAACTTGAGTTTCAACACCCAGGCAGAAAAACCTTGAAAGCTTGCAGCTATGTCCACAGATGAATGGAATGAGTTGGATGCATTGGCAAAGTCTACCATTAGATTTCATCTTGGGGAGACAGTTTATTTCATAGTAGTCACTGAAAAGACTACGGAAGCTTTATGGAAAAAGCTGTGTGCTACATATGAGAAAGAGACTATCTCAAACAAAGTCTATCTCATGAAGAGATTGTTTGAGTTGCACATGAAGTGCTTTGCACTTGAATGAATTTAATATCATTTTCAGTCAGCTTCAAGCTCAAAAGTTGAATTTCGATGCGGAAATGAGGGCAATATTTCTCTTATGCTCATTACCATCCTCATGGGATACTTTCTGTACTGCTATCAGTAACTCTGCATCTGGTGGAGTATTGAACTTTGATGATGTGGTTGGTAGCTTGTTGGCTGAGGAGATTAGACGGAAGTCAATGGAAGGCAACAAGCAGGATGCAGCCTTAAATGTGCAAAGGGGCAGATCACAGTCCAGGGGGAAGTTTCAAGAAAGAGGAAAGTCCTGCAGCAAGTCGAGGGCATGGAACATTGAGTGTCACTGTTGTGGCAAGAAGGGCCACATGAAAAAGGATTTCTACAAGCTTAAAAGAGAGAAAAAGAATAAGAAAAAGAATGCAAATTGGGGTGCAAATCAAAAGGAAGAGAGTCCAAGGGAGGACAAAGGAAAAGTGAAGATCGAGGAGATCAATGCAGTCACACATGATAGTGACAATGACATTCTCTTCATGTCTAGTTTATCTGCAGAGTTGCTTACCACTTCAGATGATGCATATTCCCAGGATTGGATTTTGGATTCTGGTGCTTCATTCCATGTTACTCCCCATAGGGAATGGTTCTCTACTTATGACAGTGCAAAGACAGGTTGTGTGCATCTTGGAAATGACTATGCATGTGACATAGTGGGAGGAGGTGACATAAAGTTTTCTTTTGCAAATGGGTCTGCATTTATTTTGAAAAATGTGAGACATGTGCCTAAGCTGACCAAGAGTCTCATTTCAACAGGTCAGCTAGATGATGCTGGTTTTCAGATCACCTTTGGTTCTGGGAGTTGGAAAATTCAGAAGGGCTGTATGCTTTTGGCCAGGACAGGCTCTATCCCTCTTAAGGCCTGTTAACATCCACAGAATACAACCACCAAAATCAATGAGTAAAGGTGACCAAGCCGAATGATCTACTTCAACAGGACAAGCTCAAGGGAGTTTGATACCCAAATACACCAAAGTCAATGATTACAATCAATGTGCACACGGAAGGAGTATGGCTTGAACTCAGGGAGTTTGATCCCCAAATACCCTAAGCCCCCACCCAAAAGTCCAAAGATTCTAGGCAACGTGCCCAGGCTATATATTCTAGCTGCCCTCGCCCGAAACAAGGAGATGCAATCTTCTGGGCCACGAAGAGTGCATGCGCCTTGCACTGTTTAGCTCCACATCCATAGGAAATAGCGACACCAACAAAAATAGCCCCAAAAGAAATACTGCTCAAACTCAGGGAGTTTGTTCCCCAAATATTCCAAAGAAAAGGCTCCCAACAACATTTAGGATTACCTTTGAGTGTCTCACAGAAGCCTAGCCTCGTCACTCCAAGTTTTGAGTTGCGTTCATGAGGTTCGAACACACCAAATAGGTGAAGGTGTGAGGGTGCTCAGGGAGTTTGAACCCCACATCACTTGAGCCTAGGAGTGGCAAGGCTAATACAAGCGCTATTTGGGAATCATCGATTAGGATCCCCTCCTAATACTAGGTTTGTCGCAAGTGCTTTAATATGGTTAACACAAACACTATTTCCGCTAGCAAGGAGAGTCGAGAAGAATAGCAATATGCCTTGGCACCGTGTGAGCCCAAGAGCCCATGGTTGCTGAAAAGGAAAAGGGTTGGCCCTCCCTTCAAAAGGTGACTTATATAAAAGGCCAAAAGTTTGACTTTGGTCTTCATTGTTGTTTGCACAAGTTTGAATACAAGCTCCCTCTTCTCTTTCGAGAGAGTGTTTTGGGTGTTCTTTTGTTTCCATTGTAGTGCCTTTGTGGTTGTCACTCTAACCCCTTTCACTCCCTTCTCCTTCTTCCCTTCCTCCTCCTCCCTTCTCCCTCCTCTCCCTCTCCCCTCCCCTCTTCCCCTTCCCTCTTTCTCGTGTGAAACCACTTTGCAACAATCCGGAGGCTGCTTGAGTGACAGTTGTGGATGGCTTGTGCTATGCATTGCTCCCAGAAGGAGTAGCCGAGAGTGAAAGCTCTATTGGCATATCTTCAACTACCCCATGACATGTGAGTCACCACTGAGACCCACCACATTTTTGGCACCGCTGCCGAGGAGAAAAGGTATGCTTTTGTGTTTGCACTTGTCTCCCTTCATTATATTCCCATTTTACAAGTTTTCAAGCTTACCTTAGAGCTTGTTAGTGGAGTTTTAGGAGACAAGAGAGGTGGAAAGAGAGAGAGGACGGAAATATGTCTTTTCATGTAGGAATGCCATTTGTGAGCTTGGGAAGCTTGTTTTGGTTGATTTTTGGTGTTTCAAGTTGATAGGAACTTAGTAGGCTTGATTGCTAAGGGGTATGTGTGGTCTAATTACCTCAAAAAACAACAAAACTAAGGATTTTTGTCAAGTTTTGAAGTAGTTTCATGTTCTACAACTTCCCTTTTGTGAGTTTTTGCATTTTGACTTTCAAAAAGTGTTTGTTTTCAAGTTTTTTTTCATTGAGTAGGTAGATTAGAAAACTGCAAAATCCTCAGAAATCACCAAATCTCAATCGGTGAAATTGGGTCTGACTATCCCACCAAGTCGATGCTGTAGCATATCGCACCGACCAGATTCGATTCCCCGCTGATCGATGCGTTAGTCAAATCCCACCAGTCAAACTCCATTGACTCGGTGCCATAACGCTTCCTCGCTGACCTAACCTCTGACTATGGTTTACCTTGCCGCCTGGAGATAATGCTTGTCAGAGTTACTTTTGCATCAGTCTCACAAGTCGTTGACTGGTGCTGTAGTGGTTCCCCACCGACTATTGCTATTTAACTATCTCGTTGCCCGTCGATGCAGTGAACCTACCCCTCCATCCGTAGTTGTAATCATTCCCCTCTGTCATCACGTTACTTCGTCACACCGCGCATCGGTATGAAATCCCACCATCCGGTGTTGTCCGCTTACCCTGCTATCATTGCTATACCATCCTACCAAGTCGTTATCCCATTGACCGGTGTCATACCATATCCTTATGCTCGTGGGGATATCCCGTCCTTCCGATCGTGCTGATGACATGGCAACTATTTTCCCACTAATCGTCACCATACATCCATCACACCGATCGGTGCTATTTCCTTATTCTGTCAATCATCGCACTGAAAGGTTACGTTGCCGCCTGCCAACAAAATCATACTACACTACTCGTTGCTATACTCGTAGACCATCGATTGGTTCTGTGGTGTTTTCCCACCAATCGGTGCTGTAGAGTTACCCCATCGACCGGTGCTATACCTCTGGGGTAGCTAAAAAATTAATAGAAAATTCTAGAACCTTAGTTCACCTTGGGTGTCCCCAGCCAGAGGCATCCCACATGCACTTGAGGTCCAGAAGGATTTTGCCAAAGGGTCCAATGCCAGAAGAAAGTGCTTCGAGCTACGTTCAGCCCACCATCCGTCTGGGTTGGGAGTTTGGAAGCTTGATTTCAAGCCTCCACTCATTCGTAGGACCCCGTCCAGAAACTCCATCTAGTTCAAATGAAATAGAGTCTCTTGAAGGAGTGATGCAAGACCCCACGGTCCCCAAGAGCATCTGAATCCCCCTTCACGAGTGTAGCCTCTCCCAACTCTCTTGCAACTTCGATTGCATCCAGGCTTAGAGGTACATTCTCTAATATGTTCAGCCACTTAGGATGAATAGAGTTGGTAGACATGGAGAACCCCTTTGCCAACATGTCTACAGGAAGGGAAGGCCAGCAACATACAGTTCCTGAGCCACAGACCAGGACATAAACTACTTCCACCAATCTAGGTTCCTCCGCTTATGCCAGACCCCCCCCTATGGGAGAACATGGATGATGAAGATCCATGGATGAGAGAACTCCGTAGACAAAACCCGAGTCGAGGGGATACTAGGAACTTCCAAGGTGGAATGCCTTACGACCCTCTAACCACCCCAGCCCCACTAGCCTTCATCAACTTTGGGGCACTGCAGTTCCCATCCTACCGCCTGCAGCATGGGACCAATGTTGCCATGCCCCAGGACCCCCCACCTCCGAGAGTCCGTCCCTTCCCGTCTATACCAGTTGTGCCAATGAACGCAGGCATGGGTACTTTTGTCCTAATGCTAACACCAGCAACTACATGGACACCACCACCTGGGCAAGGCCTAAGGCTAGCCCTGCAACCCGTCAGGCCCACAACAACACCACCTCCGCTAGCTGCTCAAACGGTGTTGACTGACGAGGCTATGCATATTTTGGTGAATGCCCTAGGAAGGGGGGCAACACCACCACCACCCACCCCAGTGTTCCAGCTCGGAGTAGTCGGAAGCTCCGGATCTGATGCAGAAGATGTTCCAAGAAGACCCAGTGCTGCAAAACCTCCAAGATGAAGGAGACTTGTACGGCTTCGATGACATGTTGTCCATGGAGGAAGGAGCTTCACCAGAACCTTGCGATAGTGTCAGGTTGGCTACCTTCCTATCTATAGAAGTGAAAATGCTGATCACGTCTCTCCTAAGAGGAAATCCCATCCTATGGCATGATCTGTCCAATTGGATGAATAGGTCGTTCTTACCTCCAGCCCCTGTCCCTAGGCCCAACCAATCAGCACTAGATAAGGGGAAGAACCTACTTAAGATTCCAATCAACAAGCTAGGCCAGTATTTCGAGGGTGATGACACAAACGCCTCAATCCCCATAGTCTACCAAAACCAAAAGGTGGAAGCCATCCTGGATGGGGGAGCAGGAGTGAGTGTTTGCACCAAGGAATGCTAGGAAAAATGGGAAAAACCTGCACTCGAGTAGATCCATCTGGAAGTAAAGCTAGCTAATGGAGGAACCACTAAACCTCTGGGAGTACTGATGACTGGCATAAATATTAAGGTGTTGTTTGGATTCGCGTACCCTGTCAGGTTCGTGGTCATGGACTTCACACAACAGCCCAAATATGAAGCTATCCTAGGAAGACCCTTCTTACGAATGTCCAGACTCATGCATGACTGGCATAATGATAATATCTACTTACGGCATGAGGAGAAAACCATGAGAGTGGAACTGCAAAGCTACTACAAGGCCCACTCATTGTCAGGACACCTCTTTGCTACTGCGGAGTCCAACACCACCGCCCAAACCACCTCCATGAAGCTATTCCAACCTTGTGACAAGGAAGAGGATGAGAAGGAGTCTGATGACTTCTAGTATGCACCTCTCCCCGAGCCAGAATTCTCACAGAACTGGATGCACACCTTAGCCAACATAGATGTCCCAAAAAGAGTAGGGTTTTGGATCATCACCCCAGAGCTCGAGGGTTTGACCTTGGTGGTTCCCCTAAGGATGTTAAATATGCTCAAATCCTAGGAGATAAGCAAGGGAACAGTAAGGGTAAAATTAGATCTTCACTGGTTGACCTATGTAGGCACCACGATAGCCCACGATGAGTTCTCTTCTAACTAGGGAAACAAGGTGAGGAAGGTAACCACCCCCATTGGCTCTATAAGTACAAGGGAAGAGCCCCCTTCAGGTCCCAAATCCCCTGCATCCAAAGGCCAAAAAGTCCACTGCCCCGGTAGAAAATGAGGAGATTGAGGATAAAGAAGACTTGTGGCAGGTGCCACCCACTACAAGGCCTATACTATTTAGGATCACAAGATCTTATACCAACAGGCCAAAAGAACCCAAGAGGACGGTTGTTCTCAAGGATATGATGGACCGGCCCTGGTCAAGGAAGTAAACTTAGCCCCAGAAGGCCAAGACCCACAACCCGTATTTGTCACCGATGACCTCACTCCTAGTGAGGAGAATGCCTTAATAGCTCTCCTACGGGAATATAAGGATTGCATGGCTTGGAAGTACATGGACATGAAAGGAGTACTTGTCGCAGTAGTGTAGCATAAAATCCCCATGATGGATGATGCCAGGCCAATACGGCAATGCCCCTATCCTATGAAACCTAAATACGCACTCATAGTGAGGGAAGAAATCCAAAAACTCATAGATGCAGGATTCATCTATGAGATCGAGCATACAGATTGGGTGTCACCCATTGTGATAGTTCTAAAGAAGAATTGAAAAATTAGAGTACACGTGGATTTGAAGGTGAATGCGGCTACGAGACGTGACCACTACCCCTTGCCATTCACGGAACATGTTCTAGAAAGGGTAGCCACTGGGAAGGAGGCATATAGCTTCCTCGATGGATTTTTGGGTTACAACCAAGTCTTAATCACCCCCCAAGATCAACATAAGACCACCTTCGCAACCAAATGGGGAGTATATGTAGCCAGGGTTATGATATTTGGTTTAACCAATGCCCCAGCTACTTTCCAACATATGATGATCACGGTATTCCTGAGGGACTTTGTGGAAGTCTTCTTGGATGATATCTGTGTGAACTCGAAATGGGATGACCACCTGAAGTATCTCAAGCTCGTCATTAAGAAGTGCCACATATACCACATATTCCTCAACCCCCTTAAGGGCCAGTTTTGGGTCAAACATGGTGTCATCCTAGGTCACATAGTGTCTTGGAATGGAATCTCTATGGACCACAATAAAATCAAACTCATTTTGGAGTTACCACCCCCCACCAACACTAAGGGAGTCTAATGATTTATTAGCCATACGGGCTATTACTGGAGATTTATTTTGTTCTACACCAACATAGCCTACCCATTATATACAAGCTACTAGTATCATTTGAGTGGACAAAAGAATGCCAAACATCCTTTGAAACCCTCAAGCTAGCTCTAGCCACCGCCCCAGTACTGAGGTCTCCCGATTGGAATTAAATATTCCACGTCCACATTGATGCCTCTAACTTTGCCATTGGATGTGTGTTAGCTCAACCCGGGGAGCATAATTTGGATTACCTGGTATACTTTGCGAGCCATCAACTAAATGAGGCCGAAGTTAGCTACACCACTACCAAGAGAGAGGGTCTTGCCATGGTCTATGCAGTTAAGAAATTTAGGCACTACTTGTTAGCTAACAAGTTTGTCTTCTTCATGGACCATCAAGCACTGCTGTACCTAGTCAACAAACCCTGTATGATTGGGCGCATCACTAGGTGGATGTTGATCCTGCTAGAATTTGACTTTACAATCGTTGTGCACAAGGGTGAAACCCATGTTCTAGCCAACCACGTATCGAGGAGACCTAACAAGATCAAGCTCTAACGGGAGTAGAAGATGGTCTCCCCGACGCTTCCCTCTTCTTCCTTGGCGTCATTCCAGAATGGGCCGCCAAAATTGGCCACTACATGGCCAACAAACTAACCCTAGGCCAAGACCTTAAGAAGGATAGAGCCCGTAAACTCATTAAGGATGCAGTGCCATATCAGCTGATAGCAGGCCAACTCTATCACATGGGTAAGGATGGCATACTGCGAAGATGCATATGCAAACATGAATACATCTGGGTGCTTGAAGAAGCCCACTCAGGAATCGCAGAAGGCCATTTTGCCATCGCTGAGGTTACATCACGTAAAGTGCTGCAAGTTGGTCTCTGGTGACCAACGCTCTTCGGAGATGTGGCCGAATTTGTCAAATGATGTGACCCCTGCCAGTGCATCATCCAAATCCCACACTGGACAAACATGATGCCCCTGACCGGGATCTTGGGGCTGACCAACCTTTCGAGAAGTAGGGCATCAATTTCATTGGTCCCATAAGCCTAGCCACCGCTGACCAACCTTTCAAGAAATGGGGCATCGATTTCATTGGTCCCAAAAGCCTAGCTGCCACTAAGGGGACCAGGGCTCGATACATCATCCTAGCCACTGACTACTTCACCAAGTGGGTAGAGGGAAGGGCCACAGTAAAGGCTGATGCAAGATCCACTGCCAAGATCTTATATGAACAAGTTATCACGCGTTTTGGATGCGCATTGGAGTTAGTCAGTGACCGAGGAACTCACTTCCTCAATGAAACCTTAGCAATCCTGACAAGCGAGTTTATGATCATTCATAGGAAGTCAATGCCATATTACCCTAGAGAAAATGGCTTGGCCGAAAGCTCCAACAAAACTTGCTTGTAAGATTATCACATGTATGGTAGAAGCTAGTCATACCGACTGGGCGCATAAGCTCATAGTAGTGTTATGGGCCTACACGACCTCCTACAAGGTGGCAACACATTGTACTCCCTTCAAGTCAGCCTTTGAAGTAGAGGCAGTAATGCCAATGGAGTATGTACTTCCTAGCCTTCATCTTGCCATCGTAAAGGCACGACTCACGAAAAATGCACTAGCCGAAAGGCTAGTCGACCTTGAAAAGCTAGAAGAGACAAGGTTGCGAGAAGCCTACGCTCTCTGAGTAGAAAAGGCCCGACGTAAAAAGTGGTTTGACTGCAACCTCAAGAATAAGGACTTGGCAGAAGGAGACTTGGAACTCCTGTACAGTGTTTACAACACCAAACGCAAGCTTAAGTCCCAAGGTATGGGTCCTTAACGCGTAGTTAAGATCACCCCCCAAGGGGCATGCCGAATAGCCACTCTCAATGGGATAGAAATGGATGGCTACCTAAACAGGAGTAAATTGAAAAGATACCACGGACCACTCAGTATCCCTACCCTTCAAGCCATGCATAGAGAAAAAGAACTCAAGGCAGCTGTGGCCAGGATGAAGAGCCAGGCCATCGAGGAAGCTAGAATCTGTAATGCTAAGATTCGACAACATAGACAAATGACCCTTTTTAAGGCAACGACTAAACAGATTAAACTAACGGATGAGCTAATAATAGAGCCAGCCAGATTGCTTGTTCAGCTATAGGTACCGTGCATGCGCATCAAAGCACTCGTGGACCCAGGAGTGAGCCACAATTTCATCTCTTAAGAGGTATGGGAAAAGCTACAGGTTTCCCTAACCCTCACTTTTGCCTCAATAAGAGCTATAAACGGCCAATTTTTGCAAACCTTGGGTTATGTAAATCTAAGTTTAATGGTTGTTTGCCAAGCTGTTGGATATACACTTTTATGTTTTGAGTGAGGTAGAGCACCAAGTGAGAGCCCTGCAATGGCTCTCAAGTGAAGCACACGGATCATCATCAATCTGTTGTGCCCAATATCTTATTGAGAATGGTGAACCTTCAGGTGAAGAATTGGGCTGCCTACTACTGTAGCTAGATGAGAGATGATCTCAACACCCACGGGGACATCATCGGCAATCCCATGTTGTACATGCCAGTTCTCTATTACCTGAAAAGTCAACATCCACTGATCAACTTTGGACTCGCCGAGAAATCCACCACTGGTCCCATACAAAGCGAGCAGGAAGAGATAGAAACAAGGCCCAAGAGAGCGAGGACAATGCCAAGTGCCACTCCGGTCACCCAGGTGCAACTGGAACCAAGTCAACCCTAAACCAACCAATATGAGGAAAGCCAGCTGCATGAATTCGTGCAATGACAACTATGCATGCAGCGGTTAGGTCCTCAGGATAAGGGCCAACAGGTGCAAGGAGGGCTTATTCTCATTGAAGACCTCCAGGGAAATGACACCATTGAAATTGGCCTCTATACAGGAACCAAAACTATGCTGCAGGTCCCACTGCACCCTTCGTTTGAGTCTCCACCACCCCTCAAGAGACAGCATCCTTCACCACAGGCACCTCTTCCATGCCATGGGCAGGCCTAGCAAAGGCCACACAATTTTGCAGTGCGCCCCAGTATAGGGCAATGGGAGGGTATAGCCATATGACAGTAGAACAGTTGTCATGCACCGACGTCATGGAGATGAACCTCTTTGAAGCCATGGCACAATTGCCACAAGTCGCCCGCTTGATCTTACAAAGGAGGTAGGAGCAAGCCTCGCAACTCTCCTCCAACCTCATCCAAGCCCAGCTCTCGACATAGGAAATCCAGTCGACAATGGTTGAGCTCAAGCGGGCCATGCCGCACTAAATCGAGCCAATGAATATCAAGCTAAGGTTAAAGAGCTCGAGCTCACTTTGACAAAAGTCAAAGATGACCTCGCCACCAGCGAATCCCTGACCCATATGTTTATGGAACAAGAGGAAAAGGCAGAATCAACCTTGCGCATGACGCTAGAGCAGTAGCAAGCATAGGTAGAGTAGTGGTACACCCGTACCCAGGAGACCCATGACCAATAGATCCGCTCCTTATAGGATCTCCTAGCACAAGAGAGGAGCCTCACGGTCTCCCTCCAAGAAGAAATCAAAAGACAGCATGCCACTGGCCACTCGGAAGAGTTAGGGTTGGAAGACCACGAGCAGTAGGAGTTCATGATATACCAGGAGGTGTCTGCACAGTTAGCCATGTATACACTTGCACCACATACCATCACCCAAACCCTCCAAATGCACTTTGATGAACTCCGTGCACAAAACCTTACCTTCCACCTAGACCTCACTACTCCACTACCGCCCAATGCACTTCAAACTATTCTTCATCCGTAATCCCGACCACTGCCACCCCATCTTAGCCATGTCTTATTTTTCTCTTGACTTTCAACCCACCTCCCTATCTCTTCTTCGCCCCTCCGATCTCCAAACCCTATCCGCCCATCCCATTGTTCTCAATTTTCAAGGCTGGTGCCGCATCATCACTAAGTCCCTTAATTATCCCGCGGATGATGATGTGATGTAACTCGCAAAGCCCGAGGAACTCTCACCATGGATTTGCACTCCCGAAAGTCTACATGTAGACATAACTTGGATGCAGACCTACGACTGAGTCTCAATAGTCCAAGCGCAAGAACAACTTGTGGCCTACCAGTCCACCACCTACCAACCCCTTGGAATAATAATACTCTTTAATTGGGTGCTACAAGTTTTGAAATTCACGTAGCATGCATGAGCAAATTTGAAACAATTCATGTAGCATACCCTAAGGAAATAACTGAGGACGAAGAAAAAAATGCAATCACCCTCTTTCATACCATCGCCCCCCCTCAAGATATTCCATTACCACCTCCGCTAGATCCCACCCAACCCACCCAACAAGCTACCCAACCTCCGCTTCCTCGAACAACAATGCCTGAGTACTTGTCCAATGCCTCCAACACCACCACTGCACAACACGGACCCTCCCCATCCATCACCTCCAATGCTCTGGTTGACCTTCCTAATGAGGCCTTCAACATGTTGCTCAAAGGAACACATTTTGTACAAAGCAACGACGCCATGACTCCTATAGGCACCTAAGAGATAGAGCCCATGCCACTTGCCATGATGATGACTCTGCCATCCCCACCAAGGTTCCCTCCTGAAGATGTTCATTGGCGTCCAGACTTGCAATCCTTCCAAGAGTTACCGGATAGTGCGCTAATGCACCATTGGAAGCTCCAGCTTGAGGGCTCCACAACCTCCACCTCTACAAAATTCTTGAGGTGCTCCCTCTCATATAGTTCATTGTGTAGTCATTCGATGGTGCCGAGCACATCCCAAGCAAACATGAGGAGGATACAACCTCGCCCCCGACTCCCCCATCCCTATGATCGATGCAAATGCTGGTCTACAACTGAATTGGTAGCTCCCATTTTTAAAGATGGAGAAATTTTGGCGCTACTACCACAGCATGCCCATCGATCGTCGAGTCCACCCACTCTACATGCCCATGGAATGATGTTGGACTTGGGCCACCTTTCGAGCTCTCCAGCAGCAAGACCCCAATGTGTTGTACAATTTTCCTAAGAACAACTTAAAAAAAAAAAAGATGCAGGAAGGTTTTTACTTTTGCCATCCACTTCAATCACTTCATCTTCTTACTCCTTCGCGATCTTCCCACCCATAGCTACCCCATCGACGACCGCATCCACATCTGACCAACCAGATTGTCTTCAACCCCAACGTTGGTCCAACTCAGTTCCAGGACCTCTGTCTCTACCTAAGTGTCTACAACCTCCATGGGCATCATCTCCGCACCTATGAGGATATGCATGCCACCCATTTTTGGGAAGTACTGCTCATACCTCGCTTGCCTCATGTCTAGACAACTGGACCACTACGTCATCCTCCTCTCCACCACCCTCCTCCAGTGCGACTGAACTCGAGGATGGATTAGAAACACGAAAGGGGGCATATTAACATCCATAAGGTACAACCACCAAATGTAGGGTAATCAATGAGTAAAGGTGACCAAGCCAAATGATCTACTTCAATAGGACAAGCTCAAGGGAGTTTGATACCCAAATACACCAAGGTCAATGATTATAAGAAATGTGCACACACGGAAGAAGTATAGCTCAAGGTCAGGGAGTTTGATCACCCAAATACCCTAAGCCCACCCAAAAGTCCAAAGATTCTAGGAAACGTGCATAGGCTGTACGTTCCAGCTGCCCCCGCCCAGAACAAGGAGGTGCAGGAACAAGAAGATGCAAACTTTTGGGCCATAAAGAGTGCATGCGCCTTGCACTGTTCAGCTCCACATCCACAGGAAATAGCGACACCAATGAAAATAGCCCCGAAAGAAATACACCTCAAACTTAGGGAGTTTGTTCCCCAAATATTCCAAAGAAAAGGCTTCCCAACAACATTCAGGATTACCTTTGAGTGTCTCATGGAATCCTAGCCTCATCACTCTAGGTTTTGAGCCATGTTCATAAGGTTTGAACACCAAAAATGTGAAGGGGTGAGGGCGCTCAGGGAGTTTGAGCCCCAAATCACCTAAGCCTAGGAGTGGCAAGGCTAACACAAGCACTATTTGGAAACTGGTTAGGACCACCTCCTAATACTAGGTTTGTCCCAAGCGCTTTAATATGGTTAACACAAGCGCTATTTCCGCTAGCAGGGAGAGTCGATAAGAATAGCAATATAGCTTGGCACCCTACGAACCCAAGAGTCCATGGTTGTAAAGTGAGGAAGATTTCTAAAAGGAAAAGGGTTGGCCCTCCCTTCAAAAGGTGACTTGTGTAAAAGGCCAAAAGTTTGACTTTGGTCTTCATTGTTGTTTGCACAAGTTTGAATACAAGCTCCCTTTTCTCTTCCAAGAGAGTGTTTTGGGTGTTCTCTTGTTTCCATTGTAGTGCCTTTGTGGTTGTCACTCTATCCCCCTTCACTCCCTTCTCCTTCTTCCCTTCCTCCTCCTCCCTTCTCCCTCCTCTCCCTCTCCCCTCCCCTCTTCCCCTTCCCTCTTTCTCGTGTGAAACCACATTGCAACAATCCGGAGGCCGCTTGAGTGACACTTGCGGAGCGGCTCGTGCTATGCATTGCTCCCACAAGGAGTAGCCGAGAGTGGAAGCTCCATCGGCATATCTTCAACTACCCCACGACACATGAGTCACCGTTGAGTCCCACCACAAGGGCTCTATCCAGGGGTAACCCATTTACTAGTAGGTAGTGGCCTATTTTGGCTGCTCATTCCAAAATTATGTCAATGACAAATAGGGGAGCATCTGGGAGGTCATCCTTGACTCTCGTTGGAGCTTCCCCATTGGGAATCCTTAGGAGGTGGTCGAATAGTACATGGATCTTTCCTTTATGCACACCGACTGTGAAGTCGAACTCCAGAAGAATTAGCACCCACCTTGTTATGCATCCAGTCATGCAAGGCTTGTTAACTAGATATAGTAATGCTTGATGATCATAAAAAAAGACGAACTTGTTGGCTAGCAAGTAATGCCCGAACTTCTTAATTGCATAAACCATGGCCAAGCTTTCCCTCTCTATTGTAGTGTAATTAACCTTGACATCGTTTAATTGTGGGTTGGCAAAGTATACTAGGTAGTAAAAGTTGTACTCCCTTGGTTGGGATAACATGCATCGGATGGCAAAGTTTGAGGCATCGATGTGGACATGGAAAATTAGATTATAGTCCGAGGCCTGCAATACTGGTGCTATGGCCAAAGCTAGAGCTTGAGGGATTCGAAGGATTTCTCACATTCCTCAATCCACTCAAAGACTGCTAATAGCTTGTACAATGGCCAGGCTATGTGTGCATAGAACAAGATGAACCTTCAATAGTAACCTAGCCTATAAACCAGTGCACTCCCCTGGCATTTGTGGGGGGGGGGGGGGGGGGGGGGGGGGGGCAACACTAGAGTGAGCTTAACCTTATTGTAATCCATAGAGATGCCATTCTTGGACACTATGTGACCAAAAATCACGTCATGTTTGACCCAAAATTGACACTTGAGAGGATTCATGGATATCAGGTACGACCTGCACCTCTCAAGGACTAGCTTCAAGTATCTCAGATGATCATCCCACTGCCACCGTTGAAATGTTACGGGTGCATTGACTTGGGATGCCAACTCAATATGTAATATGTTACTACCCTCGTCTAAAATCCAGGGTATGGGGGGACAAGGTCCATATATAAATATGCATGGATTTCCTTTTAAAAAATCAAATGCAAGGGAAATTTCATGTCCCCCCTCCCACAAATACACTAAAATATGAAAACCCATCTCCTTTCAAATTAATGTAATGTTTTCATATGTTACCCAAATTTCAAGGTGTAAAGACATATTTGAAGCTCTTTTAGTGTAGAACACAACCTTGTTAATTTGAATAATTTCTACTCATGGCATATTGTTAAATTCATCTCATACTCAAGATTTTGATAGGTTTTCTTACTAAACGGAGTTGGCACCCCAGGTGCATTGGTAAGTCCAAATATCATCACTTTGGTGGCATACACACCCCACTCGATTGCAAAGGCAATTTTATGTTGATCTTCTAGGGTGATGGAAACCTGATTGTATCCCAAGAACCCATCTAAGAAGCTCGGCTACTCTTTCTAGAACATGTTCCATGAAAGGCAATGGGTAGTGGTCATGTCTTTTGGTGGCATTGACCTTTTTCAAGTCTACACATACTCGAATCTTTCCATTCTTCTTAAGTACTATCACAATGGGTGACACCCAGTATGTATGCTTTCTCTCATAGATGAATCCTGCATCTATGAGGTTTTGGATCTCCTCCCTCACTATGAGCACATATTTGGGAACTCATAGGATAGGGATGTTGTTGCACTGGCCAGACATCATCTATCGTGGGTATAGTGTGCTGCATGACTTCAGCGAGAACACCCTTCATGTCTGTGTACTTCCAAGCTATGTAGTCCTTGTACTCTCGGAGGAGGGAAATTAAGGCATGCTCCTTGTTTGGGGTGAGGTCATCTATTACGTATACTGGTTGTGGATCCACCCATTCTGACGTTAGTTTTACTTCCTTAATCTTGGTTGGGCCATCGTATCCTTGGAAGCACCCTTCTTCTTGGGTTCTCTTGGCCTATTGGTATAAGATCTTGCGATCCTCTATTGTGTAGGACTTATGATGGGAGGGTACCTATCATCGTAGGTCCTCCTTTTTTTCATCCTCCTCCTCCACTCCCTTTTGGGTGGTTTCCCCCTTGCCCCTAGTGGAAGCCTTGGCCTTTTGGAACTTAGGAGCTTTGTACCTAAGGGGGGATCCTTCATGGCACTCATGGAACCTATTGGAGAGGTAACTTTACTCAACCAAGATCCCCAATTGTAGGAGAATGCATGGTGAAAAGCAGTGGCCCCCACATATGTTAGTCAATGGAGGTTGGATTTGACCCCCCTACTCCGCTACTCACCGTGTGGGGTTTAAGCATGTTAAACATTCTAAGGGGCACCACCATATTAGACTTTTCACACTCCAAGGTTGTTATTTGGAATCCTATTCTTTTTGGGATGTCAATATTTGCTAGAATGTGCATCCAATTTTGAGAGAACTCTAGCTCGGGGAGAGGGGCATACCAAAACTCATCTGCTTCCTTCCCAACGCCTTGTCGCTCACAAGTTTGGAAAAATTTCAGGTATGTGGTTCTATTTTTTGTGTTGGATTCCATGGCAAATAGGTGTCATGATAGTGGGTGGGCCTTGTATGTATGCAGGTCCACACAAAATTTGCTCCTCATGCCATAAATTGATGTTCTCCATGTGCCAATCATGTATGAGTCTAGACATTCACAGGAAGGGCCTACCTAGGATGGCTTCATATGTAGGATACTAGGTGAAGTCCATGACCACAAATTGAATGGGATATGTGAAGCTGAACACCTTAATGTTAATACCTGTGAGAACTCCCAGGGGTTTAATAATTCTGTCGAGTCAGCTAGATTTACTACCAGATGGGTTTGCTCAAGGGAAGGTTTTCCCCACCTCTCTTAACATTCTTTAGTGCAGACACTCACCCCCACTCCCCCATCCAGGATGGCATCAACCTTTTGGTTCTGGTAGGTTATGGGGATAGCTACATTAGTGTCATCCCCTTTGAAGTATTGGCCTAACTTATTGATGGAAGCCTTGGGTAGGTTCTAGCTCTCCTCCTATGGTTGGTTGTCTTTGGGGTTGGTAGGACCTTGGGCTAGGAATTGCCTTCATCTAGCTAGAGAGGTCTTGCCAAAGGGTAGGATTCCCCCTTAGCAAGGATGCAATTTTCTACCCCTATGAGTGGTCAGGTGATTAGGGTGGATAGTATTCGACCCTCTGTTGACCTTGAGTCTATGCTCAAACTTCTCTTGGCATTCTCACACTAAGTTTTGAGCATCTATTAAGCGTTGTCTCTCTAAGTTTGGGTCAGGATCTGCTCCATTATTAGGGGGTTGATATGTAAGGCCTGGGGCCTGCTGCAAAGGCTTATTTACATCCTAGTATGAGAGCATACCCAGATAGTCTAGGGAAGGGGCTCACATCTAGAGGTAGAGGAGGTGGCGAGGGTGGTTGTCTCCTCATCTAAACCATCTTGGATAAGTACTTGATTCATGCCTTCGCCCACCCTAGTGACCATCTTGGACTTAGTCTACGGGGGCTGGGGTGCCTTGGGAATTTGTGACATGGATGTTCCATCCTTCCTTGCCTATGGCCCTTGTTTGCATCCTTGTGATGACCTTCAAGGGAACTCCTACTATTGGACCTTATTCAATACTCAGTAATTGATGCTAGTGCTCTTGAGCGGGGTGGCCAGAGTCACTAGTCTCCATAGGGGGCAATCCTTGAATAAATGCTCCACTCTATATCCAACACACAAGGGCGTGGGACCTGTTGTGGATGGGACCATAGGGGTAAGATCCCTATATGGGCAATCCTTTAAAAAATGTGCCCCTTGGCATTTAAAACATGACACAAAAGGGTTCCCTGTGCCCTTATACGGTCATTCACTTGCCTTGTGTGGAACCTGACATGTATAGCATTGGATTGGTGGCTTTCATGAAAACGACGATGATGACAAGGAATTCATGTCTCTTGCCCTTGCGACCACGGGCACTGTCTGGAACATTGGGACATGTTGATCCTCATGTGAGAGGTAGTGACTTACGATGCCACTTCCCTCCTCATAAGGGTGATAGTTGGGATGTTCGTGATAATGTTCCAGCTCCTCCCAATCATTAGGGTTTTCCACCAATACTTGGTTGATTGGAGTTATACAAGTAGGGGGCGGTTGTGGACCTGGTATGGGTGGTGGTAATGGAGCATGTTGTGCCCTATATTTGCTAGAGGGGCTCCTTATGCATTCATCAGGTTGGGTAGGTCCATCAGGACCAGCTCGGGCCTTAGCTGGTAGATCGGTTAGGGAAGGAGCTTCAGAAATCGGCATTGATGTGTGGACTTTCGCCCTTTGAATGCATGACTAAGAGGGATCATTTTCCTTTGCCATTCCAAGATGAAATAGTTGACCAAGTAGCATAGCATGAGATGTATTATGTATGTGATGGGTATTCTACGTACTTTCACATTCACATTCGGAAGGAAGATCAAAAGAACATGCCATTTGTCACACCTTGGGGAGTATTTACTTATAGAGTGATGCCTTTTGGGTTGACAAATGCAGTAGCTACATTTCAAAGGTTCATGAGTCAAGTGCTTGAGACTTACTTGGGAAAGTTCATAAGGGTGTTTTTGGATGATTTTTGCATTAAAAAGACTCATGTTGCTCCACAACCCATTAGAAAGAAAGTCCTTTTCTTGTCAACAATTTCATTGGATGCACTATCTCTGTGAAATCATCACAAAAGCGTTGATAACACTTGCTCTTTCCTAGAATTTTGCGAACACCAATCACACTGTCAAGACTTGGCAATGACATGATTGCTTGAACCTTGTCATGATCCATTTGCAAACCTTCTTTAGACACAATATGCCCCAAAAAACTACTTTTGTTTGAGCCAAATGACACTTGCTAGGATTTAGACATCCTTTTACTTCATCAATCCTGCTGGCTACAAAAAAAACATTAAAAAACAATAACTTTTGGCACACAAACGAGTGGTTTCTACAAGTTCGACCGTCAAGCACCCAAAATCACTTTGAGATTCCACTCCAATCTTCATTTTCAAGTGTTTTTTGTTGGATTTGACACTACAACTAGCTTAGCAGTCATTCTAGCTACCTCCTTGTATAAACAAACATCAAAAGATAATAAAGAACAATCTCAAATGCATGACAATGGCTTTATGGACAGAAAGTTGGAAAGTGAGCTTTCCTACTCTAAAATCACTCTTTCTTCACTAGTTTCCACTTCCAATCCATTGAGTCTGGACTAATCTCCACTAACAACACCTAAAGGCATGTGCAAAGGGTTGTTTATGAGAGGAAGCTAAACAAATGCAAAAGCATATCTTTTGTCTCCCTAGAAATGGTGCCAAAGATGTGTTGTCTAACAGAGACACACCTATTGTGGGGATGCTTGAAGTGTGTCGACGGAGTTCCTCACTCCTATGCTACTCCTTGTGGGAGCATTGCATAGTAAAGCCTTCACTCGTGTCACTCGAGTGCCTATCAGATCATTGCAATGGGGTTTCCACCGAGAAGAAGGGGGTGAGAGGAAGAGAGAGAGGAGAGGGGAGGAAAGAAGGAAGGGGGGTAGAGAAGGAGAAGAAGGGGAAGGGGAATTGTGGCAAACACCAAAGGCAAACAAGGAGAGGAATCAAACCTCAATTTCAACACATGAGCAAAGAAGAGAGTTTGTAATTCTCAAAGATTGCATACAACAATGAAGACCAAAGTCAACCATTTGGCCTTTTATACATGTCACCTTTTGAAGGGAGGACCAACCCTATTCTTTGTACCACTCTCTCTCTTCTCTCTTTTGCTACAACCATTTGGGCCCATATGGCACCAAGGCATATGCTGATTCTCTCAACCTCCTCTTTGTTTTCAAATGGCTCTTGTATTATCCATATACAGGATCCAAATGGCTCGTGTTATCCTTGCCAATTTGGATGATCCTAGCAACTACCTCGATCCTAAGCCATTTGTGGCTCAAAACCCATAGGGTTTGGATAGGGCAGATCCGTCAACATGTTCAAAGGTGGTTAACATTCAAGCATCCATAGGAGTAGTGCCCCTACTCTTTGCAATTATAACATGTGACAAGTACATTAGTTTTTTAATTAACACGTGACTTAATAGGTTTCTAATTATACTTGCCTTCATAGCTACCAAATTTATCACTTGTGCCCTCCTTGAAGAATGGGGTACATTTCTTTTCTCGAGGGGTGTAGTAGCATAGTCTCTTGCCTATTTTCTTTCTGACTCAAATGCTAAATCCATAGCATCAAAAGCTATAGATGGCCGAAGCATACACACATCAACATGAATTGTAGGGCGTAAACCCTCAATAAAGGTATGACATTGCTCCTTCTGTAGCATTTTTTCAATGGTTTGCAATTCAAGTAGTGAGGAAATATATTTTTTGGTGTAAACATTCTCACTTCATTGTCCATCTACCTCATTCTTTGCCATTTCTTGTGAGTATCCTCTTCAAATTATGTGGGTAGGAAGTGCTTCTTAATATTGTCGCACATGTCCAAACTTTTTTTTTTTGGCCTGTAGTAGATCAAAGTGAAAATTAAATACTTTGGCTTTTTTCCCCCTGTCCTTTGATGTGGTAATTTGTGGGCAGTTGGATCTTACACTTGGAAGACCTCCCGCACCTCCCATGCAATTCGCATGTGCTTGTTGTCTGTTACACCACAAGTTTCACCTTCTTAATCTCTTCATAGTATTCCCTAAAAAAGTATTGGGTTGAAGGAACTAATCCAAGCAAGTAGAGCATGTCCATCCCTTTTACCACATATTTTGGAAAAGTAAAAGTTTTGCGATCAATCTTACCTGACTTCTTTTTATCATGTAGCTTAAGCACTTTCAAGATGGCCTTTCCCACGTTATCTTCATCACTAGAGTCATGCAAAGGAGTAGTGTCATCATGTCGACATCGTGAAGTTTTCACATGGCTCTTCTTCTTTCTGCTATGTCTTGTCCTGCTTCTTCCATTTCCACATTGATGTCACTTGATGTAATGCATCTTGAATCTCTTGACATTGTTGCTTCTCATGTTGATAGTGTGATCGTCACTCTTTCTCATTAAGTGTCATTGGCATTGGACTTGTTGCATGCTTGTCATGATGTGGAGCTTGAGTATGACCTATTATTAATAGAATATGCTTTCCTAAAATAGTGAAATATGTGCATGATGCAAACAAGAAATCACTAGGAAAGGAAATACACACAGACACAAGAATTATCTCGATTTGGTTCCCAAGATTTGAAAGTGGCCATTTGTTGAGTATATTATCTTTGTGGCCTTTAGACTCACACGATTTCAACAATTATGTCCACGTTGCTTGTCTATTATTCATGCACTAGACCCAACTCTATCTTATGTGACTTCTTGTCTGCCTGTTCCTTGCACATCTTTTCGTCTGTTGTTGCTCATGCATAGGGCTTCTTCGTTTGCACTACAGGATTGCTTCCCATGCTATGGATTGATGAATCCTTGCTCTGAGACCACTTTGATGGGAAACAGTCTCACAAAACCTAACAATCCTAAATAACACAACAAACACTATACAAAAATATGCACGAACTTGCAAAACTCATAAACAGAAGAGAAATAATTAGCATGTTGGGCACAATCTCCCCCCATAGGAGTGGTGCTCTTCTTCCACGTCCTATTTATTTGAATTATGATTGAATAGATTTCATGTTAAAAAAAAACAAGCTTCATGTACATGTTGAATTGGGAAAAAATCCCCAAAAGTCACTTCCAAAATGACTTGCTTTTTCTAAAAATAAAGCTTGCCTTTTCGTACTATAGTCCATATGCTTAGGTTAAGCCTCTAATGTTCAAAAATTGAAATATGTACATGAACATTTGTAATATAAAAATGAGGCTTATCCTAATCAATCCCTGCATCATTGGAGTTGTGAATGCACACCAAAAATATGGTGAATCATGTTGGCAAATGCCATTGCCCGATCACCTAGTCTTCCTTGAAATTCATAACAATCAATAATAATGAAATATTTTCAAGCATATACTAACTTTGGAAATAATCACCACAATTCATCTACCTTTCAGTATTTCAAGTACACCAAGTGAAAAAATCACAAATGGATGGTACACACATGTGACATGCCATCAGATGGTGCACACATGCCACACATACATGAAATCGTATGGATGTTGCACACATGCTACACATACCATCATTGTGTAATTGGTGCACACAATGCCACACAATCATACGGTCATAGTCGTATATCCAACCATGTAGGAGTACACATGCATCACTATGGATAGCGAGTACACATACATTAGCTACGCGATAAAAATGTTGGATTTGACTCAGCTTAATATTAAAGGATTAAAGTAAGGGGATAATTCAAATTTTCATAACATTTTGTAATGACATCATGTGAAGAGAGTGGGAGAGAAGTAAGGAGTCTCACTTGCAGCTTTCTTACATACACAATGGGGGAATACACACAAAGGTGGAGGTTGAAAACAGTTTTCCTCTTCTTAGTTGTGAAAGCCAAAAGAACTCTCCCTTAGTACAAAAGGAATAGGTGAACCCTATATGTGGGTCTCAAACCAAACTCAGCTAACTAAGGTGGCATACTAACTGAGCCACTAACTAGAGTACATAAGGATAGCTATCATCTAGTTATTATTCATGGGCGGTGTACCAACTGCATCTGCAGCTAACAAGTCGGTGACATAAATGCACAACGGTCACCCTGGCATATCACGAGTGGAGCTCAATATCTCAACAGTCCCCCTCAAGCTCAATCCCAATTCCTACACACCAAGAAGGTCTCTGAACTTGTGCAACTTCTCTACACCCAATGCCTTCATGAATATATCAGCTACCTGATCCTTTGTGCTAACATAAACCAGATCAATAAAACCTACTAGAACCTTCTCTCGCACATAGTGATAATGCACCTCAATGTGCTTTGTTCTAGCATGATAGACTGGGTTATTTGCCAAGTGTATACTGCTCATGTTGTCATAATAAATGACAACTGGCCCATTTGTAGACTGATGCATATCATAAAGTAGCTTATGCAACCAAGTTTCCTCACATGCAGCCATTGCTGCACCCCTGTACTCAGCCTCTGTGCTCGACAAGGCAACTGTAGGCTGTTTCTTGCTGCTCCAAGTGACTGCAGCACTCCCAAAAGAGAATACATATCCACTGGTAGATCTCTATCATAAATACTACCAGCCCAATCAGCATCAGTGTATCCATGCAACTATATCTGAACCGCAGTCTCATAAAATAGTCCGTACTACAACGAGGACTTCACATACCTCAGTATGCATCTAGCCACATCCAAATGTGGTTTCCTTGGAGCCTGCATAAATTGATTTACCAACCCAATAGCATAGATCAAATCTAGCCTGGTAATAGTCATATAAATCAAACTTCCTACTATGCGTCTGTACATAGTAGGGTCTTCGAGAAGCTCACTTGCATCTATGCTCAGCTTCACATTCTGCTCCAAAGGAACTAAAATAGGCTTATAGCCTATCATCCCATATTTGGATAGCATGTCCAATCCATATTGCCTCTGCAAGAGCCATATCCTGCTTGTGGATCTAATCACCTCAATGCCCAAGAAGTAACATAGCTCTCCCAAATCCTTCACCTCAAACTTCTGCTTTAATAGCATTTTCATATGAAGGATAGCTTCATCACTATCACCTGTGATGATCAAATCATCAACATAAATGACAAGCATCATAATGCATTTCTATGTTTTCCTCACATAAAGTGAGAAATCGGCCTTGGAAATCTGAAAGCCAATAGTGACAAGATACTCTCCTATCTTGTCAGACCATGCTCTGGGTGCTTGCTTCAAGCCATACAAGGCTTTCTTCAACCTGCAAACAAAAATAGGATGAACAGCATGCACATAACCTAGTGGCTGCTCCATATAGACCTCTTCTTGCAAATCACCATGCAAGAAGGCATTCTTTACATCCATCTGATGTAAAGACCATCCCTTTGATGCAGCCATAGCAATGATTGCTCTTACGATTGCCATCCTTACAACGGGACTTAATGTTTCTTCATAATCAATGCCATATGTCTGTGGATACCCCTTAACAACTAATCTTGCCTTATATCTAGATGTTCACAGAACCATCTGCATTGTGCTTCACCTTATAAACCCACTTGCAGCTAATTGCATTCTTGTCTTTAGGCAAAGTCACCAATTCCCATGTAGCATTTGCTTCCAATGCATCCATTTCTTCATCCATGGCTTTCTCCCATTTTTCTTTTCCCATGGCTTGCTCAAAAGAAGTGGGTTCTGGTTCTTGTATCACTTTGACCATATAGGCATAGTGAATGGCTATAAATCCATCATATTTCAGCCTATCCACAAGATACTTAACTCTGGTAGACCTGCGCAAAATAGGCTCACTACTAGGTGCTCTCAAAACATCCCTTGTCTTCCTTACTCCAGGTGTAACAACAAAAGGAATAGCCAACTCATCATCAAGGATTTGTTCTAAGCCATTGGATTCACCATCCACATAAGAGTGACCTGCATTCACATCAACCATGGGCTGATCTACTTTCTCTTTTCCTTTTTGTGATACTTGCATACCACTATCTGCATTGATTTGAAGAGATGCTCCTAATCTCAATTTGCCTGTCCATGGTGAAGTATGTGAACCACTACTAGAGGACACTACAGGTCCACTAATATTTTGTGATTGCTGTTGTGAATTTTGTGCAGGATTACCATTTTGTGCATCTACATCATCAATCACATTTACTGGTGTATACCAACTACTCAACTCATCAAAAACAACATCTCTGCTCATTGTAAACTTACAAGTAGAATGGTTATAGCATCTATACCCTTTCTGCTACAGAGAATAACCAATAAAGATGCACTTCTCAGCTTTTGGATCCAACTTGGATCTCAACTCATCTGGCACATGAACATAGGCAATGCAACCAAAAACTTTCAAATGAGAAATATCTGGTTTCCTACCAATATACCTCTCCTCTGGTGTCATGCCATGTATTGCTGTAGTGGGAGTCCTGTTCATTATGTAGACTGTTGTAGCAACTGCTTCAGCCTAATAATAATCTGGCAGGTCTTTCTCATTGCACATGGTACGAGATACCTCTCCAATATGCCTGTTTTTCCTTTCTGCAAGTCCATTTTGCTGTGGGGTATGACTGCATGAATATTGCTGCTTTATGCCATGCTCCTGCAGGAACCTTGCAAACTCATTTGAGAGGTACTCTCCCCCTCCATTTGACCTTAGGCATTTTATTTGTAGGCCTATTTCTTTCTCAACCATAGCTTCAAAAGCTTTGAAATGCCCAAACACCACTTTTCTTTTTCATAAAATACACCTAAACTTTTCTGCTGTAGTCATCAATAAAAGTGACAAAATAATGATAGCCTCTAATAGATGCAGCTTTAGTAGTCTACACATCAGAGTGGATTAATTCCAATGGCCTCTTACTCTCTTAAACATGTCTAGGAAATGGTTTCCTTGTGTGTTTTCCAAATTGACAGGCTTCACATACCTTATGCATTTCTGCAACCTTGAACTTAGGCAATCCTGGAACAATATTTTGGGCTTGCATTAATTTAAGTCGTTGTACATTAACATGACCAATGCGTTTATGCCAGATATCAATATCTGCAACTACACGGGTCCCATGCGTAAACATTGCCACACTCAATTCAAGCATGTCCAAATCCAATGTAAACATCTTGCCTTTCTTCTTCCCTTTTGCTATCAAGCGACCTTTATTTTTCATATCCTCAACAAAGCATCCATGAGGATTAAATCTGACCTACAAGCCCTGCTCATCCATTTGACCAATAGAAACCAAGTTCTTAGTGATATTCGGGACATAAAATACATCAAACAGGTATTTCTTTTTCCCATCCTGCATAGACAAAGGAATTTTACCAATCTGCACAATAGGATGTGCAGTATCATCACCAGTCTCCACAAATTCTGGTCTTTCCATTTTCTTTGCATCCTGCATCCATTCTACGTGACCTGTCATGTGGTTTGACGCACCTGAGTCAACATACCACACATCATTGCTTTCTTTTGCACTTGTCACAAAATTGGTCATGTGCTGCACCATAAACAAATGCTCATTTCTATCATCACCCTGTCTACTAGAGGATGCATAATTGCCTTGCTGCAATTTTCCATTCATGATGTCATTTTTCTTTTTATTGCAGTCTTTAGCCATATGATCCATTTTACCACAGTAGTAGCATTCAACATTGCTGTTTACATTTTGGCCTCTCTGCCATCCACCACAACCTCTTTGGCTCCCCTTGCCTCTAAAGTTACCACGTCCTCCTCCATAGGACTAGTTTTCTTGAATTTGCTGCATATTTTGATTTCTGCCATGGCCTCCATATCGACCTGCTCTACCTCTTCTAGCATTTGAGTAGAAGACAGTTTCTTTTGAAGTTCCTCCTAAAGAAGATGCACCACCATTTCTCTGCTCTTTAGAAATTAGAAGAGCAATCAACTCCTCAAAATCAGAAAAATTATCATGGACAGCAATGGATGTATGGAATTGTGCATAATCCTTTCCTAGACCATTCAAGGTCACAGAAACTAAATCATCATCTTTCACTGGCGACCCAATAGAAGCAAGTGCATCTGCAATCTTCTTCACCTTCATGTGGTAGTCATTGATGCTCATATTTTCTCTGTGCACATTATGCAACTCCTACCTGAGCTACATTTTCCTGGCTTGTGTATTTGTGCTATACATTTTTGTCAAAGTATCCCATGCCTCCTTCGGCATGCTTGCTACAAGAAAATAATACAACGTCTGTGCTCAACAGATAACAGGATCTTGTACGCAAGAGAGAAAATAAGATAGTATGGAGAATCAAAAATTTGATTACTGTAGAACTGATACAATAGATGGCTCTGCCTCCCAACCGTGCGCTCCTGTGCAAGAAGCTTCAATGGTGTGCTAGAAACAGTAGAAGACGGAGGCTGGATGCTAAGGAATCAGGGTTGCTGTAGCCAGTGATGAAATGGGCTTCACGGGCTTGCTCTTATATAGCCACCAGTCATAGTCGGTTAGGCTCAATTGGGTGACCGACCCAGTCCGACCAAAACGGTCGACTGGGGGTCAGTCCCGAAATAGGCCACCGACCATACGATAGAACCGGTGTGCAAAACAGAGCTACTAACCTACGGTCTCTATTCGGCCTAGAGCCATCTGGGATCCATCCGAGATCATCTGAGGCTCCAAACGGGCCCTGCAACCCGAGAAATGCTCCATCTACCCTTAGTGCGATCAGTCAAGGGATGCCTTCCCACACTTGCATGTAGCCTAGTTGGCGGTGTGCCAACTCTATCTGAAGCCATCCATCCATCAGGCCACACATGGCCCCCATCTGGTGTCCCGGATAACTGAGCTACTCAAATGCCTTCTCCTCATATGGGGGGCTTATAAGTCGAGTTAGCTAGTTCCCTCGTAGTTACACGAGAGTGGAGCATTGATATCTAACAACCCCCCTCAATGTCCACCTGCAAGTGAACTTACTTTTTCAGCCCAATGCCAAGTCGATGAAGATGCCTCTCCAGCAAGTCTCTTCCAAGAGCCTTCATGAAGATGTTCGCAGCATTCTCTGTAGTCGAACAGTACACCAAGTCAACCTTTCCATCCATGATGAGCTCACGTACAAAGTGATATTGAATCTCAATTTCTTTTGTGCAAGCGTGGAACATCGGGTTCTTTGCAATCGCCATGCAACTCTGATTGTCACATGATAACTGCGTAGGCTTGTTCTACACTGCACCCATGTCCCCCAAAATCCTCCTCAACCACATTGCCTCACAAGAAGCAAAGCATGTAGATTTGTACTAGGCCTCGGTAGAAGAGAGAGCAACTATGGGTTGCTTCTTGCAGACCCATGACACAACTCTAGATCCAAGTGAGAAACAGTACCCTGTCACTGATCTCCTGCTGTCCACGTCTCCTGCCCAATCCGAGTCATAGAATCGGGTCAAGATGTTGCCCTTCGTATATGTGATGCCGGTTGGAACATGAAGCCAAAGTGAGTGTTTTCTAGTGTTCTAGAGTAGTACTAGACTACTTTATATCCTAGAGTGCCATGTGTCACTATGGGACTTATCCCATATACATGTGACACCTAGAGTGTGTGTGCCTATTCTATAAAGGCATTGTACTTTCTAGTTTTGTTACATCAGTCAACATCAAGCTATCTACATGTGAGTATTTTGGTTCAATACTATTGTCTACTTCCATTTCATTTTTATTTCCATTGTCTTGCATTCTTTCCTTTCCATTCATAGAGATAGCTTGCCACATGTTCCTTCATGTGGTATCAGAGCCACATTGCTCTTAGAGATTGAGGAGAGGGAGGCCGGAAAAGGAAGCCACGCCCTCTCTCTCTTTCTCTAAGTGCAAGAGAGGTGCTCCCCTTCCTTAACCTCATCATCGTCTTCATTCTTGCTACATCTCCCGAGTTCATGTGGAGCTGCCCGAGTTCATGAAGAAGCTGCCCACGCTGTGGTTCCTTGAGCAATGACGTCTTCATTCTTGCTACATCTCCTTGCTAGAAATAGGCCGCCACTTTCTGATAGCCGTATCTTTGGACAGAAGCTGAATTTTGACCTAAAATCTGAAGCAAAGTTGTAGAGACTTTGAGAACTTCATTTTTTGTTTTCACATCTTTGCAATCCGAGGTCCTGGTGAAAAGTTATGGCTCCTGCAAGAAAGTGACGAAATTTTTCCTGCGCGAATTTTTCTGCTTGCCCACGAGTTCTGTTGCCCGTCATTTCTTGGAAGCTACCTACCACCACTCTTCCTGAAGCTGCTGCTCACTTCTCTACATTCATGGAGATGATTCGTGGAGCTGATTCGGCCTGATCTGCAGCAAGACAGTGCTGATTCGTGGAGTTGATTCGACTTGATCTACAGCAGCAAGACATTGTTGATTCTTATTTCTCCTGTTGCCTCCCTCTTCCATGTGTTCACATCTCTCATGTTGACTCCCTCTTTCCTCTTCTTCACCAAATCAACATTGACGACAAATGTGATGTTGCTCCTATTGCTCATAATGCTTCTCTCGTGATGCCCTCTCCCGTGATGACTTCTTCCATGTCCTAATCAAGAATCATTTACAGCCATGGAGTCTTCAAGATCGAGTACCTTTATTGAGAAGTTCACTGGTAAGAACTTTCCGACATGGCAAACAAAGTTGCGTCTTATCCTTATGAAAGACGGGGTGTGGAATGTTGTTTGTGGCAAGGATAAAAAGCCACAATCGGATGAGAAGAAAATTCTACACTGGGAGAATTTAAACGACAAAGCCCTTTCTCTCATTGGTTTGGGTTTGGGTGATGAAGTTATTCATCATCTCGACTTTGATTCCACTGCTCAAGAATTATGGGAGAAGTTTGAAGGTCTCTTCGGCAATAAGGTAATCAATTCTAAGGTCTTTCTCCGCCAAGAATTCTTCAAACTCCAGATGAAGCATGAGGACTCTCTTCTCACCCATCTGAATCATATGGAGTCTCTCATCACTCAACTTGCTACGTTGAAGGCCCCAGTTGGGGATGATGACCAGGTTGCAGTGCTCCTCACGAGCATTGAAGAAATTCCTAAGTATCGGGAGATCATACCAGCATTAAGAGTGGCAAGCATGAGCTACCATGACATGGTTGCTATGCTTCTTGATCATGAAAGAAGGCATAGTGATACTTTTGATGCCAATGCACTATTTTCTAAAGGGAGGTTTCCTAAAGGGAAAGGTAACTTCAAACCTTTCAAGTGCACTTACTGTGGAAAGCTTGGTCACACCGAAGATCGTTGCTTCCAAAAGCTGGCCATGCCCCCCCTTGGCGCGCATGTCGCGTACCCCCCTGACCCCATGCGCCCCCCCTCCCCCCCCTTGCGCGCATGTCGCGTACCCCCCCCACCCCCCCCCCAACCCACGATGCCCCCCCCCCCCCTTTGCGCGCATGTCGCGTACCCCCCCACCCCCCCCCAACCCACCATGCCCCCCCCCCCCCCCTTGCGCGCATGTCGCGTACCCCCCCCCAACACCCCATGCCCCCCCCCGATGGGAATATCTTGAAGTCTCTTGGCTGCCTCGATTGAGTGTTTCCCAAAAATCAAAATGTAGTCCACATTTGAGAATGTCTCCTTTTCTCAAAATTATTAATAGGCATTCATTCTTTCTATCAAAAGGCACCAAATCAAAAGCTGTGTCCCAGATGTGGTGTAGGATTGCAAATGAAATATATGCATAAAATAAAAAGATATAACTCAACTAACAGAGACAAACATATTGAAGCAAATGAATCACAACAAAGTAATCTACATCGCAAAACGTAATTGACTACATCATGAAAGACTGTTCCATACTACTTACTACGCTGAGCCATAAGACATATACTAAAGAGTACACATGAGCATCAATCATGGAGTATCCATAAGCAATAATCTCAGATGTTGGGTACCACTCTTGGTTGCATAATATGTACCTACCAAATAATCTCAAGTGCTGGGTACCACTCTCAGATGCTAAGCATCCCAATCATATGCTAGGCAGCACTATTTAGTACTATTTAATACCATCTAACTTCTTTTATGGAGGTACATCTGATGAGTATTGGTGTTATTTAGTACTATTTAGTACCCAATTGTCAAATGCTAGGTACTACTCTCAGATGCTAGGTACCATTACCAGATTCTAAGCATCATTGTCATATGCTAGGTACCACTATTTAGTATTAAATAGTACTATTTAGAACTATTTAATACTATTTAGGTACTACCACCACATTCATGTGCCATTTAGTACTATTTAGGTACTAATGTCATATGTTGTCAGATGCTAAGTATCAATGTCATATGCTAATTAGTACTATTTAGTTTTATATTAGGTACTACTATCATATGCTCTATTTAGTGCTATTCATTACTATTTTTTTGTTATTTAGTATTCTTTAGAATTACTCAAGTTTTACTCTCAAATGCTAAGTACCACTATCATATGCGAAGATCACTCTCATATGTCATATGCCAAGTACCATTATTTGGTATTAGTTAGTTCTATATTAGCCTATTTAAAACTATTGTATACTATTTAGTACTATTTAGCCATTGCGATGCTAGTTGTTTTCGCCTTTGCCCTCAAGACTTCTAGATAAAAACAATGAAATTCTACTTCTTTGTCTGCCTTTGTAGCAATTCCATGGCCCTTTTCATGCTCATCCCTCATGCAATAGTAGTCTAAAGTCCCAATCCTAGCACATGAAAAGAAACCCCGAGCCTTTTTCATGCTCATTCAATAGTAGTCTAAGTTCTAATCCTAGCACATGAAAAGAAACCCCGAGCCTAGTTACTATGTCAAATCACTTATGTTGCACATTGGCCTTTGACAAAATTATAGATATTTCCCAATACAATGTCCTATGGAATAAGATCAAAATGAAAAGAGGATTACAGAGAAGATTGTTATCTCAAAACTATAATGGGTGATATTTAGAATTCCATCAAAGGCCAATGCAATCCAAGTGAGTCACTAAGCCTAGGTTGAGTGTTTCTTTTGATGTGCTAAAATTCATGTGATGGAGATGTAGAAAGTATCTTTTTGTGTCACAAAAATATTGTTTACCACTCTCATATTCTAGTTAGAATCTATAATTGCTAGTAATTACAACTATCATATGCTAGGTGCCACTATCATATGCTATTTAGTACTATTTAGGTACTACTATCTTATGCTTTTAGATGCTAAGTTACATTATCATATGCTAGGTGCCACTGTCATATGCTATCTAGTACTATTTAGGTACTACTATCATGTGCTCTTAGATGCCAAGTACCACTATCTTATGCTAGGTGCCACTTTCATATGCTATTTTATGTTATTTAGTATTGTTTTGCACCATTTAGTATTGATTAGATTGCCACATATGCTATTAGTGATGCCATACTAAAGAGTACCTCTCATGTACATAAGTACCCACATCCTTTCCTTCTAATTATTCTTCTTGTGGCTTGTTGAAAAAACTACTTCAACACACCAATTATGAAACTGATATCAAGTCTAGTGTGAAAACCCTTTGATGTACCTAAGCAAAAAGCTCCTTGCATTTACATGGACAACCCTTCTAGAGCTAGTTTTGAAAAGAGAAGAGCCTATAACATCATCTCAAGAATGTATCCCTCAACACCAATATGAGAGATCCTATAGCCTCTGATTAATGGGTTGTGGCCACATTTCCATACACATCTCTACAAATACAAGACCCTAAGTCCCCATGCGATCAAGGATTTAATCGACATAATTATGTAAACATTAATGTGTTACTAATGTTTATTTATAATGACTCAAAATTTTCATATATTTATGTAGATATTTGATTCAGGGTTAACAAGTAATCACCTTTTGATCTTTCTCAAACAGTTTATCCCATGAGAACTTCAATGCAGATCTACTATTAGGCCTTATACACTCATCATGGCTCACAATGTTGTGTTTGAATGTGTGTTATAGGCAAGAATGTTTGGCATTAGTATAGCATGTTATCTTGTGAGCTGGGAAACGCTCATGAAACCTACAAATCCTTCAAAACACAGCAAACACTATACAAAAACACACACGACCTTTCAAAACTTGCAAACAAAAGAGACAAAACAAGCATGTTGGGTGCTATCTCTCCCCATAAGAGTGGTGCTCTTCTTCCACCTCCTATGTATTTGAATTATGATTGAATAGATTTCGAGTAAAAATCATACAAGCTTCATGTACATCTCAAATTGGGAAAAAGCCACACAAGTCACTTCCAAAATAGCTTTCTCTTTCTAAAAATAAAGCCGCCTTTTCCTACTATATTCAATATGCAGAGGCTAAGCCTCTAATGTTTAAAAATTAAAATATGCAAATGCTAGTCCTTTTCCTACTATATTAAATATGAAAAGGCTAAGCTCTAACGTTTAAAAATTGAAATATGTACATGAGCATTTGTAAGATAAAAAATTAGGCTTAGCATAATTAATCCCCTCATCACTGGAGTTTTCCCTATGCATAAAAATTTTGGGAATCATGCTCACCAAATGCCATCACCCAATCACTTACTCTTCCCCTGAATTCATAACAATCAATAATAACGAAATATATTCAAGCATAGAAAAACTTTAGAATTAATCTACCTTTTAGTATGTCAGCAACACAAAATGAATACATCACATATGGATGGTGCACACATGCAATGCATTCCATCAAATGGTGCACACATGCCACACATACATAAAATTGCACAGATGGTGCACACATGCTACACATACCATCATCACATAAGTGTTGCACACAAAGGTTACTCATACATCTGTAGCCATATATTCAGCCATGTAGGAGCACACATGCATCAACTGCATGACAAGAATGCAAGATCTTGCTCAACTAATTATTCCAGCAACACATGGCAGTCTCTAGGGTCACTAGTTTTCTATTTTATGGATTTATGAATTTAGCACACGTCAGCAAAAAAAGCATCTATATGAAAGTTATATTGAACAACATCAGTGAACAAAGCATCTGTCTGAAAGTCATATCGAATAACACTCGATTGCAATACATCTAAGGAATACAAATAGGGAGCAGCACCAACTACACAATCTCTCAAACACAATACCAAGTCCAGTTGGCATCAACGAGAATAGTACACCGACTTAATGCTAGAAGCATTGTGTTTTGACTGTACTACTCAACCATAGCATGGCATCATATACACGATTCTTTCAAGAGTATGAACTAAAGGAAATATTTATATTTTAAAGCCATTGAACAATAGACATTTCCATGTAAATTCAATTGTGGCAACTAAAATTGATAGGCTCCTTGCTACAGCAGCTTGGGAATTCAATGTGCCATGTTTGGGAATATCTCTATAATGTGCCATGCTTGGGAATATCTCTATAATTGCATTATCTAGAGGTGAATGTAGATTACAAGCCCCAAGCATGCAACCTACTTTGCCTTAATGCACCCCGAACACCAAACCCCTCAAAATACATGAACACAAAGAGATTTACTACAATTATAGCATTTGATAAGATGGGCAAATCGCTCTTGTATAAGCACAAGATTTCATAGAACAAACTCTCCATCCAATCAATTTGATGGGTTAGGAAACCTTCTGCCCCCCCCCCCCCACTACCACACACATCCTTTTTATATTATGCAATACACCAATTTTCCCCTAGATTGCTCCACTATTCATAGCAATTGGGCTTGAAATAGTTGCAACACATTTCTAGCCAAATCTGAGGCAATCAATGTTTGTAATAGCAATGCATCGAACTAAATCATGTGCCTTTGGCATCTTCTTGCAACACTTGATGCAAATACTAAACCAAGAGCCATTTGATTATCCAATGTTTGTGTTGAGAGATTTAAACAATGACATGCTTCCTAAATCTTCAAAGAAAGAGCAATTCGCAAAAATTATGGAGCAAAATTGTATGCATTTAATAAATAAAACATCAACAACATTTATGCATCTCAACTTGACTTGGACAAATGCTCCCGTAACAAGTAGTTACTTTGGAACAACTAAACTCCAATCACGATCCTGTTTACATTTCTTATCAATTCCCAACAAAATTACCATCATTCAAAGTAAAAATTAGGATCATAATCATTTCTTATCAATTCCCAACAAAATCACTATCATTCAAAGCAAATTAGGAGCAACTTTCACTATTTTTTTCTTCTCAAAGCTTCTCAAAGCAACTACTCCTACTTAGAGTAGCTCTCTCAACCTCTAGAAGCAGATGTAAGTAGGTTGCTTTGTTCACATTTTAGCTATAGTCTTTGGGCATAGCAAAGGCCCTTGACTTTCAAAAGATGCATATTGGTAAGATTGAGAATCTAGTCCAAGGGTGTAAATGCATGGAACATCCATTGGACCTCCTCCATGCAAAGTTTCATTTTGAGTAAACATCATTAAGCCATCTTAAACACTATAAAGCTTTTTGTGCTTTATGTGTAATGTGATGTAGCACTAAAGGGTTTGAAGGGCTAAAGGAATTCTAGCAGTGGTGACATTGCACACATGTATGTTACACTGTCTATGTGTGGCATTTATTTTATGTTGAGAGAGCCTGTGAGTAAGGCAAAAGATTAGTCCACTCTATGTGCTTACCCTATGAGGATAAAGTAAGAAACGCATGGCACATTGTGTAGTTCGGTGCTGACCACATGTCATAGGGGATCTTGAAGGGATGCCGACGGTGATTCCTCTCCCAAATAATTCCTCATGAGAGCTTTGCAAGGCAAGAACCTAACACTTGTGTCACGTAAGTGTCCACTAGATTGTGACAATCTGATTCCACAAGAGAGAAGAAGGAGGAGGGAGAGAGGAAGGGAACACAAGGGAGGGGAGGAAGTATGGAAGAGAGGGGGAGAGTGAAAGGGGGTGACTAGCAATCGCAAGGGAACATAATGGAGAAGCGGTCCAACTGTTGGGTCATGATTTGGCTGAAGTAAGAGTGGTACTTCCAAAAGCGCATAGCATGCATGTCATTGTACGTTCATATATGATGACCTTGGAGGTTGTAGACTTGTCCTAGAACTACGAGGGACTAGTATCAGAATCGAAGGCAATCTAGTTGGCAAAATTGTGGAGCTTTTTGTCAATGGGGCGGCTGTGATTTGGGAGATCATGGAGGGGAAGGATTATGAGGTGGTTGAAGTGGATGGCTGCCACAACCGCTGGGTTGGGCATAGAACTGTACGTGTCATCGAAGGCATCAAGTCTATAAAAGATCCCTTGCTGAGTAAGATCCTTGGGAAATTGAACTTGTGAAAGTTATATATAATATTAGGATCTTTCTCCTAGAGCTCGCAGAATTGGGACCATGACCATGGCGGCCTTTCCATTGGCATGCATTTGAGTGGGGCACTGTAGCAGAACTTCCAAAATTAGTCTTTCTTCAAAAATGGGATCCTCTAGTCTAGACTCTGGTTGCAAACTAGCATCTTTGTCATTGACTAGAATAGGTACATCATTGCTAAGTGGTAGCCTCCTCATGTGCATTGGGGGTTTTTGCCTGTCCAATTCGAGAATGTTTTGGCAATGAATTTTGATAAGGGTCAAACTTCCATTATTTCATTAAGATGTAGATGGGACCCTTTTAGTTGTTCTTTCCAATGATGCATTCTGGCACTCTTGGGAATCTTGGAAGACCCCAAGATCTGGTCGCCAATCTAGTTCTTCGAGTGGAGGGGACTTTCCTAGTAGGAGGGTCTTCATCATTGTTCGTTGGAAAGGTATCCTCCTCCTAGTGCCCGTCGTCATTAAGAGGTGTCAGATTAGGGAGGATGACTGCTGGGCCCAGCAAAGTGTTGATAGCTTCTTTGGGGAGATCCATGGGAGTAGAGGAGGAGATGCAGGCTTCTTGTGGAGTGTGCTATGAGGTGGAGGCAGTGTGCTGTGATGTGTCAGACACATGTGAAGAGTGATCAGGGTGATGTGAGAAGGGTGGCGGGTTTGGAACGAGGTTGATAGAGGGGTTCTGGGGGTTGGGTGGTTGGTTAGTATCAACAAGGGGGAGGGATGCGGTGGAATTAAAAATATAATAGCATCTTGGGCTTCTACTTCAGTAATGCGTTCAAGATAAGCAACGTGTATTGTCTCAAAATTGCTCATCAAAGATTCTTGCATATCCTTGAGAGCTTGGGAAACGTAGTTAAAAAGGATAATAATGCTGAGGGGGTGGTAACTTTATACATTATAGCTGGCTAAGAGGTTTTGGGTGGTCATAGCCAAGTGGAGACCAAGGATTTGCATCTAGTCAATGTCTCTTTGTAAGGGATCATATTCACAAACCCAAGTGCCTAAATCATTGGGCATCACTTTCTCATATTGGCAAAAAAAATGGGACTTAGTGAGATGATGCAGCACCAGGCTTGAAAGTTTAGAAAAATCGAGTGGGGTCCTAGGATTTGAAGGTCAATAGGGTGGTCAAGTTCTTGACCATTTGGCTATAGATCAAGACAAAAATAGGACATGGCTAAAATTGGGTGATATTGGTCATTGTGGCAGCAAACTATAGTGGTGAGTGCATTAGGGGAAAGTGATGAGGTGAGGTTAAGGTGATAGTTAATATTCATTACGCGTAGTGCATCGGAGTGCATCTATAAGGTCTCTCCACTATGCGCAATGTGATGATTTGGCAAGAGGCCTCCCAAAACAACTTGAGCTCTTCTTGCTCCCATTCTTTAAGGGTGGAGTCCTTAGGATCCTGAGTGTTCCACGAACGGTCAAGCTCTTGTTGGAAGGTGATGCTATGTTCCCTTTTTGTATTTAGCTAGTCTTGAAGGGAATGGAGCTGGGTCTAGTGAATTTTCCATTGGCGTGCTGTAGTTCCCTCTGCCCTTTGAGCTCTTTCCTAGGCTTTTATGAGGCTAGACTCATTCTTGTCAATTTGGTTGGTGAGGGTCTCGACTAGTTCCTGGCTCATTGTGAGGTCATCCTATAGCTTAGTGAGTTGTGTTTGCAAGTGGTCAGTCTACTTTTGGTACATCTCAGCTTGTTCTAATGAGAGTTGGCATGTCACCTAGGCAAAGACCATGATGTGGTTTGCCTATTGAACTTGGAGCAACTTGGAGTTGGGCCTGCTGCATAGCACTTGTGACCCTTGCTTGAGATTCTTTTTGCCTTTGGAAGGTATTGTGAATAATCTGGAGAACTTGCAGGAAGAAGGCCACAAGTTTCTTCTCCATGCTATCGGCTTGTGCATCTTGTTGCTCCAACACACCGAGATGGGCCAACTCTAGATCACAAATTGGGCATAGTACTATTTCACACAGATGAAGGAGGACTTAGAGCACCATGGCAACCATCTTGGCAACCCAATGATTTATATGCTAGTGCTCTACTACATGGTCTACAACACCCACCTAGGTGATATAGCTTGGACAACAAAGATGCAACAATGGATGCCAAGACCACTGAGGAGATTACTTTCTGCCTAACCCTCAAGAAGAATCTCAAGCTCGCCAAGGGGGAATCTTCTATGTCCTAGGAGGAGAAAGCAAGATTGGAAGAAGAGGCCAAGAAGTAGTGGGAAGAGGCAAGGGTCCAGAATTTCCTGCAACACCAAGTACAACTGGAAGCTTGAGCTAGAAGGGAGCGGGAAGGCCAAAAGAATGAAGAGCCCATCAGAACGCTCTAAATTTTCTCTCTGGTTTGGTGTTTCTAGAGCTAATCCTCCAGGTCGGCGAGTCAGTCTTCTAAGCTGTTGGGTCAACAGGATAGGATGATCTGACACGTGGCCAACGGGATAGCTGAGTATCCCTCTAGGGGATACCAGTTGGGTCACAATATCTATTCTACACCCACTCCTTTTCAAATCTTCTAGAATTATCATCATTTTTTCAAACTTGGCTTCTTCACCATACATACCTATCAAGGCTGAAGACAACAAGGTTTGGAATGCAACCCTTTCCTCTCAAATCCTGGGATGTTTCCAGAGCCTTTCTTTCCGGGCCAGCCCTACTAAAGGTAGATACTAGAGTATTGTAGGTTAAAACATCATGAGTAATCCCTTTCAAGATAGCAGATGGGGTATAACTGTCTAACCCACGGGGTAAACATTTTGACAATTCATTAATTATGTAGGTGCGTTAGGTGTCTAACACGTGTCAATCGAGGGGATAGGGGCCTACCCCTCCGAGTTAGTGGGCTAGGGTGCTATCCCTCTGGGTCGGCAAGATAGCAATTTGCCTCGATTAACGCAATTTTTTCGATGTTTGGATGGAGGATTTTTGTCATTTTAAAACACAAAGGTGGAGGCTGAAAACACTTTTCCTCTTCTTAGTTGTGAAAGCCAAAAGAACTCTCTAAGTACAAAAGAATAGGTGAATCCTATATGTGGGTCTCAAACCAAACTCAGCTAACTAAGGTGGCATACTAACTGAGCCACTAACTAGAGTACATAAAGATAGCTGTCATCCAGCTATTATTCATGGGCGGTGTACCAACTACATCTGTAGCTAACAAGTCGGTGACATAAATGCACAATGGTCACCCTGGCATATCACGAGTGGAGCTTGATATCTCAACACTCCCCCTCGAGCTCAATCCCAATTCTTGCACACCAAGTAGGTTTGTCAACTTACGCAGCTTCTCTGCACCCAATGCTTTCGTGAATATGTCAGCTACCTGATCCTTTGTGCTGACATAAACTAGATCAATAAAACCTACTAGAACCTTCTCCCGCACATAGTGATAATGCACCTCAATGTGCTTTGTTCTAGCATGATAGACTGGGTTATTTACCAAGTGTATACTACTCATGTTGTCACAATAAATGACAACTTGCCCATCTGTAGACTGCTGCATATCAGAAAGTAGCTTATGCAACCAAGCTGCCTCACATGCAGCCATTGCTACACCCCTGTACTCAGCCTCTGTGCTCGACAAGGCAACTGTAGGCTGTTTCTTGCTACTCCAAGTGATTGTAGCACTCCCAAAAGAGAACACATATCCACTGGTAGATCGTCTATCAGAAATACTACCAGCCCAATCAGCATCAGTGTATCCATGCAATTGTATCTGAACCCCAATCTCATAAAATAGTCCATACTGCAATGTGGACTTCACATACCTCATAGCCGCATCCAAATGCGGTTTCCTTGGAGCCTGCATAAACTGACTTATCAAACCAACAGCATAGCTCAAATCTGGCCTGGTAATAGTCATATAAATCAAACTTCCTACTATGCGTCTGTAATAGTAGGGTCTTCGAGAAGCTCACCTGCATCTGCGCTCAACTTCACATTCTGCTCCAAAGGAACTGAAATAGGCTTATAGCCTATCATCCCATATTTGGACAGCATGTCCAATCCATACTGCCTCTGCAAGAGCCATATCCCACTTGTGGATCTAATCACCTCAATGCCCAAGAAGTAACGCAGCTCTCCCAAATCCTTCATCTCAAACTTCTGCTTCAATAGCATTTTCACATGAAGGATATCTTCATCACTATCACCTGTGATGATCAAATCATCAACATAAATGACAAGCAGCATAATGCCTTTCTTTGTTTTTCTCACATAAAGTGAGAAATCTGCCTTGGAAATCTGAAAGCCAATAGTGACAAGATACTGTCTTATCTTGCTAGATCATGCTCTGGGTGCTTGCTTCAAGCCATACAAGGCTTTCTTCAACCTGCAAACAAACTCAGGATGAACAGCATGAACATAACCTGGTGGCTACTCCATATAGACCTCTTCTTGCAAATGACCATGCAAGAAAGCATTCTTTACATCCAACTGATGTAAAGACCATCCCTTTGATGCAGCCATAGCAATGACTGCTCTTACAGTTGCCATCCTTGCAACTGGACTGAATGTTTCTTCATAATTAATGCCATATGTCTTTGCATACCCCTTGACAACTAATCTTGCCTTGTATCTGTTCACAGAACGATCTACATTGTGCTTCATCTTATAAATCCACTTGCAGCCAATTGCATTCTTGTCTTTAGGCAAAGGCACCAATTCCTATGTAGCATTTCCTTCCAAGGTATCCATTTCTTCATCCATGGTTTTCTCTCATTTTTCTTTTCCCATGGCTTGCTCAAAAGAAGTGGGTTCTAGTTCATGTATCACTTTGACCATATAGGCGTAGTGAATGGCTATAAATCCATCATATTTCAGCCTATCCATAGGATACCTAGCTTTGGTAGACCTATGCAAAATAGATTCACTACCAGGTGCTCTCAAAACATCCCTTGTCTTCCTTACTCTAGGTGTAACAACAGAAGCAAGACCCAACTCATCATCAAGGCTCTGTTCTGAGCCACTGGATTCACCATCCACATAAGAGTGACTTGCATTCACATCAACCATGGGCTGATCTACTTTCTCTTTTCCTTTTTGTGATACTTGCATACCACTATTTGCATTGCTTTGAGGCTGATCTCTGCCTATCCATGGCGAAGTATGTGAACCACTGCTAGAGGACACTACAGGTCCACTAATATTTTGTGATTGCTGCTGTGAATTCTGTGCAGCATTACCATTTTGTGCATCTACATTATCAATCACATTTATTGGTTTATATCAGCTGCTCATCTCATCAAAAACAACATCTCTGCTCACTGTAAACTTACGAGTAGAAGGGTTATAGCATCTATACCCTTTCTGCTGCAGTGAATAACCAATAAAGATGCACTTTTTAGCTTTTGGATCCAACTTGGATCTCAACTCATTTGGCACATGAACATAGGCAATGCAACCAAAAACTTTCAAATGAGAAATATGTGGTTTCCTACCAGTATACCTCTCCTCTGGCGTCATGCCATGTATTACTGCAGTGGGAATCCTGTTCATTATGTAGACTGCTGTAGCAACTGCTTCAATGCAATAATAATCTGGTAGGTCTTTTTCGTTGAGCATGGCACGAGATACCTCTCCAATATGCCCGTTTTTTCTTTCTACAAGTCCATTTTGCTATGGGGTATGATTGCATGAATATTGCTGCTTTATGCCATGCTCCTGCAGGAACCTTGCAAACTCATTTGAGAGGTACTCTCCCCCTCCGTCTGACCTTAGGCATTTTATTTGCAGGCTTGTTTCTTTTTCAACCATAGCTTTAAAAGCTTTGAAATGCCCAAACACTTCACTTTTCTTTTTCATAAAATACACCCAAACTTTTCTGTTGTAGTTATCAATAAAAGTGACAAAATAATGACAGCCTCCAAGAGATGCAGCTTTAGTAGTCCACACATCAGAGTGGATTAATTGCTTTAGTAGTCCACACATCAGAGTGGATTAATTCCAATGGCCTCTTACTCTCTTGAACATGTCTAGGAAATGGTTTCCTTGCCTGTTTTCCAAATTGACAGGCTTCACATACCTTATGTATTTCTGCAACCTTGAACTTAGGCAATCCTACAACAATATTTTGGGCCTGCATTAATTTAAGTCGTTGTACATTAACATGACCAATGCGTTTATGCCAGATATCAATATCTGCAACTACATCGGTCCCATGTGCAAACATTGCTATACTCAATTCAGGCATGTCCGCATCCAACGTAAACATCCTGCCCTTCTTCTTTCCTTTTGCTATCAAGCGACCTTTATTTTTCATATCCTCAACAAAGCATCCATGAGGATTAAATCTAACCTGCAAGCCCTGGTCAACCATTTGACCAACAAAAACCAGGTTCTTGGTGATATTCTGGACATGAAATACATCAGACAGGTATTTATTTTTCCCATCCTGCATAGACAAAGGAATCTGCACAATAGAATGTGAAGTATCATCACCAGTCTCCACAAATCCTGGTCTTTCCATTTTCCTTGCATCCTGCATCCATTCTGCATGACCTGTCATGTGGTTTGACGCACTTGAGTCAACATACCACACATCATTGCTTTCTTCTGCACTTGTCACAGAATTGGTCATGTGCTGCACCATAAACAAATGCTCATTTCTGTCATCACCGATCCCATGTGCGAACATTGTTGCACTCAATTCAGGCATGTCCGCATCCAACGTAAACATTCTGCCCTTCTTCTTCCCTTTTGCTATCAAGCGACCTTTATTTTTCATATCCTCAACAAAGCATCCATGAGGATTAGATTTGACCTGCAAGCCCTGCTCAACCATTTGACCAACAGAAACCATGTTCTTGGTGATATTCTGGACATGAAATACTTCAGACAAGTATTTCTTTTTCCCATCCTGCATAAACAAAGGAATCTGCACAATAGGATGTGCAGTATCATCACCAGTCTCCACAAATCCTGGTCTTTCCATTTTCCTTGCTTCCTGCATCCATTCTGCATGACCTGTCATGTGGTTTGATGCACCTGAGTCAGCATACCACACATCATTGCTTTCTTTTGCACTTGTCACAGAATTGGTCATGTGCTGTACCATAAACAAATGCTCATTTCTGTTATCACCCTGTCTACTAGAGAATGCATAATTGCCTTGCTGCAATTTTCCAGTCATGATGTCATTCTGCTTTTTATAGCAGTCTTTAACCATATGATCCATTTTACCACAATAGTAGCATTCAACATTGTTGTTTGCATTTTGGCCTCTCTGCCATCCACCATGACCTCTTTGGCTCCCCCTGCCTCTAAAGTTACCACGTCCTCCTCCATAGGACTGGTTTTCTTGAATTTGGTACATATTCTGATTTCTACCACGACCTCCAGATCGGCCTGCTCTACCTCTGCCTCTACCTCTGCCTCCATTTGAGTAGAAGATAGTTTCTTTTGAAGTTCCTCTTGAAGAAGATGCACCACCATTTCTCTGCTCTTCAAAAATTAGAAGAGCAATCAACTCCTCAAAATCAGGAAAATTCTCACGGACGGCAATGGATGTCCGGAATTGTGCATAATCCTTTCCTAGACCATTCAAGATCACAGAGACTAAATCATCATCTTGCACTGGCCCAACCAATAGAAGCAAGTGCATCTGCAATCTTCTTTACCTTCATGTGGTAGTCATTGATGCTCATATTTTCTCTCTGCACATTATGCAACTCTTGCTTGAGCTACATTTTCCTGGCTTGCATATTTGTGCTATACATTTTTGTCAAAGTATCCCACGCCTCCTTCGGCGTGCTTGCATCCCGAATATGCACAATCATAGAATCTGAAATACTGATAAACAGCCAGTACATAACTTTTCTGGCTCTCTCATGCTAGCCTTTAAATGCTTGCAACTCCTATTGATTGGGAACATTAGGAATAACTGGTTCTTGTTCAGCTCTAGTAATGAACTCCCAATAGCCTTTTCCCTTAAGGAAATTCATCATTCTAAACTTCCATGCTTGGAAGTTGTTCTTGTCAAGCTTTTCAGTGACAATCTGTGAAAGAGCATCAGACGCCATTACAGAACACTGCAAAATTTTCTGTCACTGCAAAGAAACACAACTTCTGCCTCACAAGGGCAAATATGCAAAATTGACGAGAGTGGTATTTGACCACACAGTCACTTCCTAGTGACGATTATGCATCAACAGGCAATAAGAATGATTCTGTCACTCCCAATATCTCTGCGCACAGGCATACGATGTAATTTCTGTGACAACTTTTCACCGACCTGCGAACAGTGGTCGCACAGCAAAAACATGGCACTTTTCTGAGTGCCTGCGGAAAACTTCCGCCACCAAAATGGGTCCCAAAATGGCCTCAAATCAAAAAAAATATGTCACCAAGGGCTTTGCCCTTGCCCGCAGCATATACTGCCCTCTCGCCACACCACGAAGGGCGTCCCAATCTGAGACAGTGCACTCTTGCACTTTCTGGTTGTGCTACCTGCAGAGATTTGCTCCCAAACTCGAAAAAGGAAAGCAACATTGATCCTCTTACCAAGACACCGCGAACTTGGTTTGCTTTCTTGAGCTCCTTACCACAAATCAAAGCTCTGATACCATGTGAAGAGAGTGGGAGAGAAGTAAGGAGTCTCACTTGCAGCTTTCTCACATACACAATGGGGGAATATACACAAAGGTGGAGGCTGAAAACAGTTTTCCTCTTCTTAGTTGTGAAAGCCAAAAGAACTCTCTAAGTACAAAAGAATAGGTGAATCCTATATGTGGGTCTCAAACCAAACTTAGCTAACTAAGGTGGCATACTAACTGAGCCACTAACTAGAGTACATAAAGATAGCTGTCATCCAGCATCTGCAGCTAACAAGTCGGTGACATAAATGCACAACGGTCACCCTGGCATATCACAAGTGGAGCTCGATATCTCAACATTTTGTCCAGTTTTGAGTGTTGAGGGGTGCTCTACACTACCTAAACTACTCTACAAAGCAAAAAACAACTGCTTTTGGAATGCAACTGAGAAATTTCTTCCATATGTGACTGTCAACTCTCAAGAACCATTTCAAAATTTGCTTGAATCTTCATTCCTTGTTTCTTATGAGATTTGACAATGCACAAACCTTAGTAATCAATCAAACTAACTAATCCTATGATCTAACAACAAAAAACAACCCAAAACAAGCTTCAATGCATTAAACATACTCTATGGAGAGAAATGATAGTTTTTGCTTTTCTTCTCAAAACGCACTTCTTTTCCACTCAAACCATTCCTAATCTCCACTAGCAACACCTCTAGTTATGCTATAAAGCATTGTGCAATGGGTAGTTTACGAAAGGAGGCAAATGCTATGCAAAAGCATACCTACATCCCTAGCAGCGGTGCCAAAAATATGTAGTTCGATGGTGACACTATGTGTTGTAGGGGATCTTGAAGGGATGTCGACGGAGACTCCTCTCCCAAATAACTCCTTGTGAGAGCTTTGTGAGGCAAGAACCTAACAATTGTGTCACACATGTGCCCACCAGATTGTGATAATGTGATTCCACAAGAGAGTAGAAGGAGGAGGGAGAGAGGAAGGGAAGAGAAGGGAGGGGAGGGAGTATGGAAGAGAGGGGGAGAGTGAAAGGGGGTGAGTGACTATCACAAGGTGCGAGATGAAGTCTAACAGTAGACTTTGCTTATGCATCCAACTCATTCCAATCATCCTCAGACATAGTTGCAGGCTTAGCTGCAATCCCTGCCAAGGGTTTAATCTGCTTCTTTTGAATAAGCGCATCCCTTATCTGTTCTTTCCACATAGAAAAGTTTGTACCATAAAACTTTTTAATGCTGAAAAGTTCCTTTTTAGACATGGAAGAGGATTCCATGATGCAAATAAAGCAAAATCCCAAATGCTAGTGCCTGCAAGAAAGAATCACACAAAATAGCAGGTGTACCCAAATACAATGGAGGGTAATATCACAAAAAAAACTCAAAGCTCAAAGCATCAAAATGCATCTGACTCATGTGCATATACTATGCATCCATATGAGCAAATCTAGCCCAGAAGAAATGTCAATAAGAGCCAAATGTCTCAAGCATAAACATCGTCCATGGGCATAACCATCATACATGTCTTATCCAAGAGAGTATAGCACTATCAGTGCATCAACTACAAAGCTATCCCTCAGCATAAAATAGCATCTGTGTGCTAAACGTCCATTAATAAAGCATCCCACAAGGCAATTTGGGCCTATTAGCACATCCAACAAGTATCGCAATGCATCCAGATGGCCGGTAAAGCATCCACACTGCAACCCAATGCACACCACGAATGAGTGCACATGGCTCAAACTGCAAAGTGATCTGCATAAGGTATATCCAAAAAATCACGGCCCCACGGCAATGACCGCTAGTGAAAATAGAACTTGAGATGCCTCAAAACATGGGCATCACTGCATAATCGGACTCAGCAAGACAATCTGCAAATATCTCTCTTTTGTTAGAACTCCAAAATCCCAACCGACGGATGCGAAACGAGAAGTCAACCCTTGCAGTTTACCAGCAATCAAAACCTTAGCAGATAATGCCACGTGGCACCTATGTAAAAAACTATGAATAAACTGCAACAAAGATGAAAATCATAAACACAAATATGTTTAACTCCTCGAATGCTTCACCGAATCACCTTGAAATTCTCAAGCAACAGTTCAGGCCCCCGTCCCCGATCCATCGGAATGAAAAATGGTGGTTTGTGGGAGTGTATCTGAATCACGGGCATTCAGAGCTTACAGGAATTCAAAGAATGCAAAATGATTGCTTCCAAAAAGTTTTTACTACTCGTGCTACTTCTCTCGGGCTTCCTGGAAGCTAGATGGAGGCCTGGAAGAGCTTTGGAAGGCAATGGAAACTCACGAGATATTTTGTAGCAGGGGACGCCAAAGGCTCAAGAAGAAAATGAAATTGGATTTGAGCTCACAAGATGACCCAGAGAGTCCAAGAATAGGGAATGGTAGCACCCACATTACCCACATCTGATGTAAAGACCATCCCTTTGATGCAGCCATAGCAATGACTGCTCTTACAGTTGCCATCCTTGCAACTGGACTGTGTTTCACCTTATAAATCCACTTGCAACCAATTGCATTCTTGTCTTTAGGCAAAGGCACCAATTCCCATGTAGCATTTGCTTCCAAGGTATCCATTTCTTCATCCATGGCTTTCTCTCATTTTTCTTTTCCCATGGCTTGCTCAAAAGAAGTGGCTTCTAGTTCATGTATCACTTTGACCATATAGACGTAGTGAATGGCTATAAATCCATCATATTTCAGCCTATCCATAGGATACCTAGCTTTGGGAGACCTACACAAAATAGGTTCACTACCAGGTGCTCTCAAAACATCCCTTGTCTTCCTTACTCTAGGTGTAACACCAGAAGGAGGACCCAACTCATCATCAAGGCTCTGTTCTGAGCCACTAGATTCACCATCCACATAAGAGTGACTTGCATTCACATCAACCATGGGCTGATCTACTTTCTCTTTTCCTTTTTGTGATACTTGCATACCACTATTTGCATTGCTTTGAGGCTGATCTCTGCCTATCCATGGCGAAGTATGTGAACCACTGCTAGAGGACACTACAGGTCCACTAATATTTTGTGATTGCTGTTGTGAATTCTGTACAGCATTACCATTTTGTGCATCTACATTATCAATCACATTTATTGGTTTATACCAGCTGCTCATCTCATCAAAAACAACATCTCTGCTCATTGTAAACTTATGAGTAGAAGGGTTATAGCATCTATACTCTTTCTGCTGTAGAGAATAACCAATAAAGATGCACTTTTTAGCTTTTGGATCCAACTTGGATCTCAACTCATTTGGCACATGAACATAGGCAATGCAACCAAAAACTTTCAAATGAGAAATATCTGGTTCCTACCAGTATACCTCTCCTCTGGCATCATGCCATGTATTGCTGTAGTGGGAGTCCTGTTCATTATGTAGACTGCTGTAGCAACTGCTTCAACCTAATAATAATTTGGTAGGTCTTTTTCGTTGAGCATGGCACGAGATACCTCTCCAATATGCCCGTTTTTTCTTTCTGCAAGTCCATTTTGCTACGGGGTATGATTGCATGAATATTGCTGCTTTATGGCATGCTCCTGCAGGAACCTTGCAAACTCATTTGAGAGGTACTCTCCCCCTCCATCTGACCTTAGGCATTTTATTTGCAGGCCTCTTTTTTTTTCAACCATAGCTTTAAAGGCTTTGAATGCCCAAACACTTCACTTTTCTTTTTCATAAAATACACCCAAACTTTTCTGTTCTAATCATCAATAAAAGTGACAAAATAATGACAGCCTCCAATAGATGTAGCTTTAGTAGTCCACACATCAGAGTGGATTAATTCCAATGGCCTCTTACTCTCTTGAACATGTCTAGGAAATGGTTTCCTTGCCTGTTTTCCAAATTGACACGCTTCACATACCTTATGCATTTCTGCAACCTTGAACTTAGGCAATCCTACAACAATATTTTGGGCCTGCATTAATTTAAGTCACTGTACATTAACATGACCAATGCGTTTATGCCAGATATTAATATCTGCAACTACACCGGTCCCATGTGCAAACATTGCTACACTCAATTCAGGCATGTCCGCATCCAACGTAAACATCTTGCCCTTCTTCTTCCCTTTTGCTATCAAGCGACCTTTATTTTTCATATCCTCAACAAAGCATCCATGAGGATTAAATTTGACCTACAAGCCCTGCTCAACCATTTGACCAATAGAAACCAGGTTCTTGGTGATATTCTGGACATGAAATACATCAGACAGGTATTTCTTTTTCCCATCCTGCATAGACAAAGGAATCTGCACAATAGGATGTGCAGTATCATCACCAGTCTCCACAAATCCTGGTCTTTCCATTTTCCTTGCATTCTGCATCCATTTTGCATGACCTGTCATGTGGTTTGACGCACTTGAGTCAACATACCACACATCATTGCTTTCTTCTGCACTTGTCATAGAATTGGTCATGTGTTGCACCATAAAGAAATGCTCATTTCTGTCATCACCGGTCCCATGTGCAAACATTACTGCACTCAATTCAGGCATATCCGCATCCAACGTAAACATCCTGCCCTTCTTCTTGCCTTTTGCTATCAAGCGACCTTTATTTTTCATATCCTCAACAAAGCATCCATGAGGATTAGATTTGACCTGCAAGCCCTGCTCAACCATTTGACCAACAGAAACCATGTTCTTGGTGATATTCGGGACATGAAATACATTAGATAGGTATTTCTTTTTCCCATCCTGCATAGACAAAGGTGCACAATAGGATATGTAGTATCATCACCAGTCTCCACAAATCCTGGTCTTTTCATTTTCCTTGCTTCCTGCATCCATTCTGCATCACCTGTCATGTGGTTTGACGCACCTGAGTCAACATACCACACATCATTGCTTTCTTTTGCACTTGTCACAGAATTGGCCATGTGCTGCACCATAAACAAATGCTCATTTCTGTCATCACCCTATCTACTAGAGAATGCATAATTGCCTTGCTACAATTTTCTAGTCATGATGTCATTCTGCTTTTTATAGCAGTCTTTAACCATATGATCCATTTTACCACAATAGTAGCATTCAACATTGTTGTTTGCATTTTGGCCTCTCTGCCATCCACCATGACCTCTTTGGCTCCCCCTGCCTCTAAAGTTACCACGTCCTCCTCCATAGGACTGGTTTTCTTGAATTTGCTGCATATTCTGATTTCTTCCACGGCCTCAAGATCGGCTTGCTCTACCTCTGCCTCTACCTCTTCCAGCATTTGAGTAGAAGACCGTTTCTTTTGAAGTTCCTCCTGAAGAAGATGCACCACCATTTCTCTGCTCTTCAGAAATTAGAAGAGCAATCAACTCCTCAAAATCAAGAAAATTCTCACGGACGGCAATGGATGTCTGGAATTGTGCATAATCCTTTCCTAGACCATTCAAGATCACAGAGACTAAATCATCATTTTCCACTGGCCCAACCAATAGAAGCAAGTGCATCTGCAATCTTCTTTACCTTCATGTGGTAGTCATTGATGCTCATATTTTCTCTCTGCACATTATGCAACTCTTGCTTGAGCTACATTTTCCTGGCTTGCATATTTGTGCTATACATTTTTGTCAAAGTATCCCATGCCTCCTTTGGCGTGCTTGCATCTTGAATATGCACAATCATAGAATCTGAAATACTGATAAACAGCCAGTACATAACTTTTCTGGCTCTCTCATGCCAGCCTTTAAATGCTTGCAACTCCTGTTGATTGGGAACATTAGGAATAACTGGTTCTTGTTCAGCTCTAGTAATGAACTCCCAATAGCCTTTTCCCTTAAGGAAATTCATCATTCTAAACTTCCATGCTTGGAAGTTGTTCTTGTCAAGCTTTTCAGTGACAATCTGTGAAAGAGCATCAGACGCCATTACAGAACACTGCAAAATATCCTGTCACTACAAAGAAACACAAGTTTTGCCTCACAAGGGCAAATCTGCAAAACTGACAAGAGAGGTATTTGACCACACGGTCACTTCCTAGTGACGATTATCCATCAACAGGCAATAAGAATGATTCTGTCACTCCCAATATCTCTGCACACAGGCATACGATGTAGTTTCTGCGACAACTTTTCACCGACCTGCAGAACAGTGGTCGCACAGTAAAAACAGGGCACTTTTCTGAGTGCCTGCGAAAAACTTCCGCCACCAAAATGGGCCCCAAAATGGCCTCGAATCAAAAAAATAATGTCACCAAGGGCTTTGCCCTTGTTCGCAGGATATATTGCCCTCTCGCCACAACGCGAAGGGCATCCCAATCTCAGACAGTGCACTCTTGCACTTTTCGGCTGTGCTACCTATAGAGATTTGCTCCCAAACTCGAAAAAGGAAAGCAACATTGATCCTCTTACCAAGACACCGCGAACTTGGTTTGCTTTCTTGAGCTCCTTACCATAAATCGAAGCTCTGATACCATGTGAAGAGAGTGGGAGAGAAGTAAGGATTCTCACTTGCAGCTTTCTCACATACACAATGGGGAAATATACACAAAGGTGGAGGCTGAAAACAGTTTTCCTCTTCTTAGTTGTGAAAGCCAAAAGAACTCTCTAAGTACAAAAGAATAGGCGAATCCTATATGTGGGTCTCAAACCAAACTCAGCTAACTAAGGTGGCATACTAACTGAGCCACTAACTAGAGTACATAAAGATAGCTGTCATCCCAGCATCTGCAGGCTAACAAGTCGGTGACATAAATGCACAACGGTCACCTTGGCATATCACAAGTGGAGCTCGATATCTCAACATTTTGTCCAGTTTTGAGTGTTGAGGGGTGCTCTACACTACCTAAACTACCTCTACAAAACAAAAAACAACTGCTTTTGGAATGCACCCAAGAAATTTCTTCCATATGTGACTGTCAACTCTCAAGAACCATTTCAAAATTTGCTTGAATCTTCATTCCTTGTTGTTTTTTATGAGATTTGACAATGCACACACCTTAGTAATCAATCAAGCTAACTCCTATGATCTAACAACAAAAAACAACCCAAAACAAGCTTCAATGCATTAAACATACTCTATGGATAGAAATGATAGTTTTTGCTTTTCTACTCAAAATGCACTCCTTTTCCACTCAAACCATTCCTAATCTCCACTAGCAACACCTCTAGTTATGCTCTAAAGCATTATGCAATGGGTAGTTTACAAAAGGAGGCAAATGCTATGCAAAAGCATACCTACATCCCCAGTAGCGGTGCCAAAAATATGTAGTTCAATGGTGACACTATGTGTTGTAGGGGATCTTGAAGGGATGCTGACGGAGACTCCTCTCCCAAATAACTCCTTGTGAGAGCTTTGTGAGGCAAGAACCTAACAATTGTGTCACACATGTGCCCACCAGATTGTGACAATGTGATTCCACAAGAGAGAAGGAGGAGGAGGGAGAGAGGAAGGGAAGAGAAGGGAGGGGAGGGAGTATCGAAGAGAGGTGGAGAGTGAAAGGGGGTGAGTGGCTATCACAAGGTGCAAGATGAAGTCTAACAGTAGACTTTGCTTATGCATCCAACTCATTCCAATCATCCTCAGACATAGTTGCAGGCTTAGTTGCAATCCCTGCCAAGGGTTTAATCTGCTTCTTTTGAATAAGTGCATCCCTTATCTGTTCTTTCCACATAGAAAAGTTTGTACCATAAAACTTTTTAACGCTGAAAAGTTCCTTTTTAGACATGGAAGAGGATGCCATGATGCAAATAAAGCAAAATCCCAAATGCTAAGAAAGAATCACACAAAATAGCAGGTGTACCCAAATACAATGGAGGGTAATATTACAAAAAAAACTCAAAGCTCAAAGCATCAAAATGCATCTGACTCATGTGCATATACTATGCATCCATATGAGCAAATCTAGCCCAGAAGAAAATGTCAACTTGCATTGACGAAACAATGGCGAATCCAATGCCAATAAGAGCCAAATGCCTTAAGCATAAACATCGTCCATGGGCATAACCATCATCAATGTCTCATCCAAGAGAGTATAGCACTATTAGTGCATCAACTCAAAGGCTTAGCAGATAATGCCACGTGGCACCTATATAAAAACTATGAAGAAACTGCAACAAAGATGAAAATCATAAACAGAAATATGTTTAACTCCTCGAATGCTTCACTGAATCACCTTGAAATTCTCAAGCAATAGTTCAGGCCCCCGTCCCCGATCCATCGGAATGAAAAATGGTGGTCTGTGGGAGTGTATCTGAATCACAGGCATTCGGAGCTTACAGGAACTCAAAGAATGCAAAATGATTGCTTCCAAAAAGTTTTTATTGCTCGTGCTACTTCTCTCGGGCTTCCTAGAAGCTAGATGGAGGCTTGGAAGAGCTTTGGAAGGCAATGGAAACTCACGAGATATTTTGTAGCAGGGGACGCCAGAGGCTCCAGAAGAAAATGAAATTGGATTTGAGCTCACAAGATGACCCAAAGAGTCCAAGAACAGGGAATGGTAGCACCCACATTACCCACGAGATGATCCCAAGCAAAAATTGTCATCCACATAGAGAAAACAACTCCCTACTCAAAACAATGACCTTTGCTTTCAAAAAATGACTCCAGGCTCTTGAAAACCACTCAGAGGTTTTGCAAACCACCCGAAGACTTCTACAAGGTTCCAATACCACTCTTTTCAAGGTTTTGCACACCAAGATGCAGGTAAAGCCACCCACAGAGCTTCTCCTTCCTCCCACACAGCTGTAGTAGTAGACTTCAGGCTCCAAGCTCACACACTGGGCTCAGCTAGACCGCCTACAAGCATTAGATAGGACTTTGATACCAGTTGAGAGTGCTCTCAACGGAAGCAGAATGGAAGAGGTCGAGAGAGAGGGAGAGCTGAAAGAGAGCCAGAAGAGAGCCACACAGGTTTTGGTGGGTGCAGAACACCCTAATCTTCTATGACATCCATATATATGTGTGTGTGTGTTTGAGTATTGTACATAACCAGGGTTAAGCACAATGACCTTCAACCCCCACACAAGGCAACACACAATGGAGAAGAAAGAAAACTCAACTCAACAATAATGGAGAGAAAGAGAGAGCTTGTGTTTCCAAAAGGTTGCAATACACAATGAAGACCAAAGTCAACAATTTGGTCATATATACAGTCCACCTTTTGAAGGGAGGGCCAACCCTCTCTCTCTCTCTCTCTCTCTCTTTACAAAAGCTCTTGGGCCCATTCGGCACCAAGGCATGTTTTCACCTATCCTCTCCAACTCTCTTCTACTAGCAGCTCCAGTATCGGGACGTGGCACCCATGGGGTTAAGACACATATATATTTGGATCCATAGGATAATAATTATTATGTTCTAAATTGTCTTTATAATGGGGCTTCCATGGACAAATAGAGGTCGGACTTTCCATGATCTAACTAGATTTGTTTGGCCGCTATGTATATCCATAACTGATATAAATATTATAGGTCCTTGGGGGTGCAAAACACATCCAAAAACACATAGTACTGGCTGTAAATAATCAAACCAAGGTTATTATAAAGGCCCATGTGACCAAGCACATGAACATTGTAAAGAGCATGCCCTACCAAGCTCCGACAAAAAAAATTAGGTGGAGGTGAAGTCATTGGATTCCCTAAGAGGGCACCTTACACTTCAATACTTAAAACTTATTACTTGTTTTATCGACGCATTTAATGACATTTAGGCTAGTTTCGATGTTTTTATCAAAGCTTACTCTATACCAATAGTATTATCGACACTTAGGGTTTTGTATCCTATTATTTTGATGCTAGGGTATTTTGTTTTAAGTTTTTTGGATTAAATTTATATTTTCAAGGATAGAAATTTGTTGGTTTTGTATATTCAATATTTAAGTATTGTAGGATTAGCTACAATATCAATGCATAGAATTAATCTCTTTTTGCTCCTTGGAAGTGTAGTTTTTAATGAATAATGCAGCCTACCCATAACAATAATTGTAGTTGATGAATTTTTTGAGCAAACTCTTGATGAATAGTAAAATGTCATTGCAAAGCATGCCCAAATGTCCTTTGCTTCTTTTTCACCTTCACCTTGGTGATTGATTCCACATTCTCAAATATCTTCACACACACCTTTTGATCTCAGTTGAATTTTTTTTGTGAAAAATATGATCTCCTTCTTGAATATATTTAGAAACTTGAGAAAGCCTATAGAATGCATTTTGATAATGGAATTGCCATCCACATTAATGTCACATCCCTTTAAAGTGGGTTTCTTTTAGTTTCAACTAGTAGAACAACATTTGTAATGAGATATTGGCCTTTTGATTTAGATTTCACAGTAGGGTCACTTCCAAGATGCTTGAGGCATTTATAGCTTTTCGATGAGGATGTTAAAGGAGAAGCCAAATTTAAAGGGGTGCCACAACAAGCCATTTCTGGTAGTTTGCTATCAAGGGATGCATATGATATTCATCAAATGGTGCAAAAGAACATTAAGAAAAACACCTTGTAAAAGTGGCATATGAAAACCATCAATATCGAAAGTATCTTCCTATGGATCATCTCTACCGCATTCATGCTTCATTTAGTGAGCTTGATATGAAGCAAGCACCTTCAATGATTAAGGTAGGGGATTGGTTGGTGGAATGGCAAGATTTTAAAACCCTAGACATTTCTAGTATACTAAAGGTTTACACACAATTTCCATGCAATATAATATTGCAAGGTTGCAACTTTAGAGTTTATCTCTTTAGCATTCTCGATGTTTCTTTTGACGTGCTTGCATGGTGAGAAATTTCAACAAGTGTTTTGATGCTTTTGCATCAAATTTGTTAAAAAGCATCGATAGAAAGCGTTCGAAAAAGATTCCATATTGTAGTAGTGGTTTGCTCTTTGTGGCAATAGCTAGCATGGGTTCCCATGAGGGTTGCCTCGCATGCTCTTTGACATGAAGTGTAAAACCTACGAAGATTTGATTAGAAAATATAATGAGAGAATGGAACTCTAAAGGAGAACATCGTTAAAGAAATAGAAGCAAGATTGTATTTCTTATCTTTATGGTAGGAGCTATGTATGAATTGTAGTTCCAAGTAATTTGGGAGCCATTGGGGATGTTGTGTAAGGCCAAGCCAAATGTAGCTAAAGTGCTCATCCACGTGAGCCCTTTTCAAACAGGGCCATTTCAATCCATTGATTACTTAGAAGATGGAGGGGCCACTTGCAAGATGCTTGAGGCATTTAGAGCTTCTAGATGAGGATGTTAATTAAAGGAGATGTCAATTTTACATTTTTGGTAGCTTGCTATCAATAAGGGATGCATATGATATTCGTCAAATGGTGCAAAAGAACGTTAAGAAAAACACCTTGGAAAAGTGACATATAAAAACCATCGATATTGAAGGTATCATCCTATGGATCATCTCTACTGCATCCATGCTTCATTTAGTGAGCCTGATATGAAGGAAACACCTTCAATGACGAAGGGCGGGGATTGGTTGTTGGAATGGCAAGATGCGAAAAGCTTGAAAGCTTCTAGTATACTAAAGGTTTTACACACGATTTCCATGCAATATGCAATTTCAGAGCCTATCTCTTCAGCATTATCAACATTTCTTTCGACACTTATTACCAGCAAATATATTGATGCTTTTGTATCAAACTTGGTAATAAGCATCGACAAAAAGCGCCAAAAAAGGTCCCGTATTGTAGGAGTGGTTTGCTCTTTGTGGCAATAGCTAGCATGGGTTCCCATGTGGGCTATCTCTCATGCTCTCTGACATGAAGCGTGAAATGTATGATTAGAAAATATAATGAAAGAATGGAACTCTGAAGGAGAAGAGAGTAAAAGAAATGAAGCAAGATTGTCTTTGTTGTCTTTATGGTAGATGAAAATGCATCTGCTTTTTAGTAGAAGACAATGGAAGATAGTAGTTCCAAGGAATTTGGGAGCCATTGGGGATGTTGTCTAAGGCCAAGCCACATGTAGCTAGCGTGCTCATCCACATGAGCCCTTTTCAAGCTAGGGCCATTTCATTGCATTGACTACTTAGAAGATGGAGGCGTATGAATAAAACAACATCCACTATCTCATTTTGTTGAAAGGAAGGTCACAAATTGTCATTTATTTGTTGGAGCTCATCATCAACAAGGCAAAGACGGATTGTGCGAGCTAACATGAAGTGCATTTGTGTGACCACATTGATTGAGTCGTCCAAATCAAGATTGATTGTGCGAGCTAACATGAAGTGCGTTTGTGTGACCACATTGATTGAGTCGTCCAAATCTTCTCTTCTTGACGTCAAGTTGGCCAACAAGGTAGAGGGGGTGGGTTGGATGATAAGGGTGTTTAGAGACTACACCCCACCCACCTGAGAATGGATTTGGGGCAACTTGACCGGGGCAGTTTGTCAACACCAAGTGGTGGGTGACCCCACGAAGGGAGAGAAAGGGGAGGAGAAAACGAGGCACAAAATGGCAAATGACGAGGGGGGGGAGGAGCCAAAAAAATGTTATAATTAATAAAAAGAGAAGGGGCGCAAAAAAAGAGGGTGGAGGATATACGAGCCGGCGATTTTAAGAAAAAATAAAAGGAAAAAAGTGTGGGGGGTGTGAAAAAATAAAGAAAATGGAGAGAAAAAGGCTAAATTTGCAAGCAAGCAATCGTGTGTTGCTGATAAGGAGCCAAAACACCAACTCTTCTGTTGTTGTGTGTGAGTGCTTTTACGTGAAAAAGGCTAAATTTGCTTGCAACAAGCAACCATTAAGGCCTTTGAGCTTTTCTGTGTCCTCTTCGAATGAAGGCTTTCCTCGTTCTTGTGAGCTTTCTGTGAGCTCCTTCTTCCTCTGTTGTTGTTGTTGTTGCTGCTGCTCCTCTGCTTGATAAGAGCAAACCCATTGCAAAATTGCAAGGCTCTGAAAGAGCAAGCTTGACAAAGCACCAAGCAAGAAAGAGCTTGAGAGAATCATCCAAAACAGACTTGCTCTGCTCTGTTGTGCTCCTCCTGCTCTGCCTTCTTTGCTCCTTCTGCAACTCCTCTCCTGCATGCACAACCTGATAACACACACACACACACACAGAAACAGAGAGAGCAAACTTATTGATTCAACACCAGAATCTTTCTTCTCCTCCTTCCCCCCCTCCTCATCCTGCTCATCATCAGACACATTCCAGGCTTTTCGGATCGCTCAGATTTCTTCGGCTTGCTCGGACCAAGCTCTGCTTCGTATATATATATATATATATATAGCCATTGCAGCCCCCCTTTCTCGCTCCCCATGGGTGTCTTGATCGTCGGCCTCCTCGTCCCTGTCGTCCTCGGTTTCGTTCTCCGAAGTCGCCCCTCTAAGAAAGAACGTGGCGTCCCTGTCGACGTTGGTGGAGACCCTGGCCTCGCCAAACGTAACCACCGCTTCGAAACGCTCGTAGAAGTCCCTTGGGATGGCGCCACCACCCTTGCCGCTCTGTTTGAGCAAGCTTGCAAAATGCACGCTTCGCAGACGCTTCTCGGGACGCGAGAACTCATCAAGAGAGAGTTTGAGATCGCTGACGATGGAAGATCTTTCGAGAAAGTCACTCTCGGTAGCTATGCATGGACGACATACGGGCAAGCCTTGGAGCGAGCGTGCAACTTCGCCTCAGGGCTTGTAGCGCTTGGGCACCAGCAAGGGGAACGCTGTGCAATATTTGCGGAAACTCGGGCAGATTGGCTCATCGCGTTGCAAGTAAGCTTCGATTTGCCTCCGCTGACGTGATGTTTGACAGACGTTTGAATCGTATAACAGAGGCCGGTAAACGTACAAGAAAGCCTGTCACAACGAACATTTAGCAGAATTTTCTTATCCGAATGATGGTGGTTTTTGTTACAGGCTTGTTTTCGCCATAATTTCTCTGTGGTCACCATTTATGCCTCATTGGGGGAAGATGCTCTTGTGCATTCTCTAAATGAGGTAATCACTTGAGCAACCAGTCTGTTGTTAGCTATAGTGACATTGCGTATTTTCAAGTCATTATTTAAGGGTTGAAAGGCCTCCGTCGATTGCCTTTTAGCATCACAAGAGGATGCTCATTTTCTCTAAGAGCATTAAACTTTAAGGTTCAGGTTCTTATCCTGCCTCGGTCCACAAACTGTCGTTGAAACCTTCCAAGTCGCTTTAAAGTACATGGAAAGGCATAGTGTTGGATCGGTTGCTTGCCACGCACTGAGAAGAGCCATATTTTCTGCATCTTGTATCCTGCACGTATTTTTGGAGTTAAAAGCTCTTAACCTCTTTAGTCCTCTCTTGGAGAAGAGGTTACGCACCTTTCAGCGGTTAAATGGTGTGGATAGATCAAATTTTCCTTGGGGATCAGTGAAGGTGGTTGAACAATCTGCTTTTCGAGTCTCTCCTGCAGCCATACAGTAACGCTATTCGACTAAATTTGTGTCGCTTTGAAATCCCGCTTTGAAGGCATGTGACCTTGTTTCTCATAGATCCTATTTCACGTTTCTAATACAATTATCAGTTGCTTGTCAGACAGAAGTCACAACCGTCATTTGTGATCGAAAGCAGTTTAAAAAGCTTACCGATCTGGGTGGTAAACTGGAGACAGTCAAACACGTTGTATACATGGAAGAACTGGGTGATACTTCAGAGCCCTCGTTGTCTGGCATACCTAGCTCCTGGACAGTTGCATCCTTCGCTAAAGTAGAGACTTTGGGGAGCAACTCTCCTGTCGAACCAGACTTGCCTGGACCAGCAGACGTTGCCGTTATAATGTACACAAGCGGAAGTACAGGACTGCCCAAGGTTGAATTGCTTGTTTTAAATTTATTGTAGTTTTATTATTTGATCTTTAGGTTTTAATTGATGTTCCAAACATGCATTGCATACTTGTGCAAAAGGCTTGTGGAATACAACATTGTCTGGAGACCGTTGTTTCAAAAACATTAGCAAGGAGATAGCATCATTGTTTAGTATGTTTGGAAGCCTTGAGTGTTCTGCTGAAGTAAGAGAGAGTGTTCGTCGTTTGCTCTGTCAAATAACAGGGAGTAATGATGACACACGGGAATATCGTGGCAACGATAGCAGGAGTCATGCAGCTTGTTCCTGAACTTGGTCCTAAGGATACATATATGGCATACTTGCCACTTGCTCATGTTCTTGAACTTGTTGCTGAGGTGTGTAAATGTTAGGAATGGAAAGGTCTGATGCATTTTTCAAATGATATAGATCCTAAACTTTGCCTGCACAAGCATCATCTAATTATGGATTTGATTTGCTCCTTAAAATCTGTTTGACCACACTGGGGAGCACGTGCAGTGTTGTATGTGCGCAGTTGGAGCTTCAATTGGTTATGGCACTCCCTTGACTTTGACTGATACATCAAATAAAATCAAGAAAGGCACTAGAGGTGATGTATCAGAGCTGAAGCCTACTCTAATGACTGCAGTGCCAGCTATCCTAGACCGAGTCCGTGAAGGTGTTAGAAAGACTGTAAGTTGGGAAAATGTTTTGAGATGCCAGCTGTTCAGCATGCATCTTGGGTTAGACGTTACTGAAGATAGGCGTTTTTTGAACTTGGTAGGTGGAGGCAAAAGGGGGTCTAGCAAAGAAACTTTTTGAAATTGCTTATGCTAGGAGATTAGCCGCTATTGAAGGGAGTTGGCTTGGAGCTTGGGGTCTGGAGAAGCTTTTCTGGGATACTCTGGTTTTTAAGAAGATCCGGGCTGTTCTTGGAGGACGTGTTCGTGGAATGCTTTCAGGTGGTGCTCCACTGTCTGGAGATACACAACGATTTATCAACATTTGTATGGGGTAAGCCTTAAATCTATCCTTTGTCGGTGTGTTTTTATACCTGTTAGAGGATATTGAATGTTGCTTGTTGTTTTTTGGATTCAAGGCTCAAATTTTTTTGTCATTCCCTAGGTATTTAAAGGGATGACAGGATATTTAAAAGTATTAGTAGAGGCTTCACTCCCCCTCCCTAATTATCCTCTCTGTATTGGATGCTCTCCGAAGGAACGGAGGAGCTGCTGAGCACCCCCCTAATGAATCTACTGAATGGGATGCTGCCTGAAAGGACTATGAGATGTCTGGAACTGCTGAGAACACCTCATCTGGAATGAGTGACTGGTATGCTTCTCGAAAGGACTGAGAGATGGTTGGTAGAGCTGCTTCTTGAACTGAGCTTGTCCCTCTGAGTTACCGAGGTCCTCTGATGAATTGGCTCAACTGCTGGCATCACCAAGGGAACTACAGGTGTAGGCACTGGTCACTGCTACTATTGGTGGCTCGAGATCTGATAAGAGGAAACTGCATGACCGACCTCTCGGAGTAAAGGACCGAGTAAAGGACCCAACAAATGGGAAGGCCTCGTCAACCTCTCTGTTGATTGGTACTGCAACTGTGCCTCCCTAAAGAACTGAGGAAGGGGAACTGCGGAGGAAACTGCACAACGATCCTTACTGACTGCCGATGAATTTTCAACCTTCGTACTGTTGATAGCTACACCTGCTTACTCCAGCTGTGAGGGTACAACCTCTTGCTAGGCCTGAAATTGATTGGGTAGACTCTTTAGACGCCTGCTCCTTCTAAGTATCAAGGCCAATGGGGGTGGAAATCTGAACACTCCTGACGAAAAAGTGAAATGTGAGTCCTCCCGACTAAAGCTGATGTGGCCAACCGAACTTCAAGGGTGGAAGCCCCATAGGAACTGACCGTAGCTGATGAAGGGGTCTAAGGGGTAGAAGAACCATCACACCTATCTACTGCATCTGGGGTGTCCCTTGGGTGGAAGAAGGAACCATACTGCTCTGATACCAATGTAACATGGAGGACTAGCTGTGTGGAAATTAGATGAGCATACAAGGAAGACCTCAAGTATGAGATACACCTGATATCTTCCTAACTATACTACACTGCTTTGTTTATACTGATGGCATAAATGCCCATGACTAGTCTTGTAAATGATTGCCAAATCGGCATACAAAACTGCGGATAGAGCTACAGTACTGAAACAGGACACCCTACGTCACCCTTATGTTGGCTGAAAAATGCTGCTGGAGGCTGGGAGCTGAGTGCTGAAATGATGGGTGAGGCTTTCTTTAAATAGGGGCTGGAAGGGCCTATTTTGGCTGACCCAACCATCCCTAACTGGGAGACCAGCCAGTCGGCTGGTTGGCTGGGCTGGTTGGGCTGTTTACTCAGCCCCAAGGGCCGACCTGGAGGGGGTCGAGGCAGCCTATAAAGGCGCCTCCCCCAGCCCACTTTTGATGCTTGTTGCTGCCGTTTGGAGGCCCCAAAACGTGCCATATAGGCTGCATAGAGAGCTGCGATTGGCTGACAAGGCAGCCAATTGTCACTGCCACGTGGGCTTTTGACCCTGGTGGATGTGACACATGAGCACTCATATCCTTTATTCCTATGGTATATATATACTTGGGTGTTCATAATGTTAATTAGGGATGAAATGTCACACATCCTCTATGGAGACTGCCACGTGGGCTTTTGACCCTGGTGGATGTGACACATGAGCACTCATATCCTTTATTCTTATGGTATATATATACTTGGGTGTTCATAATGTTAATTAGGGATGAAATGTCACACATCCTCTATGGAGGCCCAGCAAAATAAAAAAAAAAGTATGAAAAGAAATTCAAGGCACACTCGCATGTCATGAAGCTCAAGTTATGCTAAGGCAGACTGCACAAAGCAAGGGAGTGGCACATGAAGTTGAGCTACGCTGGTAGGCTGGCACAGCAACTTGAAGGCAAGGATGAGACTGCTTGCAGCTTTCAAAACCTAATACAAAATGTTGGCCCCTTTCATCATTAATGATTCAAAATGGTATTTCTTGGAAAAGAGAACTGTAGATAGAGCGAATTAGTACCCACTACCGTCTCCAGTTTCGGAAGAGGCCTGCCATGTCCTGTACATGGCATAAAAATATACGAATCAAAAGCTCCAAAGGTAGCATTACAGAGCTTCAATATACACACCTCATAAGAATCAACTAACATTGCATTAAGCCATAAACTGTGCCTCGTATAATAACATTTTTCATTTGAGATCCCTAGTAAGTTGCACTGAGTAACCTCCATTTTGTCGCTGGATGGACTACCTATGAAACTGCATGCTCTTCCAACAACAGATTACTGTGCATACGTAAGATGATCTGAGCGAGCACTAGTCATTAGTGGTCATAGTAAGTGCTTGCTCGAATCACTGAAAACTGTACATTGATTTGGACAGAGTAAGTGCTTGCTTGAATCGCTGAAAACTGTGCTTGTTTTTGACAGCCATTAAAATGCCGATTGGGGATGCCAACAGACAACGAGGAGGGGGTTATGGCAGGCAGTGGTGGCAGGTGAACGAGCATCAAACATGACGGCATTGTGATAGGCAAATTACACTAGGGATACCCATTGGCAAGGGGGCTATTGGTGGTCCAAAAAGGGGCTGTATGGCCAATTTGAGGGTAGGTTACTCCCGAATTTCATCATGTGGGTAGGGGACGGGATGTTTATTTTGCATGTAGAGAGGTGGATTCTGCTGTGTGTGAAATGGTGGTGGGTGGGGCAGGTAGAGTAGGCCATGTAGAAGGGGAAGTAAACATTTGGTGGTGGTACGGGGGGGAAGGGGGTGAGGGGTGGGGGGGAGGAAGGGGGGCTGTACAATGCCGTGGCAGCAAATGCATAACAAAGAGGAGAGGGTCAAGTGTGCAGTAACCTTTGGGGGGGAGGGGGGGTTGGGTTTGTATGGGGCTATGCAAAGCTCTGAACAGATATCTTTGAAACGGTGACCCTTAGTCAAGAGCCGTCATCCTCTGGTGAAGTGGGCTGCGCACGTGTCCATGTATAGATGTGCTTTGCACCTCTTGGTTTATGAACGGGTATGACTATCATCTAAAGGGGTGTATCCCTTCGTGAAAGGGTGCACCCTTTTGTGAAAGGGTGCGAGTATGCACCTCTTCATGTGTGTGGTATGATAGGGTGTGCCATGAAGGGGCATGAGTTTGATTGTACCCATTCACGCCATCTTGTCATGTGAGAGGATGGAGAGGTCAATACAGAGAACATGTGGGGCAAAGTGTGAAAAAAGATCTCATGCTTTCTCTTCCTTTTGTTCTATGCGAAGTGATGTAGGGTTGGTATAAGGTGGAGGCTAGAAGTATTTTCATCTTTTCTTTTTGGGAAAGAGTTTTTTTTTGATACAAAGGTAAGAAATCCTTGTAATAACATTATTGATCTAAGGAACAAAATGTGAGTGTAATAATATTAGAGAATACCATTTTATATGCATCAGAATGTTTGAAGTGTTTAATCCTATGATGAGGCCTTTTGTGTAGAGAGTGGAGAGCCACACTCGAAACGCGTGCCCCCCAAATGGCATGTGCATGAAGCGTGCGCTCCTCGTGTGAAGAGTGCAACCCTTAACAAGAGGGTATATTACAATGCTATAAGTAGAAAGGCCTCTACATGAAACATGTGCCTCTTTGGAAAAGTTATAGATCCCAGCTACAACCCTCATGAAGGTTTGTGCCTCATGGAAACTAAGGGCATACCCTTTCGCAGGTGTTCTTACTTCCACCCATCCATCCATAATTTTTATGGTTAGAAAAAAATAGTCATTTTGACAACTTGGATTCTCAAAGCTCAATTTCACGATGAGGATATTGCTACTATGTGCCTTGGTGAGACATGGGTGTAAGCTTGGTTTGTGTGGAAGATGACCTCCAAAGTGAGCTTGGACTAGGTCTATCGCTAGGTAGTGAGGGCTTTGTCTAGAGGTATTTACCAAGGTACTAGGCCCTTTAAGGAGCGACTATCGTGACTTTTGAATCTTTCTTGTGCTTTTTGATTTTTATATAAACATGTCACAAGCCAATTTGCTCTTAGTGCTAGCCTTCTTGATTGTGGAGTCTATTGTTAATACAAATGTACACCCATTTGTGTGAGCATGTGTGCGCACGTGTGTAAGAGAGAAAGAAGAAAGTTAATTAATGGCTTTGAAATGCCCAAAGTTTATTAATGTCTTCGAAATGCCCAAGGTCTATGAGATTGAAAAAACTGCCCTTGGCTCAAGTCACTAGAAAAAAGGGCTATGATCATCCTTTGGCTGGAGGGTCCTCCTAGTCTGTCCTCCTCGCTTGCAAGAGTTGGTCTCTATGTTGTTGGGCATAGGAAGGAAAGCCGCCATGTGTCGTTGACCAAGATGGGCCAAGAAAACTTTGAGTGGAGCAAATCCGCTCTTGAATAGACAGTAATATATCGCATAAATTGCACATCTGTCTCTCACGTGGGGTGCCCTCTGCCTGTCCTGTCTCAAAACATAGTCAAGAAGAGGATACTCGGAACAAGCCAATCAAGATCCTCAGTGCATGTGGGAGATGGATTTGAGTATAGCCAGGGAGACCGGTGAAACCCTCCTTTGAGTTCAGGCATTAAGCTGAGCTTTATTGAAATCTCATGAGCCAGGTTGTGTACATGTGGAGTTGTAGGAGGTCCTCTCTAATGACCTTGTACACCTTGTAATGGGTAGCGGAGTGGATGGAGCCTCAAGGCTATATTGAAACGGTGGCAGTCTGTCAATATGGAGTCCAAACCATCTGCATGTCCGAGCATTCCAACTCCTCTGATCACCCATTGCTTTAGTGCCAGCCACGGTAGCCTGTGCTGTCGGGATGTTGTGGTGCCAAAGTCGCTGACTTTGTAAAGGTATGTGACCACCTGAAGGCTGCATCAAGCTGCAGAGTGGTAGCCCCAAACTCTGCTAAGAGGATATGATGTGGGACCACGGGCTTGCTACGGATTGTGCGAGCAAGAAGCATAACCTCTAGTTGTCAATCTGCCGAGCAAGAAGTAGAATGTCTAGTCTCAATCTGTTTGATATATAGGTCTGCCCCGTAAAAGGGACTGCTGTACATCCTAGCTCGACTAACAAGAGGGTCGAATAGAAGAGACTTGGTCTTGGGGTCCTGAAAGTGGGACTGAAAGCACTGATGCTAGAATTCGGCAAGTTTGGTATCTGCTCAGATGTTCCTACATGGCTGTTAGATGTGCCTACTACTTGATTGATAGATTTTGAGTATTTATGATAAGATGAGAACACAAAACCAAGTATTATATCATGCTGATGAGTCTAATAGGAGTTGTCTTGTCAAATAATATTTTACAGCGCTCATTTGATGAAATTTATGGACTTGAGGCCACGATCTAATACTTCACAAGCAGTTGTAGCTTGAATGAAGAGATTTTGGACTACCTTTTGATTAGCCTTCTCCTTTAGTGCTAGCCTTCGTCATGGCTGAGTTTGCCCTTCACCTCCGGAGTGCCGACAGAAACTCAGTACGAAGACTTTGTATAAATGGATGCTCAAGTATGTGTGGGTGTGTGGATTTGTATGTGTGAGAGCATATTTTTATACTATGGTCTACACCCACTGTTGGGCGCTGATGAGGTCAGGGGGGATGTCATAGTAGCTAGTCCCTGCTATGCATGATCGAGTTTATGGTTTTCAACCTTGTGAGTGACTATATGAGATTGAAACTGCACTATGTTGTGTTTTTAGACGATCTAATACTAGTGTGCATGATCTTTCTGATATGTCATTTTGTAATAACAGATTTACAAATTCAAATTGTGTGCAGAACACCTATTGGCCAAGGGTATGGTCTCACTGAGACATGTGCTGGAGCTACATTTTCAGAGTGGGATGATACCACAGTTGGCCGGGTGGGCCCTCCAGTTCCACATTGCTATGTCAAGGTACCTTCCTGTATTCAACACCTTGTTAGTCATCACCATGTCGTAGTGCATGCATGTTTATATGGGAATAAGGGCGGCAATCTTTGTTTCTTTTTTGTTTCTCTCTCTTTTTGTGGCAACAGACTCCATACATCTTGTAATTGCACAAGTCTCTGAGAAGTCAGTAGGCACTTCTGTAAATTCTATGTTAGAGTATAGTATCAATGCCATTCCTGTAGGAGAGCAACAGGCTTTGACCTACGCCAACATTTTGTTGGGACTGATGCACATGCCAATGAGCATTGCATGCAGCCCATGCGGAGGCTGGTGGAGTTAGCTTAGGACTGCCACATGAAAGCCCTTCTTTGGGCTGTTTTATGACTGTCATATGGACTGATTTCACGCCAGTAATGGGGCTGGAATTTCTGGCTCTGAACAAGTCTGCAAAGAGAGGGACTGGAAGACGACCCCCTGCAGGTCTGCTGTGTTGTAGTCGGCTTGGCAGATCAGTCTGTTGGTAAGCCTTGGAGCTTAGTCTGTCCTACACAAGGCTGGTCAGTTGATTTACTGAATGGGGACCGTGGTTGGGGAGTTGGAGGCAGAAGCCCTCCTCTTGTACATATAAATACTCCAACTACTGAAGGAAGGAGCCCCTTCTCTTACTCTGTCAGTCTCTGTGTTCATACAGGTGTTCTTTGCTCAAGTTTGCCGGAGGGTGTTGATTTCAATCTGTGTTTCTAGTTTCCTTTCTTTCCAATGGGTTCATGGATGCCCATCCCCAACTTCGGTGAGGTGAGTCCTTAAATCCAGCTTGCAGAGACAACCTTTGAAGCATGGACCATTATAAAAGATGAGCAACTTAATACGAGTGCTTTACTTCCAGAACACTTGTTTACAATGAGAATGGAGAAATGGGATATGTTGCAGGACAAGATCGTCCAGGATTAATTGGCAGCTGTGAGCTATAGGTTAAATAGGAATGAACTGGTAAAGCTCCTTTTGAAGATGCTTCCATGAAGCTTCAAGGATTTTGACTACCATGACAGACACACTAGCCCATTAAAGGTTAGCTAATGCATGCATTCTAGTTCTCTGGACTAATCCTAGTCCTCTGGGGTGTCCTGAACTTGCACATAAACAACTTTTCTCTTGTTGACCTAAGTCAACATTCTTTGACCGAAGTCAGAATTATTCTCTTATATTTCTTGGAGTGTCAAAATACCTTCTTGTGACACTTCTTCCTTCCCACAGTCCAAGATATGGTTGAGTAGGAGGTTACATCCTCATGGTAGATACTACATTGTCATGATAAAATCTTGTACAATGATGCTCTTCTGTCTCAGGACTATGATTGAGATGCCTTGTCACGTTTGTACGTCTATCTAGTAGGAAAACCTGTGGATATCTTTGGAGTAAGAAAACTTGGGTCTGAATTGATTTCGATAGTTGTGCAAATGCTTCTCTCAGGAAGATCTGGAACTGGGTCCTACCTGAATTAGCTTTGGTTGAATGGAGTTATATTGACCTAGTGGTGTTTACTGTTGAGAATGGAGCATGTAAAGTGAACTACCAGATCTTCAATAGAAGGTAGATAGCATTCCAAGTCGATTTTCCTTGCAAAAAATGATAGGCACAGCAAGCAATGCCATGAAAGAAAGTGCAAGCACGGTGGGTAAAGATTCTCAGCACAAGGGCAAACATGGCTTCAGACCCTTGGAGGATGTTTGTGGTCCTCTTAGCTCGCCAATTGCTGTATTGCTGATAGCCCCTCATTTTACCCATCCCTGGTCACAACAAACTATGATCTATCTTTCCAGATTTTGAAAATGAATTCAGGAACAGGTATTGATGCCTTCCAATCTTTTTTCTTAAACTTCAATGTAACGGCTAACATATGAGACCGCTGTTCTATAATTAAAGGACCCACCGTTTCCTGTTGCAAGGGATGTGCAGTGAAAGTTGCCCTTTGTGGCTATTAGGGATATCACCTCCTTCATTCCATGAGTTGAGATGGTGTATCCTGTCATTTTTGAAGGAAGCTAAGAGTTGTTTTGGCTGCTATATTTGACAGTTAATAAATTGGGACGAAGGAGGATACACAATAAAGGACAGCCCAATGCCAAGGGGCGAGATTGTACTTGGTGGACCTTGTATTACTCTTGGATACTTTAAGAATCAAGAGAAAACAGAAGAAGTTTACAAGGTAAATTTGCATGTTTGACTGTTAAGTGCTAAAGTTTGAGATGTTTCCTTGATGACCTCAGTATATTGTGTTTGGTGATGAAATCGAACGTGCAGGTGGATGAGCGAGGTCTGCGGTGGTTTTATACAGGTGACATTGGACAGTTTCATCCAGATGGTTGCTTGGAAATTATCGATCGCAAAAAAGATATAGTGAAGCTTCAACATGGTGAATATGTTTCACTTGGAAAGGTCTGGCCCATTTGTTGGCAGCTTGATGGTGTTATCTGTCTTAGGTCTTAAAAACAGCAGGATGTTCTGATACTGGTAAATGTCTCAGGGTACTCCATTATACCTTTATTTGATGTGACAGGTTGAAGCTATCCTTGTTGTTAGCCCCTACGTGGATAACATTATGGTACATGCTGATCCCTTCCATAGCTATGTTGTCGCCTTAGTAGTCGCATCAGAGCCAGCCCTTGTAAGTTGGGCAAATAAAGAGGGCATTCAACACAAGGACTTTGCTGATCTTTGTCAGAAGAAAGAGGCTGTAAAAGAGGTTCTTCTCTCTCTTCAGAAGGTAACTAAAACAACCATGACATTGTGTTTTGCCACAGTCCAAAGTGACATTTTACTCTGCATCAATAGATCTGTGTGCTTGTTAAAATGCTTTGCCAGGTTGTTGAATTTCACTGTTTTTTTTGTGTCATACCCAGGTGGGGAAAAGTGCCAAGCTAGAGAAAAGTGATATACCATCTAAAATCAAGCTTTTGTCCGAGTCTTGGACTCCAGAGAGTGGTTTAGTGACAGCAGCCTTAAAACTGAAAAGAGAAAATGTGAGGAAAGCGTTTGCTGAGGATTTGAAGGCACTGTATGCTTAAAGATATGTTCGGTCCATCTGCAGAGTTTCCTTTTGGACTTGAAGACACTCACATTTTTGATCTCAGCCTCTTTTGCATCTCTGTCAAGAAATCTTGTTTTTTTGGTGCACTTTCGGAGTCAAGAGTCCACATTGGATTCCTTTTAACGTATGCCCATTGAGGTTGGGCGTTACATACTGTTGACAAGGGGAAGTTTGAGTTACTGTTGATGTTTTACGCCTGTTATAAGTTTGTCACCAAGTGTGAAGTTCTTTAACCTTAAGATGGAATTGGAAGTTGTAGAATGCTGTCATGTCGAATTGAGATGCTATAAGCACAGAAGTCTAAGAAATTGGCATCTCCACCAGACTGGATTTCTGTGAAAACCAGAGATTATTGGACAAAGAGCTGGCGCTATAGGTCTTTGATCATAGGATGGTAGCACCTATATGATCAAGATGGAGTATTGGGTGCCTTTCTTGCAAAGCACATGGGGAGAGCCTAGCACAGCACAATTAAATGAGATTCCATTCGTTTCATAGATATGATATGGTTTATGGACTCTGTTTTTTTGGTCATATTTGTAGCTCATTTATATTTGCTAAAATTGCCAGCAGATGAGAGATATTTGTGACATGTGAGTGTATGCAAGGCCCATGAGCAAAGAGTCCTAGGTTTGCTTCTAGTTGTCAAATTATGTCACCCTTCAATGTCCTTCCTGTTCCCTCTCTATGGAGATGCTTGTTAGTTAGGGTGGGGCGATAGCTCTTGGTGTAAGCTCCCCTGTGCAGTTCCCTAATTACTGATCGATTATAAGAAATGAGGAAAAGGGTCTTAGAGATCCCTAACGATAAGAAGGCAGATTTAGAACAAGGAGCCACACAACCAAAATCCCTTTTCTCACAAAATTTAATGAATGGTGGACAACAAACTGGAAGTCTTTCTTGCTGAAGAGGACTGAACAGAGTTCTAAGCCCTACGACTGTGGGCAGTAAAGAAGAAAAAGACGGTATTCTTTAGGGGGCACAATGCATTTTATAAAGCGCCTATAGATGGGAGTTTTTTGAATGGGAACTGAAGGGTTATTTGATTGCCATAGTTGGAAATGGCTGGGCAGGACTAAGTTCTGGAAACACATAGTAGCATTTAAATGGCAATGCAAATTGGCTTGAGGTAGCAGGAGTATTCCAAATAGGGCATTTTTACTAGGATAATCCTTGTTTGGCCGAGTCATCTCTAATTATGCTTCCTCAACTAAGAAGCTGTAAGGAGCCCTAACAGAACACATAGGGATGATAAAACACTGACCATTCATTCATTCATGTACCAATACCAACGCATTGTTGAAAATAACTGATACACCCATATTTTACCTATACCCTCATTGAAGGTAGTGGATGGGTACATGTAATGACCCTTTTGCATGTTTAATTTTAGGCATAAATTGCCAAAAGAAGAGCAATTGGGGCTGCACATGGGATATCTTTGAAAATTGTAATGGTTTCCTCTATTCATGGGTTGTCGCCACAAAATATGGCTATCCACATATGATGGAGTGTCAAAAAGTGCAAGCTCATACCTTAATAATAGACTTGATAAACGACGATAAATTGATACTTGCTCACTAACAAAAAACTCACGAATGCTCAGATTAGAGATTGTAAATGAGAATTAATAGTCATTGACAATAAACTCACAAATGCTTAGATTAGAGATTGTAAACAATAGTAATGATTAGTCAATGTACATTGCAACAAAATAGGCCATACCATAAACAAAGATGCTTCCTCATACTCTCTGTCACGTGTAACTAGGCTGCTGCCCTAGAAGCCAATTGGTGCGCCCAAGTTTTGCTTTTATTTGTTTGCCTAACACTCTCTTGCCACATGCTACTTTGTGACCTTATATGGATTTCTATAGGTGTTTGCGCTAACCCTTTGGGTTCTTTGTGTAGCGGAGGGGTCGATTTGTCATATGGGCGACTCCAACAAATTCGACTAGTCTCCCACCATAGGTTGACATGCAATGTGGTAGGTCCTCAAAATGTCCCCATAGATTGGGCGGCTATGTTTGGGGCTATTTATAGCTTTAGCTAGCCTCTTGAACCTTTCTAGAGGGCTTTTCTTGCCCAAACCTTGGTCCATATGCCACCACTTGTGCTAGCTTTTACCCATACCCAATCAAGGTTCATCTTCTTCGCAAGATCCCTTCTATTGTTTGGATTTACTAGCATTATTTGCTGCCATGACAGCCTTATTTTGCCCACATGTCAACCTTGTAAGCTAGTTCTCTCATTCTCTTACGTATTAGGAATGGTCCACGAGATAACTTTGTGCATTTACCCACTCTTAGGGTTTTAGCACTTTAAGATGGACTTTCTCACCTTACAAAGATTCCACTTTGCTATAGTGGCGACATGTAGAACTTCTCCTATCCCTTAACAGTTTTGTAATTGTCTTAAGCTTTTTAACCATGCGTTCGACAAAAATCTTAGCTACATAGATTGGTTTTTTTTCTTGGAACCCCATTGCAAATGGTGGTCTTGGTTGAATCTATACATTACCTTGCATGAACTTATATGAAAATTCTAAATTAACAAAAAAGAGAGCCTCCCCTATTTTTTTGAAGTGTTATTTTATAGACAATTTCATTTTCGAAAAATATTGTTTAAAGTAAGAAGAAGATATAGAACTTTCCCTTATTTCTTTGTGGTTATTGACTTGGCTCTTTCCTTTGAATACAATACTTTGTAGAAGGGATAGATTGTAGCCGTTTTTGGTGAGGTTCAGGGACTTTTTTGTATATAGGTATCTTACATGACCCATAACTTATGCATTTGCTCAATGGAATTCGGCAAACTTTGTCTTTAAGTTGTAGTATACATTTCAAACTTGAACATGAGAGCAAAAAATTATGGAATAAGGATTTGGAACTAAACCGTTAAAGCATTATAAGTGCCATGTTGCATGTGAAGCATGCATCCTGAAGACTATAGGATATATTAATTTATTCAAAAACATCAAAATTTTGTTCTATACATACATGCAACTAAGTAATCATTCAAAATTACACTACATGAGCTTCTCCTCAACCTAAGAACACACCTAAATGAGATCATTATGCATGGGTTAACGGGCCTCCAATGTTGTGCTAAAGTGATCCATACCCATTTGAGGGCATGCTTCATAACTTTTTTTTGATTTGTTGAAACAGATTGAAAATTTGGAATCCAAACTATTGGGACTAGTGCATGGTGGTCTTAAAACATTGATAATTCACCCTAAAGTGGAAGAAGTTGGAAAAGTGCAATTTGTGCATGGGAAGATATTTTAATAAATCCAACACTATTTACAATTTTGAATTGTTTCTTTTTCCATGCACTTGCTTTCTATATGGCTCATAAGCATGCCAAAAGTCATTGCATTTAATGATACACAACATCAAACCCAATAGCGTGCCCTTTGGCTTATTTGTGTTTTGAAGCATTTTAGGCCACATTGCACTTATTTGGGATATCCAATTCTGTTGACGTGTATCGTTCGAGAGGAAAAAATCGACGGTTGAAAATTTCGTTACTCTTGTAAAATTTCACACCTCTCGCCCATCAAATTTTGTAATATTAAGTACCTGTAACGTGTCCTCGTCCTACAAACGCCTTGCAACCCGCACACCCCTTGACGTGACCTTGCGTAGACTTTGGTTTGCCATTGTCTTCTTTTGGGTAAGTTGTCTTCTATTCTTTGCTTGCCTCACAAGCTAGCTTCTCTCTGTTTTAGTTTGACATTGTCGTCTTTCATTGATCGTTGCCATGGCAACATGCAGCTCGCCATGGCTTACAAGAGAAGCAAACAGAGGCTACGAGATAGAAAAGCTGAAAAGTTTGGTCAATGCATAAGGAACAGAAGACTCCTTGCAGAGCAGTAGCAGGAAGCAGTTATTGCAGATGCATGCATTCGATCATTACCATCAGAGCAAAGAAAACGAGTTGTGATGTCACAATTGGTGGTAGCATTCGAGGAAGCAACATCAAGCCATTCAAGTAAATACCATTCTCGAGTCTTCACAAGCTTTAGCTTGCACCCTAAAGTTCATAGAGTGACAACCCTATCAACACCTTGTATTTTTGTGCCAAAAGATCACCACTATTTCAATGACTTCTACAATTAGGCTGTCTCTCATTTTCTTGTGTTCTATTGAAGCCCATAGACTACTTGGATCGAGATGATCAGGCATTGCTTCCGCTCTTCGTGCATCTCTCAAGAGTTTCTACAAATAACAAGGACATTTGTAGAAAGCAGACGGAATACAAGATGTTTGACGAGCACATCATACACATGCTTGATACAACGCAGGTCAGTCGCTACCTAAACCATCCCGGTGGTTGTTTGTGATTGAGCTTTGGGATAGTTTAGTTGTTTCATTTCTTGATACAACACAAGTCAGTGGTTGCCTAAATGAACCCTGTGATTGTTTGTGATTGAGCTTTGGGATAGTTTACTAGGCTAGCCTGGACATAATGTGATTGCCCTAAACTAGCTCGATGGTTGGAATATCATGCAATTGTGTGGCTGCTTCATCTCAAACACCAGAACCCGGCTGGCTTGGACTTAATGTGATTGTCTTAAATTAACTCGGTGGTTGAAACATCATGCAATCGTGGTTGGGTCAGCTCAAACACCACTTATGTGATTGTCCTAAACCAGCTCGATGGTTAGAATATCATGCAACTATGTGGCTGGTTTAGCTCAAACGCTGGAACCAAGCTGGATTGGACTTAATGTGATTGTCCTAAACTAGCTCGGTGGTTCGAACATCATGCAATTGTGATTGGGTGAGCTGAAACACCAGTTAAGGCTAGAGGAGGTAGGCACTGGCAACGAAATGCATTTTTGTTGGTTTAGGATTACCTGCTGCAACTCCCACAAAATATAACCGTTAGTAAATCCCAAACAACCACTGTGCTTGTTTCAGTAAATCCCAATCAATAAATCCCAAATAAGGAAAAATGTATATCCCAAACAATATACTAATCCTAAAAAACCATCGAGCTTGTTTTAGTGACAATGACTGTGCATGAGAGACCATCTAATTCATAGGTTCAAATTAGCATTCAATTGAAATCAGACTGTAATAATAATGATTGTGCACAAGGGACCATTTAATTCACAGGCTTAGACTAGCATTGAGCCGGAATCTAGACTGTAATAACATTGACTTTGCATCTAGTTCACAAGCTTAGATTAGCATGTTTATCAAGCTGTAATAACAATAGTTTAGAATGAGAACTAGCATTAAGCTAGAGATAGAGTGTAAGAACATATCACACTGTTAGAATTACCATATCTAATCGCACATCATGACAACCATCTAATCGCACGTCATGGCTAGACGATGATGTATATGACTGCCTACGCTAGGATGGGCTACCAACAAAGCTGGGTGTATGTGCCACCACTCCTCCCCCCTCATCCCATTGAATGATTATGATCTTGGCTCCGATGACCGAGACATTCTCCCATGGCAACCATCTAATCGCTTGTCATGGCTAGATGATGATGTAAATGACTGCTTAGGCTAGGCTAGGCTACCAGTAACTAGGGTACCAGTAAGCTAGGCTGGGCTACTAGCAAAATCTAGTGGGTGGATTGTGTGCTCTTAGTAGCGATAGGCGCCCAAAGTTGCACAAGTGACACAAGAAACGAAGGGGAAAAGAGTGAGAGGGTGGCAAGTCTAGCTATATAAAGGCCTTAAGGGGAGAGAAACAATTCACCACACCCAGGATAATTTCTCTCCTACTCCCTTCCACGCTCTCTCCAAGCCCCCTTCTACCTTTATGATGAATCTTCTGCTGCAACCTCGATGCCCCTTCATAATGCTGCCCAAGTCATGGAATCCATTGTTTGACTTGGCTCTCCATCCTGCAACACTCCACCAGCCATAGCCATGACCAAGGGAGTTGCAGGATGGGGAGCCAAGGGAAATGTGTTCTATCAGGCACTGGCAGAGAACTCAACTTGGTGATGAGACTCTCATAATTGAGCACAACCTTTGGCACTGGGAGAGGAGAACTCAACTTGGTGATAAGATGTAACACAACGAGAGCATGTGACATCGTGCTAGAGCTCACCACCAGATTGAGTTCCCTGTCCATGGTTGAATGTTGTGCTTGATTGAGCGCACCGCCAAGTTGAGTTCCCTCTTTCAATGCCTTGAAAGAAGTAATTCCTTCATAACCCTGCCAGTGCCTTGAAAGAAGTTGCTATAACGAAGGCCATTCCTTGAAAGACTTGAAAGGAAAAACTCCTGACCAACCATGTTGTAAGATGGGGAGCCAAGGAAAATGGGTCGTCATTGTTCCGTGAGGCATTGGGAGAGAACCCAACTTGGTGTTGAGCCTCTTGTAATTGTGCACAACCTTCGGCATTAGGGAAGGAAATCAACTTGGTGATCAACTCTAACACATTGAGAGCATGCGTCAATGTGCTAGAGCTCACCACCATATTGAGTTCCCTATCCACTATCGAATGTTGTGCTCGATTGAGCTCACCTCCAAGTTGAGTTCCCTCTTCCAGTGCCTTGACAGAAGTTGCTATGAAAAAGGTTATTTCAATTACGAGGTGCTCGTATTGTCCCCTGCATACGAGGAGTTTCAGGTCAAAATTATAAGAAAGTCCTACCTACGATAGCACTACGAGGTGCTTGTATTATCCCCTACATACAAGGCACCAGGTTAAAAGTGTAAGAAAGTGCTAACAAGGGCAAAAACTGACACCCAGTCTTGCCACAGTGGTGGTGTTGACAAGTTCTTAAAGAAGTGTCTCAAAAACAAGTGCTAGCATCTTTGTATGTAATATGTTTTGTTAAATGTTTGCTTTGGATGTAATTTATTTTGTTTCAATTTTAGTGTAATACTATCATTGCAAAAACTATCGGATGTAATTTCTTTATGTAATCTCTTTTGTTTCAATTTCAATGTAGTACCATTATCGCCAAAACTATTATTGCTGTTACTTCGGTGATGAAAGTGGCTCTAAAGAAGAACAAATGGCATATTTCTGCCCTCGTTTACATTTTATTGCAACCATAGGGTTCGTTGCACAAGAAATTATTGAAAAAACTATTGTTACTGAAGTGAAAATGGCTCCAATAAATAGCGCGGTGGTTTAGAACTATAATAACTCCAATAACCAGCACGGTGGTTGTAAGGAAACTATACTAAATTGCAAATGTCTACATTTTCCTTAGCTTGGAACTAAAATATCTCCAAGAACGTGTGCAGTGGTTGAGAAATTATTGCACAAGGAGTAATAGGACTAAAATATCTCCAAAATAACACTATTTTCCTTAGTTTAAAACTAAAATAGCTCCAACATCTACCGCGGTGGTTGTGGATATGGACCTTGAGGGGTCCAGTTAGAGATTGACATGCCACGGTGGTCTTCATGCCAATGAGGTAGTCTCTCCATGCCAACATCATTGCTTGAACCAGCACGGTGGTCAGCGCAGCAAAAGATTGTGTTGCGCAGCGATAGATGGCGAAGCTACACAATGACAAGTGGCAAGGCAAAAGTTTTGTGATGTAGTTAGGCTAATGTGGTTGTGCTCGAACCAACATGGTGGTCAGTGCAACAAAAGATTGTGTTGCACAGTGACAGATGGTGAAGCGGCGCAAGCAAACATGGCAAGGCAAAGGTTGTGTGATGTAGTCAGACTAGAGGCACAGCAACAGTCTCTGTGCTCATGAGTAAATGCATATAGTGCCATGTGTCGAGCTAAGTGCCCCTTCATGATGTCGAGAAAATTTTTTATGAGAGTGTGGGTCCACGTAAAATTCAAATCTTCACCCAAAAGCACATCGCGTCGCGGCCCCCAAAATGGCTCCAAAAATAGTTTCGTGATTGGCTACACCCAAGAAAACGTTGACCCGACAAAAAAGTAGAATGCAAAGCATACAATTTTTCTTTCATAAGTTGTCCTCATGCTGAAACTCATAGATGCTTCATATAGAGCTTTTGTTTGCCTTTACAAATAGTTGAGAAAGTCTTCTACCGGTGCTTGTTGCATTCTCTATCTTTATTGGCCTCTACTAGTGTTTGAATCCTTTCCTTTGAATTATGAATCTTCCATAGTACCTTAGCATATATATGCTCTTCTTTTGAGCCTTCTTATCTTTGTAATGCTAAATGAGTAGTACAAGAAAACTAAATGACTCTTAGCTCCATGTGAAATTTGAGAGACAATCTTTCTTGAATATTATAGGTCTAATTAGTTACAAAGTGGATGTTGTCACCTATCTAGAAACCTTATTGTCTATGAGATCCTTGTCTACACTTAAGTACTTCTTGGTATGCTCAAAACCACCACTTATAGCACTAATTCATCATGATTGGTGCATTGTCTAACAATAACATACAAAATAGTTCAAGTAAGAAAATTTATAGCACCCCAAAAATGTCCTTCAATAGTGAGTCACCATGCTAGAGCTCATGGCTATGCTCTACAACAAGTTGCCTATTGTAGCAACACTATGAGTACCTGATTATACAAAGGTGTTATCAAGCTTGCACCCTTACTATCATGCCTCTCACCATGAACTGTGTTGAACATGCTATCTCGATGCTGTGTGTTACAATAGCCAATCAACAACTTCTTTGACAAAAAAGTTTTACTCCATCTTTGTTACCTCAAGATCGAATACCAATAAAACATCAATAAAAAAGAGAAGGATTTTGTTTGATGAAGCACCTAGCCCTTGCCTCCATTTGGATTTTCTCCCTCTTTGGAATCAACTGTTAACCTAGTGTTTCTGCCATAGAATATCAAATCGTAGTTGAAAAGATGTTGCTGCACAAGCAGATGTCAGAAAATAGAGATGAAAAGCTATAACAGTACACAACTCATCATGCGGAGCTCCTAGGGCATGGTAGACCACATAAAGGCAAGAAGTTGCCTTGGACCTTGGCATAGGAGAGCTCTGGTCCCACATGAGTAGATGTGACAATGGCACAAACGCTAACGACTCCGAGGCAAGCAATATGCCATCAATCTACATAGTGAAAACCAATAGTGTAACATCTCGGTTGTCTCAAGTGCCCAAGGCAACCTAAGCATCCTTGACAAAGACTAAGAGAGCCATCAAGATATATTGTGAGTAGGCAAGCATTTTAAGGAAGCAACATGTAGGAGTGATGTGGAGATTACCATAGTTTACTCCACTGAAGAGGTAAGACCAAGAAACTGTGGTGAATTCAACATGTGGCATAGCAGTGGTGGAGCCATGTATTGAGGGTGTCCCAACCCTTAGACACCTTGCCAATCCAAGGATCTCAACCCCTTAAATGGATCTGGGTTATTGGAGATCTTCTCCATCAAGGCTTCATATACCTTGACATTGGGCTACCCACTTCATAATTGTGAGATTGAGCTTGTTCACATTATTGATGTAGGTAATGTTCTATTAGCCATTTCCCTTCTCCTTGTATCTTCATGTACTCACTCATGATTCACACATCGTAATAATTCCCCTCAATCCTGAGTCGGGTTCTCACTATTTTGGACTTTTGTCCTCATGTTTTCCCTTTGGGATACGTGGGCTCCACTTGTCATTAGCTTCATCCTTGTGTGCATCTTCCTTGTTGCATGTTCGTATTAATTTGCACACTTGTGGCTTCTCTCTTGGAGGACTTGTTTTATTTTATAGTTTACTTATTTTGTGTAATTTTTAACCTTAAGAAGTGTAATCTTCCCTTTTCATTATTCATCTGTTCAATTTATTTTGCCACAAATCACTTCTGCATTTTCCATGTGTTTTTGTGTCCACGTGTCATTTTGCAGATGTGTTGCTTTTAGTTGCTATCATTAGTTGCTATCAATGATTTGCTATGTGTCGTGGCATGACATCTTCTTCTTTTGAGCTTTTGCCTCTCTTGCTATTGAGGTCTTCTAAGTATTGGCTTCTTCGTGCCGTATGCTTCTGCTAGTCACACATAGTCAAGTCTTGCCTTTTGCTCAGTCTATGTTGTCAAAGTGGTATGGTCCCTACTCGCCTTAGCCTACTAGTGGGCTTCTCTGTGTTGCGCCAGCTATCTTGTCAGCTAACTTCCCTCAGCTGCCTTCTTGTTGCCTTGTTGTCCATGCTGCTTTGTTTGCATCAACATCAATGCTATTGCGCCTCCTAGCACATGGCTTCTATCAGAGTCTTATTAGCACTACTATCCTAGCACATGGCTTCTATCAGAGTCTTATTAGCACTACTATCTCTTTCTACACTCCATTGTTGTTAAAGTCTTTGTCTATCACTTGTCACATGCTCCCCATCCACGTTTTTGTCCTGCATGTTGCTTGCATGTCAGATGTGTAGTTTGTCTAGTAAATGTGGCCATTATCTGCCTAAGTTGTCATGCTCCATTTGGTCCTTGCTACTAGCAGCCTACTCGTGCTTCATGCACAGTTGCCACTCCTTTTCTTTATGTGCTACACACCTTCTTTACCTATCTTCACAGTGTTGCAGTGTGCCACATGGTACATGGGCACTTGGTGGTCATGTATTCTTTATCAGAGAGATTTTTGGGTGTTGCTCGAGGTGCCACCACCAAGATGTCAACTTGTGCTTGATTTTTTTCCCTTTGTTGCCCAGTGTTTGCCTTGTGACAACATGGCGGGATGCTCCATGCATCAATGCTCACTGGCGATGTGGCAATATCAACAATGCTCGAGTTGTGCACTAAGGGTGCCCCAATGGTCAGCCACCTAGCCACTCCAAGTACCTCAACCCATTAAATGGATCTATGGTATGCTACCCCTTTGTATGTGGGATTAATACCTTTTACATTATTGGTACTTGTCACATCTAGGTGAGGTTCTATTAGCGCTCTCCCTTCTCCTTGCACCTTCATGCACTCACTTAGGAATGAGTACATTCCAATAGGAGGGTGCATACTCAAAACCAACCCTCAGATGCTGTAAATGCCTACAATCTTTTATTTTCTAACGAGTCCACAACCCTATTAGCTACACATTGAGAAGCCTGAATACAGACCAAAGACAATGTATGGAGAATTGACTTGCAATGAAAGATCTTCCAAGACCATGGCAACCTCTCAATCATTCGTAGGAACACCAAGAACAAAGCAAGAATCTTACATTGATGAGGATGTATGATGAATCTATCTAAGTTCTTTTCATGCATGCAAGCAAAGACGTAGCAAATCCCAGCAATTATTCAATAGCTAACAGCTTAGCATGAACCCTACTACTCTGAATCCTTGTTTTAAATCCTTCCTTCCCCTCCATTGTTCTTTCTAAGCAAAGCTCGACATAATGAAGCGCACACACAAGAACCACATGCAGAGATGGTAAATAAGCACCATGGCAGAGATAGTATAGAAGCTCTTGCAAATCTTTCCATCCTACCAATTTTCTCTAAACCAAGCGAGTGCTTCTTCTAAGCGTCCATTCGAAACAACTAAGTGCATAGCAAACCGAGAGTCAAAGAAATCGAAAGTGCATCTTCTAAGAATGCATCGAGGGCCAACGACACCAAAAGTTTTGACCATCCATTTGAAACAACACACATACATTTTAAATAACTCAAGACTCTTTTAAACTAAGCTATCATACTTGCACGTAGCAAAGTTGAACCGCTGTCTGTGGTAAAGAGAGACCCGGATAGACTTCTACCAAGCCAAGCTCTATCATTCGCACACAGCAGAGTTGAATAAAAAATCTAGGCAAAGGCTAGCGTGCATCTAGAAGAGCTTGCATTCAAAGAAGGCACATGCATTCCAAAGAATGATGAACTTCCTCTTGGGCCAAGGTGTCCATCCAACATAAACTTTCTTTTTCCTCCATTCTTAGTACCATAAAACTTATTGTAAATGTCAGTCCCCATATATTGATTTGTTGACCTCTCACTATATCCAATGGTTGGATTCTCCTCTGATCAGCAATCCGGACCTGAAAAGGTGCTGGGACCAATTCATTGTCACAAAAGCGCTTATACAACTCTTCTAATAGTATATTAAGACCAGATACCCCATCAATGAGTACTTCTAGAATTATTTGTCTTTTGTATTCCACATCTATTGTAGGTACTTTATAATCAACATCCTCCACCATAGATGCATAGGTTTCCACATCTTCCATTTTTACTCCCACTTCAGCTATAGAAGGTTGCTCCTTATGGAAATTCTGGCACAAGTGTTCTTTAAAAGCAAGTACCAGGTTGAGCAATTGATCAAGTGTTATGTGGATCTTTGAGTGTAGCAATTCTCTAAAAAATTCCTCTTGACCTCCATTATATATTGGCTTTACTTTAGATTCTTGTACTTCCTCCTTGCTCATCAACTCTTGCTCCCTTTTAGGTGCATCATTTTCTTCTTTCTTACCTTCAACTTTCTGCTTATTGCTTCCGACCGTGTTCAAATTACTGTTCGAGCCAGTCCTGCTTGGTGTCAAATCTTCCTATTTTATTGTATTACTATGAGCAGTATCTGTTAAGATATGGTGCCATGTGCACATAAATTAGAGGCTAAGGTATGGTATAGGAATGTATTAAAGTAGCCACCCTAGGATGTGGACTACATGATGTGAGGATGTGGATCAATGACATCCACAAGGAGAGATGTGGATTACAGGATCCCACAAGTGTTGACTATTCTAAAGGCTCTCTCTATATAAAGAAGCCTATCATGTATTGTTGAATAGAGAAATGCACATTCACTCAAGATTCTATTTCTGAGTCCAAGCTAATATATCTTGGAACCTAATTGACTTGAGGTACATGTCATTCATCATGTATCCACATAGGTTCCATCCAAGAGCGCTCCATAGATCTTGAGGCATGCATATTTTGACAGTATCTTCTTGAAACTAGACTTGTGTTGCTTTATTTGTTTGATATATTCCATTCTAGCATTAGTCTTATCAGTATCATTATCTTCCTTCATCCGATCTACATCTGAATGTTTGTCGGGCTACATTCTGATTGTTCTCCCGTGCGACTATCGGAACTATGTCGGATCCTTGTTTCCTTTACTAGACTCCTCTCCTCTATCTTTCTTCACTTCACTCACTTTGTATATAGCCCTTAAGGCTGCCTCCCTGACTTCTTGCTGTTCCTCCCAATCCACCAATTGTTTCGGATCAAATGCTAATGGATGTTTTGCTTGAAATTGAGCCTTAGCTCCCGCTCTTGTGATTACTAATGCCTCACTATTTGGTTGAACCATGGACACCTTAGCTTCCTTCTGACACTCTGAACAATCACACTCACATTTAGGATACTAAATATCATGTTTACTATGAATGTTTGTAACTATTCTTGTAGTCTCCTCTTGGAAGATCTCTTTGGATTCCTCCACAATTGTGTCCAAAATGACCACATTTACCCCTGCTGGTGGTTGTGCTAGAGGGTTTGCATTAAGTATGGGGGTGAAATTTGCAATGGGTTTGCCTCTTTCATTTTCATGTTTACACCACAGTTCACACTGAGGGCCTTGACGATGTCCATCCTCAAGCCCACAATAAGTGCATGCTTGACTGTTTTGTCTTTGTTGCATATTCCAGTTCTAGTTCTGTTGTCTTCTAGGTGCTGTATTGTTATATCTTGGGTTAGCTTGTGCTCCCACTTGCTTAACCACCACTATTGTTTGGGCAGCTTGTGCTGCTGGCTGCAGATGAGGAGATAGCCTCCCCCTATAACTTGGATTATACCAACACTTTTCTTTATCATGATTACCTTTTCCACAGTACTCACATGTCACCTTTTGTTTCTTTGATTCTACTCCTATACTCTTCAGTCATTCCTTAATTATCTTCTCAAGTTTAAAGTCTCCTTTAGGACTCCTTTTCTCTTTTTTCTTGGTTTTGGTTTTACACTTTGTTTTAGACTTCTTGTCTTTTCCTTTTTTCTTCCTCTTCTTTCCTTCTCCTTCTCCTTCCTCATCCGAATCTTTGTTCAAATTGTCATCTTTTGAACTATCACTCTCCTCACTATCTAACTCGGAGTCTTCCTCTTCTTCTGATTCAGAATTAGTCATTGTGCTATCTCTTCTTTACCTTCTTTTCTTTGTTCTTTGATGCTCCAGATCTTCTTTCCACCCTTTGAGCAGCTTCCACCAGATTATTGAAATCATTCACTTAAGCAAGTTGGTCACGACTTGCTACTACTACGATCCCCAACTCCCTATTGATCCCTTTACATAAATATTATCCAACTATTCTTTAGAAGGCCTCTACTGTGTTGCCAACCTTCGATACAAATTTCTAAATTTTTGTGCATAATCCTCCACTAACAAATATTTCTACTTCATGTTGCGAAGCCTTTTAAGCACTACCTTTGATGTTTTTTCCTTACGAAATCTTCCCAAGAAAGACACCTTCAGTTTCTCATATGTAGCAGGTATTGGATTCATCCCACCTTACTAAATGGTCTTGGGTGTACTTGATTGCATGTTATGCCTAGTATAGGCATGTGTTTTTTGATGTGATAAAGAAGATGCCTGGAAGAACTCTGTTAAAAGAGATTGTAGCCCATTTAAGAGAACTAGAAGATTGTGAAGGTGATGTTCAAGCTATTCGCATGGTCATCATGATCATATCCTTTATGTTTGCACTCTTGAATATGTTGGTGAATCGACAACACCATCAAGAGGCACAATGATAGATTGGGGATTGTTTCATGCACTGGCAGCTTAGTGTGAAGAAGAGTTGAGTCTTTGGGTAGTTTTTGACTATAAAAATGGAGTGGTGATTCTCAATGCTTTCAACTTCTTTTGCTATGCAAATGATGAAGAGTACAATATCTTGAAGGTGTTATGTGCACTTCCAATTATGAGAAGGGTGATTCTTGAATGCATGCATACACAATGTTTTCATGGTGCTGGTTGGTCACTTATTTTTGAAGATTTTATTGAGGATCACATTGTGGAGGGTTTTCAACAAGTGGTTATGCATAATAAGTTGTTCTTGGTATACTAAGGCTCGGTGGGATCTTGTTTGGGATATTATTTGGATCTTGGTGTTTCCTTTTTGTGTTTCATTAGGATGAAGATTCCAATGTTTCGAGGGACCCAAGGGGAAGACCTGGAGTCTTATCTTTGGGATTTTGTTTGAGGATGCCAACTTTCTGGATGGTCCATGAAGGATCGGGTGGAGATTTTGCTTGATTTTCTTGAAGGTGTAGATTTGAGTTGGCATGAGAGGCCTTGCCAAAATCTACCAAGGAGGACTGGGACCAAGTGGTGGCTACTGCAATGAAACAGAGATTTGAGGTAGTGGAGTCGCCAAGTGCTTTGATGTTGCAGTTTGACCAGTTCAATCAAGGAGAGGGTGAGACGGTGTTGGCAATCCGATATGAAACTTTATGGACAAAGTATGAAAGGGCACCTTTGCGAGCTATGGCATCTACATCATCAGCCCCTCAAAGTCTCATAGGGATGGAACACTTAAAGATGAGCAAATTTGTTATGGCTTTGGAGCCTCATCTTCACTAGAAAGTAATGAGTAAAGATCCAACAACATACATGGAAGCACTTTGCATTGCGACCAAGAAAGAAGCGTCTCTAAAGATCGAATCCTCTATTGTGTCTTCAACAACTTCAACTTCTAAGGTGAAGGTAATGGGCATTCCTCAGGTACCAAAGTCCTTTGAGTTAGACCATAATATCTCCCAATTGATGGCAGAGTTTGCTGATTTGAAATTGAATTGGTCAATGCACGACAACCTAGAGCACCAAAGAGGGAGGATAGGCCTCGAGATAAGAGTGGGATCACTTGCTATGAATGTAATGAAAAAGTCACTATCACCCTGAGTGTCCTAGATTGAGAAAGAAAGAAGAAGAGGGAGGAGGAGGAGGAGGGAGGAGGAGGAGGAAGAGGGAGGAGAAAAAGGGAGGAGGAGGAGGGAGGAGGAGAGGGAGAGGATGGGTTGCAAGGTTAGAGGAGAGGGGAGGAGGAGTTGCAAGGTTAGGACATGCTTTTGGACATGGAGTACAAGGAAGCATGGACACTTGAGACAATTGCTTAGAATACCAAAGTAGAACTCAACACAATGCCCCAAAGAGTGTGGGCTTCATTCCATTATGGGGTATTTATACAAGTTGGAGAGCTTCTCTCTCTACATATAGGAATTGTAAGACATTCTCTCTCTACATGTAGAACTTGCATATAGAAGTTACATGTAGGAGTTGCATGTAGAACTCGCATGTAGGAGTTGCATGTAGGAGTTGCATGTAGAACTCACATGTAGGAGTTGCATGTAGGAGTTGCATGTAGAACTCACATGTAGAAGTTGCATGTAGAAGTTGCATGTAGGAGTTGCATGTAGGAATTGTATGTAGAACTCGCATATAGAACATGCAAGTTGGATTTCTAAGAGGGATTATTTCTAGCCTTATTCAAGTACAAGCGGAGCTTTGCCGCTACTCTACACACACATTCTGTTCTACCTAAGTCCATGTTGGCACAGAGACAACATACTCTTGGATCCATTTTATTACCCGTCCTCGGGTTATGGCTTATTGTTGTGAGCACGTACTTGGATTGCTATGCCTTTAGTCGAGTGGCTATGGAACTTGTGTTGTGCCAGTCGATCTTTCTCTAAAGCGTTGGCACCATACAATTTTTTCTCAGTTTTCTAGGTAGCCTGTATCCACCATTTGCTCAAACAGAGATATGTCATGTGCTTCTAAGAAGATCACTCTTTGATAGAGTCGGCTTATAATCTGAGCATCGACCCATCCATTGGGATTGAAATTGGGTGGAGGAAAATGGGAATCAAGGTAACATGGGACCTCTAGAATGAATTCCAATGTTTTACAGAATATAGCATCTAGGCGAAGGAAGCGATCAATGTTGCCGCGCATTATTTGCTCATGCTGCTGAAGTGCTCGGACCATTGTGCCTTGGATATTCCATTCTACACCAAATCTTCTTTGTGAATTAGAGTGAGTCGAGCTTGTGCCACTACCTCCGTCTATTGAGCATATGTGAATGTCAGGGAGTTATAGGAGGTCTATAGGATTGCCATTGCTTGTAGTGCTACTGTCAGCTGTGTTTGACTTTGGTGGAGGTTGGAGGTCACATCCCTCACTGCCTTCTCTTGAGCTTGGAGAGCTTGGTTCATGTGCACTTCTTCTACCTCCTTCTCATCTATTTGTGCTTGAAGTGCCTTGACCTCTATGGCGATTTCCTGGAATTGATCTTCACCATTTGCTGCAGTTTTTCTGTCTAATTATCTTGCATATTCTTCCTTGGCCAAGCTAGTGAATAGTTGTGACATTTGGATCATTTAGCTAGCTTGATATTAGAGAACGATAGACGATGATGAGGTTTGGCGATACTGATACAAGTGGTGCCCATGTAGCCATCTCGATGATTCTGTAGTACTTGGGGGAGGTTGTTACAATGGTAATTTAGTCCCTTGTGTACAATAGTCATATTGTTGATTTGGCACTAGCTCCCCTTGTGGCATGGCATCAATGGGTGGTTCTAGTGTGATGATGTAGCCTCAGGCTCTAGTGCCGATCTTTCCTTAGGTTCTACTGGTGCCGATCTTGCCTCGGGCTCTGGTTACTACTATTGTTGGAGATATACTGGTTGCAGTTGTGCACCGAGCTGCAGCATCTCATGGGGCAATTCCTCAATCCCAATCTCCAAAATAGGTATTTCTTCTAAGGCATCTGCACTTATCAATGTGATAGTAGGAGAAGTTGGTGACAGCTCCCATACTAGTGAGAAGGGTATGTCCAACTCCTCAATTGATTTTGGTGATTGGGGTAGAGTCATTTCTCTTTCTTGTAGCTCTTTTTGGATGATTATAGCCAATAAGTGTGGAATTTTACATTTTTGGCCTGATGAACCATCTAGTTTCTTTGTAAAGAAGATGACTAAGTGCTAGATCTATTAGCTTCCTACTCAACAAAACAAATGTGTGGAGTGGAAGGGATCGATTCTTGCTGCACTTAACCCCCAAGATTGTGTTGGAGATAAGTGCACACTAAGTGTACTATTTCCTAGTCTAAGTCTAGTCTTTATGTCTTGAGTGTGTGCCATGTGGCACTTCTACAATTATCCCATAAGCACTCTTGCTTTATGTCTTGTACTTTGGCCCATATATTCAATGGGTCACATCATTGTAATCTATCAGTCTAACTTGTGTCTTGTCTACACTCTTCTCAAGGTATTTCTAGTCTTTCAGTCTTGTCATTTCATTTCTAGTTTCTAGTTCTAGTTCTTGCTTTCATATTCCAACTTGGTATCAGACCATGTAGATCCCCTCTCCTCTCCTCTTACTCTGCTGCAGCCATAGCTTCGTCTTCTCCTTTCAGTTTACCTCTCCCTCCGGCATCTCTCTCTTCAGCCTCTCGTGGCACCTCTACCTCTGCACCGCCCTCTTCTACGCTTTTGCTGGCCGCCTCTTCTCTGAGATCTGCTCTCTTTCTGTTCCGCCATTGCGCTCCAGATCTGCACGAATCTGCTGCGTGTACAACTGCTCCGCCTGCTCCAAATCTCTGCGCCAGATCTGCGCTTCAGATCTGTGCAGCTCAGCCACAGATCTGAGCGCCAGATCTGTTGTCACGACAGATCTGCGCAATCTACTGTCACTTCTGCACCTGCTGTCGCTCCTGCTATCCGTACAGATCTGCGTATGTATTTTGTACGATGTCCGTACTCTGTTGGTCGTCAATCGTCTGTCCTCCCGCTGACTGTACGACGCCCGTACTTCGCACGTCGATCGTACCTCGTTGTCCGTACAGTCCGTACGACTGTACGGAATCCGTACCTGCATAGGCTGACGACTTCTCCATACCTGCACAGGATGACTTCTCCAGCTCCATCTTCACGGAGATCTGCATCCTTTCTACACTTCTACTTCTGCCCGGGATTAAGGTACTAAGCTTTGCCCCTTTCAGTTTGCTGAACAGTCTCTCCTTTTTTGCTGGTTCCTCCTACTTCGATGGGCTGTCATATGCTATGGCCCTGACAAAGTGGTGAGAGAACTGGCTTCTGGGATCTCTTCCTCTCATTTATTTCTGCAATATTGTAAGGGAATAGACACTGCCCTTGCATCCTAGCAAGAGGTAAGACCTTCCCACATGGCATCTTCCTCTCATTCTCTCATATCTATCGACAAATTCAATGGGTCCACAACTTTCATACTTGGCAGATCAAAATCAAGTGCCATCTTATGAAAGAAGGCCTTTGGGACATTGTTCACCGTGATGCTCCCCCGAAGGTCCATCTGAGCAAGTTGTTGCTGCCAAGAACGACAAAGCCTATGCTATCATATTACTCGGCCTTGGAGATGATTACATTCATCACATGTCCGACATACAGTCAGCTCCTCAAGCATGGATCACTTTGGATACTCTTTTTGGAGCCCGATCTAAAAACTCTAAGATTGCACTTATGATCTCATTCTTTGATCTACATATGCAGGAAGGAGCTACTATAGCCTCTCATGTCAATTATTTTCGCAGTCTTATGGTTCAGCTTGCGTCAGTCAAGTCTCCCATCTCCGAAGATATTGCTATTGCTGTCCTTCTCAAAAGCTTACCTGACTCCTATGCTACTCTTGTCACTACCTTCAAGTATCATAATAATCCTTCTCTTGAGGGTATCATCAATGCTCTCCAAGAGGAAGAAAGAACTCAACAACGAAAGGTAACTGACACTGCATTTTTAGCAAAGAAAGGAAGTTCTAAGGTAAGAAAGCCTTGCACCCATTGTGGCAAAACTAATCATGTGGAGAAGGACTGTTTCAAGGCTCATCCATGCACCATTTGTGGCCGTGATAATCACCGGGAGACGGATTGCTACTCCAAAACCTCTACATCAGCTCTTGCATCTACCTCAGCCCATGTTGCTATAGCATCTCCATCAGCTGATCCTGCTGTTCCTTCCTCACATGATGAGAAGTGGGCTTTCTGATTACTTCTATGTCTTGTCTACCACCTTGACCACCGATGATGTAGGTCAAGGGGTTCTAGTGTCTTGGTCTTTCTATTTGTCTACAATCAGTCTTTTGTCTATCTAGTCTTGTCTGTCTGTCTATTTGTCTATCAATCTGACTATGTTTTAGATCCATCTTGTCCCTACCCTTGTGGACCCATATGAGGATATCACTTGAGGAGGGGTGTCTCAGGATCTTTTGTCTGTCATGTCTTCTATATTGTCTCTCAGTCTATCAGTCTTTATGTCTGTCCTCTAGTCTTGTCTTTCTATCTTACTCCTAGTGTCCATAAGGAGGGTGTTGGAGATAAGTGCACACTAAGTGTACTATTTCCTAGTCTAAGTCTAAGTCTAAGTCTAGTCTTTATGTCTTGAGTGTGTGCCATGTGGCACTTCTACAATTATCCCATAAGCACTCTTGCTTTATGTCTTGTACTTTGGCCCATATATTCAATGGGTCACATCATTGTAATCTATCAGTCTAGCTTGTGTCTTGTCTACACTCTTCTCAAGGTATTTCTAGTCTTTCAGTCTTGTCATTTCATTTCTAGTTTCTAGTTCTAGTTCTTGCTTTCATATTCCAACTGATTGTGGATAGGAATTGTGCTGCTTCCTTGAGGTGATGGTTAAGGATTGTGCGAAGCAATATGCCATCCCTATGGAATAGTGTGCCCTTGGTGAGGAGAGACTATACTTCAAGAAACTTTGCATCGGCAGGCCGTGTAGGGTATTTGGCACCATGTCTTGGCAGTGAGAAAGCCCTTTGAATGACTTTACTGTCAAGGATAATGTTTAGTGGGCTCTGATGTACAGTGATTGTACCGTACTTGCCAACCTTTGCATTGCTGGAGTGGTAAGAATGGAGAAAGTCCCTGATGTATGTGTTCATTGTAGGACTGTCCTTGTAGGACTGTCCTCCAAGGCTTTTAGGCTCTCATGTAAACTGCCTAAACCCCTTTGCTCTAAGTAAGATGTTGCTTCTTGGGAAAGAGCATAAGTCGATGTGGGTGGCCAAACAAGTTCTAGTGACTAGGCCTCGTCAATGGTTGTGTAGGCCGGTGGTGATTGGGGTGGCATTTTTTCTTCTTGGTCATGCACTGAATCCTCTTCTAAGCTATCGCTCTAGACCACAAATGCCTGTAGTCACCGTGGTTGCAAGGATGTAGATGGCTATGAACTTTGGAGGGGGTCTCATGGTGGTTGAGGTGGTGGGCTCTTTCTGCGCATCCTCTTTAGTGGCGGCATCTTTTCTGAACCTGCATCCATGTGCATGTGGTGTACCATTGATCATTAGATTGGTTGGCATGCCGGTATGACCTTTCTGTGTGTGTGTGAGAGATCTTATTTTTATACATGCTTTGAGAGTGTGGAATGAAAGTGTGTGGTACAATAATTCATGCAATCATCTATGTGTCTAAGCGAAAGTGTGTGAGTGCACGTGACCTAGTAGCTAGGTAGGGAGTAACTATATGCTTTTTTTGTTTTTGGGATTTTCATAGGGCAGCTAGAACTCAGGCATCACTTCTGAGCCCTAGGTTAAAATCAATTGATGCTACCTATTTGTGCAAAGATGTACATATGCAAGTGAGTGCTCGTGATACAATCTAATTCTAACTAAGGAAGACTTGGTTTCCCAAATCTTTGTTTTTGTCGAGGATGGCTTGCGTGTTGATGTTGTAGCACTTTAGTCGGCTCCTGTTTATTGTTGTGTTGAATTGGACTCCATCCAATGTTTCTAGCAACACAGCTTTGATGGGATTCATCTTTCGTACTTGTTAGGGTCCTTGACCTAGATACTTCAGTTTCCCCTTGTGTACTTTGGCATTGTATAACAAGACCAAGTCACCTTCCTTGATGTCTTTAGCTTTAAGATTTCTATCAAACCATGCCTTTCTTCTGCATTTTTCTATTGTCATGGCATGGTAGGCAAGTAGTCTTGTCTCTGTATGCTTCTCAAACTGATAGAACCTCTCTTTCAAGTTCATGGTCTCCCATGCGTTCCTGTACTGCAATGCGTAGGTTTGGTATCACAAATTCTAGTGGGACCACAACTTCAAGGCCGTACACCAATTGAAAAGGTGTGTTCCTTGTACTGACCTTGAGTGTGGTTCTGTATGCCCATAAGGCTACATTTAGTTTCTCTGCCCAATCAGAACGCTATGGTTCTACTACCTTGGTGAGGAAAATGCATATTATTTTGTTAGTGGATTTGGCCTATCCATTCCCCTAGGGGTAGTAGGGTGTGCTTTTTCTATGGATTACCATGAAGCCAGATAAGAGTTCTTGGATTACCTCATTAACAAAATGTGTGCCTCTATTCGACACAATTTCAATGGGGCATCTGAATTGGGTGATCACATTTTCGTATAAGAATCTTGCTGTGCTTTTGGCATCTACCTTTTTGACTGCTTTAGCTTCAGCCCATTTTGTAAAGTAATCAGTGGCCACAATGATGTAGCATGCCTGTGTTCCTTTTGCTACTAGATGTATGGGACCCACATAGTCAATCCCCCATTTTTCAAATGGTTTTTGTGCAACAATTGTTGTTAGGGGATTGAAGTCTTTGTGTTGTGGTTTAGTAGTCCGTTGGCATACATCACAGCCTTTTACATATCCATAGGCATCTGTCCATAGTGTTGGCCACCAGTAGCCTGCGAGGATAACTTTTCTTGCTGTGGCTTCCCCTTGGAAGTGTCCTCCTGCAATGCCATCATGGACTTCACTCAAGATTGGCATAATCTCATGAGGCATTACACATCTTCTTAATATCTGGTCCTTGCCCATCTTGTACAGTTGTCCTGCAATGAGTTGATAGGGTGCAGCCTTTAGAATTAGTTTTCTGGCATCTACTGCTTTCATTTCAGGGGGTGATCTTCCTGCCATTAAGTACCCAATGATATCTCCACACCACTCTGGAATAGCATCTATTTGAAATAGTGTGGCATCCAGTAAGTCGTCTTCTACTCTAGTGGCTTCTTCTCCCGACTTGACACGAGACATGTGATTAGCAATGTAGTGTTGGGCACCTTTGCGGACCACTATTTTGAAGTTGAATTCTTGAAGCAAGAGGAGCCATCTGGTTATTCTTCCTATTGTACATAGACGATTCACAAGATAATGCTTGATGGTCGGTGTAGAAGACAAAATCATTCGCCAGTAGATAGTGCCGAAATTTCTTTACACTATACACCATTGCTACGGCTTCGCTTTCTGTGGTGGTATAGTTGATCTCTGCATCATTGAGTTGTCGATTTCTTATGTTCACTAGGTTGACAAAGCACACTCCTAATTGCATACTTGGATCCATCAGTATGAACATGAAAATCAATATCCCAATTGGGAGATATAAGGATGGGTGTTGTTATTAGGCGCCACTTTAAAAGCTCAAAGGCTTGGTCGCACTCTTCGGTCCATAAGAATTCCACTAATAATTTGTAAAGTGGTCTAGCTATCATGGTATACCACAATAAAAATCTTCTATAATAGCCGACATGCCCCATGAAGAACTATATGTTAGATATCAATGCTCCACTCTCATGTAACTATGCAGAAACTAGCTAACTCTACTTGTAAGCCCCCCATATGAGGAGAAGGCATTTGAGTAGCTCGATTATTTGGTAGGTCTTGGTTTGGACACCAGATGGGGGCCATGTGTGGCCTAATGGCTGGATAGAGTTGGCACACTGCCAACTAGGCTACATGCAAGTGCGGGAAGGCATCCCATGACTGACCGCATTGAGGGTAGACAGAGCATTTCTCGGGGCAACCCACTCTCGGGTTGCGGGGCCCGTTTGGAGCCCCAGATGATCCTGGATGGCTCTAGGCTGAATGCTAACCATAGGTCAATTGCTCTATTTTACACCAAGGTTCTATCGTGTGGTCGGTGGCCTATTTCGAGACCCCCAGTCGACCGTTTTGGGCGGACTAGGTCAGTCACCCAATTGGGTCTAACTGACTACGACTAGTGGATATATAAGAGCAAGCCTGTGAAGCCCATTTCATCACTAGCTATAGCAACCTTGATTCCTTAGCATCCAGCCTCTGTCCTCTACTATTTCCAGCATGCCATCGAAGCTCCTCACATAGGAGCGCATGGTTGAGAGGCAGCGCCATCTATTGTATCAGTTTTGCAGTAATCAAATTTTTGATTCTCCATACTATCTACTTTTCTCTCTTGCATACGAGATCATGTTATCGATGAGCACAGACGTTGTATTGTTTTCTTACATGGTATCACAGCCTAGACTCTAGCAAGAAGATTTGGTAGTGTGTTTTTATTTGCAAGCATATTGTGAGAGATGGCCCAGCCTGCAAGACTGCGAATCACACCGTTCGGCGAAAGCGGAAAGTTGGATGGCACTAACTATCCACTCTGGAAGTTCAAGATGAAGACCATCCTAAGTGCATACGAGCTTTGGGATACTGCTACTGGGGTGGATTGCGAGACCGGATCTAGCCAATGCAGGTCAACAGGTAGTACCAACTGTGGATGAGCTTCTCGCGTGGACAAGAAGAAATGCAGATGCACTGTGTTCTATTGTCTGCAGTGTAACTGACTTTGCCATGGCGTTAATTCAACATGTCACCACAGCGGAGGAGGCATGGACGATCTTGAAAAAACAGTACGAGACCACGAATCAGACACGGATTCAGAATCGGGAGACTCAACTCGTGAATGAGAAATTGTCTAAGTCTAAAGCGGCAGAGAAGTTCATCACCAGGGTGAAGAATCTACGTGATCAGATGACTGCGATTGGCATCACCATCACCAGCGAGAATCTAGCATGAAGTGCATACAGATTCTCCCACCAAATTACGATGGTCTTGTTATGGCACTGAATACGTAGAACAGAAATCCACCCCTCAACTTTGAGGATTTCAGCGTGATGCTTCTGAGGAGGAGACGTGTCAAAAGACGAGGACTGGAGAAGATTTGGCTTTCTATGCTAGATCATAGAAAGGTAAGGGTAAGGACTCTGGTAACCCATCTTCTTCTGATGATGAAAAGAGAAAGAAGAAGATCAAGTGCTTCTATTGCAACAAGGCAGGGCACAAGCAGAATGAGTGCCGAAAGAAGATTGCAAATGAGAAGAACGGAGAAAAGAAAGAGTCCAGCAATAGCGCACAGGCAGTACCAGTAGAGCTATTCGTAGCAATTGATAAGATTTGCACGGAGGCAGTTCATGTACCTGTGGATGAATCTTGGATTATTAACAGTGGTGCATCACGCCACATGACCAGTCGGAAGGATTGGTATACCTCTCTATAGCCGATAGGGAATGACATCCTGGTAGCAATCGGCAATGATGCGAAATGTTCAGCAAAAGGAAAAGGTACGATTGCTCTTAAGTTAGATGGAGTTGTAAAATAGTTTTCCGATGTTCTTTATGTGTGAGATATCAAGAGGAACTTGTTGTCCATTTATGCGATCATGGATCGGGACCTCAAAGTTTAATTCGATAAGAATGGCGCACATATTTTAGATCTTCAAGGGAAGGTCGTTGGTAAAGGTACATAGCGCAACAACATCTATGAACTCTCAGGTTTCAGTGCTTGAGCTGATGTGAAGAATACTAAGCTATGGCATGAGAGGTTTGGTCATCTAAACCTTAGTTCTTTAAAGGAGATGCATAAAAGTGGAATGATTGCAGACCTACTAGAAATTACAGATCTGCCTGATGTATGTGAAGCTTGCATGATGGGCAAGCAGCATCGGCAGCACTTTCCTAAAGAGGCTAGCAAGACAAAGGATCCTCTAGAGCTCGTTCACATGAACCTCTACGAAAAGATGGACATGGAAGCTTTGGGTGGTTCCTACTACTTCATGACGCTGATCGATGACTATAGTAGAATGATATGGATATACTTCTTGAAGACTAAAGACAAGGCTTTTACTAAGTTCAAGGAATGGCATGTAATGGTTGAGAAAGAAACGGGGAGGAAGGTGAAGAAATTGAGATCAGACAGAGGTGGAGAGTTCACATCAACTGAATTCGAAAGTTACTGCGAAAGTCACGGGATCAAGAGGCAGAAACTCTTGCCACATACTTCACAGCAAAATGGAGTAGCAAAGTGCAAGATGTGCATCATCTACAAAATGGGCAGGAGTATGATGAAAGGGAAAGATTTGCCAAAAACTTTTTGGGCTGAAGCATGTAACACGGCAGTTTACATTCTGAATCGTAGCTACACGAAGGCTGTGAATGGTGGGATGACTCCACTGCAGGCCTTTTCTAGTAAGAAACCTTTAGATGCACATTTCAGAGTTTTTGGATGTGACTGTTTTGTGCATGTCCCTAATGCTAACAGGACCAAATGGGAACCGAAGAGCCGGAAGTGTATTTTCTTGGGCTACAGTGAAGAGGCGAAGGGTTACCGTCTCTATAACCCTGTTACCAAGAAGGTAATAGTAAGTTGGGATGTGGTCTTCTCAGAATAGCTACATCAATTGGAGGAGGATGCTTCTTTCCCAGACAACCAGGACCAAGATATCCATCCAATACAACCACCAACAGCAGACCGAACTCCCCCAATGGTGCTTGGGAGGATTCAAGATAAAGAAGAGGAAGAAGAGCCTGCAGAACCACAACGACAATGGCCATTCCCGAAGTGGGTAAAGTAGCTTTTGGATGGCAGAGAACCTCCAGCCATTGAGGAGGAACCATCCGAACACCACCGGGCTAAGAGACTAGAGGAGAAAAGAAGGGTGCAGGAACACTTGGTCAACTATGCTTTGATGACAGAGGTGATCCGTGTTGATGAACCCAAGTGTCTTGAAGAGGCATAGGGTGATGATAGGTGGATGGAGGCTATGCAGTCGGAGTATGGCTCCATAATGAAGAACAACACTTGGGACCTTGTGGATCGACCACCAAAACGCAAGGTAATCGCCACCAAGTGGGTGTACAAGACCAAGTACAAGTCCGACGGCATGTTGGACATGTACAAGGCTCGGCTCATGGCAAAAGGATTCGCACAGGTACATGGTCTTGATTATCAAGATACTTTTGCTCCCACAGCTCGACTAACCACAATTCGTAGTGTTTTGGCTTTAGCTGCCTAGGGAAGTTGGCCCATGTTTTAGATGGATGTAAAATCTGCCTTTTTGAATGGAGATCTCAAGGAGGAGGTATACATGGAACAACCACTAGGTTTTGAGATCCCCGGTTCAGAAGCTAAAGTCTGTAAACTAAAGAAGGCACCTTACGGGCTAAAACAGGCCCCACAAGCATGGTACCAATGGATTGATGCCTACGTTCTACAAAACGGGTTCAAGAGGAGCCCATCTGATGCAAATTTGTATACCTTCAGAGAAGGAGGCAGGTGTATGATCGTGGTCCTTTATGTGGACGACCTTGTCATAACAGGGAACCATGAAGAGAAGATCTCGCAGACAAAGCATTTGCTAGGAAGAGAGATTGAAACGACAAACCTTGGATTGATGCATTTCTCTTTGGGGATTGAAGTTTGGCAAGAGCCAAAACAGATCTTCATCTCACAGCTGAAGTATGCTGGGGAGATGCTGAAGGCATTTGGCATGGCTGAGTGCAAGACAGTTGGCACCCCTATGGAGGTTGACGTGAAGCTCTCAAATGAGGATTCATCACCACTGGTGGACGAAGCGGAGTATAGAAGGCTTGTGGGCAGTTTGATTTACTTGTGCAACACACAGTCGGACATCAGCTTTGCGACTAGTATACTAAGCAGGTTTTCCAATAAGCCCCGGGAGAACCATTGGAGGGCAGGTATGCGGGTGCTGAAATACATCAAAGGCACACTTGATTATGGCATCACCTATACTAAGGGAAACATCTTGACTAGATTCTGTGACTCAGATTGGGTAGGAGACGTTGGGTAGGAGACGTGGACAGTAGGAGATCAGTGACATGTTACTGTTTCTCACTCGAATCTGGAGCTATGTCATGGGTCAGCAAGAAGCAACCTACAGTTGCTCTTTCTTCTACCGAGGCTGAGTACAAATCAGCATGTTTTGCTCCTTGTGAGGCAATGTGGTTAAGGAGGATTTTAGGGGACATGGGTGCAGTGCAAAACAAGCCTACGTAGTTATCATGTGACAATCAGAGTTGCATGGCGATTGCAAAGAACCCTGTGTTCCACACTCGCACAAAACACATTGAGATTCAATATCACTTTGTACGTGAGCTCATCATGGATGGAGAGGTCGACTTGGTGTACTGTCCGACTACAGAGAATGCTACGGACATCTTCACGAAGGCTCTTGGAAGAGACTTGCTGGAGAGGCATCTTCATCGACTTGGCATTGGGCTGAAAAAGTAAGTTCACTTGCAATTGGACATTGAGGGGGGGTGTTAGATATCAATGCTCCACTCTCATACAGCTATGCGAGAACTGGCTAACTCTACTTGTAAGCCCCCCATATGAGGAGAAGGCATTTGAGTAGCTCGATTATCCGGTAGGTCTTGGTTTGGACACCAAATGGGGGCCATGTGTGGCCTGATGGCTGGATGGAGTTGGCACACTACCAACTAGGCTACATGCAAGTGCGGGAAGGCATCCCATGACTGACCGCATTGAGGGTAGACGGAGCATTTCTCAAGGCAGCCCGCTCTCGCATTGCGGGACCCGTTTGGAGCCCTAGATGATCCCGGATGGCTCTGGGCCAAACGAAACCCATAGGTTAGTTGCTCTATTTTATGCCACAGTCCTATCGTGTGGTCGGTGGCCTATTTCGAGACCGACCCCTAGTCGATCGTTTTGGGTGGACTGGGTCAGTCACCCAATTGGGTCTAACTGACTACGACTAGTGGCTATATAAGAGCAAGCCCGTGAAGCCCATTTCATCACTGGCTACAGCAACCCTGATTCCTTAGCATCCAGCCTCCATCCTCTACTGTTTCCAGCATGTCATTGAAGCTCCTCACATAGGAGCGCATGGGAGGCAGCGCCATCTATTGTATCAATTCTACAGTAATCAAATTTTTGATTCTCTATACTATTTGCTTTTCTCCCTTGCATACGAGATCCTGTTATCTGTTGAGCACAGACGTTGTATTGTTTTCTTACACTATACACCTTTGGAATTTGTAGGAGGAGACAATTCCATGATGATTTTGATTTTGTCCATGTCAGTTGCAATCCCATGTTGAGAGACGATGTGTCCCAAAACAACTCCGTGGGTGACCATGAACTGGCATTTTGTTAGATTTAGGGAGATGCCATATCCCTACATTTGATTAGTATTGCTTCAAGACATTTGAAGTGGTCTTTTTTGTGTAAATGGATGCACAAATCATCCAAGAACACCTATAAAAACTTATTCAGAAATGACTTGAAAGCTGTGAACATCACTCGTTAGAATGTGGCTGGGGCATTACAAAGGCCGAATGGCGCTTACAAGTAGAGTTAGCTGGTTCCTACGTAGTTACACGAGAGTGGAGCATTGATATCTAACAATTTGAAGGAGCTTAATCAAAAGGCTATGGCACTATGTAGTCAGTTTGATTTTTGCAAGTTTTTTCATATAAACAGAAAAGAAAATCAAAGGGCAGATGAGTTGGCTACTCAAGCCATTATAGTACAAGACCGAGGGGTGGTTTCTTTGGTAGACACTGGATGGCTAGAACTGCAAGATGTTTAGCAATATGTGAAAGAAGGCATGTTTCCTCGAGGGTTAACTCCACAATAGAAGCAAAGATTGGTTACTTTTGGCCATGCCTCCATAAGGATGTACATGAATGTCACCAATGGAACCTATAAGCTTGAGGATGTTAACGGCATGGTGATACCCAGATGCACCAATGAGTATCACCTTAAATTCTTCTATGCTCGACCACCTTGAGGGCCAGCAGACCCTCTCTGTCACTAGAGAGGATCTGCTAGAGGGGGAAAGATGTGACACCAAAAATTGATATTTTTTATTTGGCATTGGTATTGTTTTTCTCTATGTTTGATAAGAGTTTGAGTATCAGGTGATAGCCTAGTGGCTCTCACTTATTTCTATTTTCTAAGATATTGTATGAGATTGAGAGGATGAGTGGAATGGGATCATTGTAAATACCATGTGTATGAATGATAAATACCTTGGTATGGGGTGGGAGTAATTTGTGTATGGGATATTATGGGGTTTTTAGAAAATAGGAAGAGTGAGTCATATACAGAGGTGGTCTCATGTCCATGTGTTCCAATAATATAAAAGAGATCACATGCCAAGCATGTGGAAGGCATGTGGAGGAGTGTGGAGTTAAGAGGAATCCTTCTAGAATTCCTATGTGGAATGAGGAGGATGTGGACATATGGAGAAGAGAGGGTGACAAAATCTCTATAAAAGGAGCCCTCCTCTCCCTTGTTGATCATCTCTTCCACCATTAGGCCTCATGTTGCTGTAGCTCTAGTCTTCTCAAGCCTCTTGTGTGAGCCTTCTCTCCCTCTTGTAGATATTCTCTTATCTAGACTCTTGAGTCCATCTTTCTCTAGTTCATTCTCTCTCTATGAGTAGTCTTGGAGCTTCCGCTCCCTCTTGTATGTATGAAACCTCTTTTTCTCCCTTGTATTTGTAATATTTTGAGTTGCATTAGAGTGGAGTCTCACTCTATTGGTAATGAAGGTCACTTCAGGTTCTCTCTCTTGAGTGTCTCTTCCCTTTTTCCATGGCTTTCTCTTCCAAAGTGCTTAGAAGTGTTGTCTATTTGGCCGCTCATTGTGCATACATGGTTTATCAATTTCCCAAGCCACAAAAGGAGCTCTTCCTTCCCTCCTAGGCAACCTCTATGGGACTTGGACCGTTGGATGAAGTCTAAGCATGGAGGTAGTATTCTCCCAAGTTGGCACCAGTAGAAGGAGTAAGTGTTTTTCATGACAATTTGAACCCCTGTCAGTATTTTGCTCATAACTTTTCGCTCGATGGTCCGATTCAGATGAAACTTATATCAGCGTGAAGCTCTCTTCAAGAAGCATTATGCTTGTGTTCATTTATTGTATTAAATGTCAAACCAAAAATCTATGACTCTCTATGTGTGACTATTTCTTTTTCAGATAGCTTTTACCCCCATCTAGTAAACTGTCCATATCTTTCCGATCGTTTCTCTGTTTCTTACGAAACTTATATTAAAGCGAAGCCCATTTCAAGGCGCATTTTGATATGTGTTTGAATATTTGATATCATGTCTTTGCTAAAAGTTATGGGTTTCTATGTCTTATGATTTTTTGGAGAGTATTTTAAGGTAACTGAAAAGGTATATATGAAGGAGGTGCAATGTTTCCCCGGAACCTACCCATCCGACCCAATCATCCCCTTCAATCTCCTCGATATATATCAGTTCATGTCATGTTGAGCTACAAGATCTTCTTTCAACAACATATCACTCTTCGCTTTGGCGCAGACCGGCTTACTAAGATTATGGCCTCCGCTGATCCTTTCCTTCTCCCTATGCTTCAGTACATCACTTGGGATGTTACCATCTTCATTATCATCTAAGGGAGGATAGTATGGTGTGGTCTATTGGTATAAAAGCTTCTTTTTAATGTCCCTTTCCCTGTGATAAATATCTCTATCACTCAGTTCGAAAGCAGTAGGAAGTGAAGAGGTGCGTGAAGTGTATTACCCTCAACTTCATGTCACAGTACGCATGCAATATTAATCATGAACTCAAATAGCATTGAATTACCGCGACGATCCATCACCATGTGCACCACCAATGGTGGATGCAAGTGGCGCATGACAATATGACATTGATGTTGTACTTCTTGCTTGCAATGAGTGCAATGATAATACAACCTCTCCATAAGCCACTCTATGCTCCCGAGCATTGGCGCATCATTTGACAAGCTTCCACTCATCCCTTCCATCTGCACACCTCCAAAATCACAACATGAGTTGCAAGGAAATCCATTAAGATCCAAAAAATAGCCACCCATGAGCTCCTTTCCTCTCTTCTTAGAATAAGTGCCTTGAATCGTCGTTATATAGTGATGCTTTTTCCTATTTTGTTGCTATATAGCGATGCTTTTAGGATATAACTATCGTGCTATATAGCGACTGACCAGTGTCGCTATATAGCTACGTTGGGGGGCTAAAACCCGAAACCCTGCATGACGTCGTCTTTCACATCTCTATTACAGGAAAAGCAAAAATCGATCCTCCCACCTTATATTCGATGACCTCGCTTTCCTCCTCTCTATTTTCCACACTCCTCATCCCTACCCAACCCCTCTCCCAATACTTGTGCTCCCTCTCTACTTGTGTGAAAGGAAATTTTTCAAGAAGGTGTGTTTCTTTAAGCAATGTAGGTTCCGTTTTTATGAGACTTCATTTTGTGAGTGTTGAAGCATGTTTTTCCTTGTATTGCTAAGCCTATGTGCTAATTTTCATGCTTGATTTTCAGAAATTAAGGACAAAAAACGAGATTTGGTAAAAGAAAGAAGACTCACCTCTTCTCTTTTTGGTGTTTCTCTTCCTCCTCTTTCTCCTTGTTTGTAAGCTTATGCTTTCTCCTTGTTTGTAGGCTTATGCCTGTCTCCTCAATCCAATCCCTTTGAAAAGTTGCTTCTCCAAACTCCTCCTTCCTCTAAGTAGTTATCTGAAAAATAGTATGTTTCCTCTCTTTTGTAGGGCCAGTCCACGAAACACCAAGCGGGACTTTTCTAGGTAAGAAAGTGCTTCCTCTTTTTTCCTTTTGTTATTTCTGTTATTTGCATTGGCCTACAACTAGTGCCGCTAGCTGTAGTGATGGGCGTGGGAACCCTCTCTTCCCCTCTCTTCTCTTATTCCCTCTTCTTCCCCTCTTTTCCTCCCTCTTCCCCCCCTCTTTCCCTTATATGTTCATGCATAAGCATAGGGATATGCTTTCTCTCTTTCTCTCTTATGCAGATGTTTTTCCTTCTCTTATGCTTATGCTCTTTTCCTCTCTTCTTTTTCCCCTCTTTCAATCTCTTTTTCCCTCTTTCTTCTCTTGTTTTCCCCTCTCTTTTTCCCTCTCTTTTTCTCTTCTTTTCATAAGCATATGCATTTGCCTATGCTTATGCTTATGCATGAGCATATGCTCATATGATCATGCATAAGCATAAGCATATGCTTTCTCTCTTTTTCTCTTACGCATATGTTTTTTCTTCTCTTATGCTTATGCTCTTTTCCCCTCTTCAGCCCTCCCCTCTTTCAATGTCTTTTCCCCTCTTCCTTCTCTTCGTTTTTCCTCTCTTTTTCTCTTCTTTTCATAAGCATATGCATTTGCCTATGCTTATGCTTATGCATGAGCATATGATCATATGCTCATGCATAAGCATAAGTATATGCTTTCTCTCTTTTTCTCTTATGCATATGTTTTTCCTTCTCTTATGCTTATGCTCTTTTCCCCTCTTCTTTTACCCCTCTTTCAATCTCTTTTCCCCTCTTTCTTATCTTCTTTTCCCCTCTCCTTTTTCCTCTCTTTTTCTCTTCTTTTCATAAGCATATGCATTTGCCTATGCTTATGCTTATGCATGACCATATGCTGATATGCTCATGCATAAGCATATGCCTTCTCTCTTTTTCTCTTATGCATATAGTTTTCCTTCTCTTATGCTTATGCTCTTTTTCCCCCTTCTTTTTCCCCTCTTTGAATCTCTTTTCCCATCTCTTTTTCTCTTCTTTTCATAAGCACATGCATTTGCCTATGCTTATGCTTATGCGTGAGCATATGCTCATATGCTCATGCATAAGCGTAAGCATATGCTTTCTGTCTTTTTCTCTTATGCATACGCTTTTCCTTCTCTTATGCTTATGCTATTTTCCCCTCTTCTTTTTTCCCTCTTTCAATCTCTTTTCTCCTCTTCCTTCTCTTGTTTTCCCATCTCTTTTTTCCTCTCTTTTTCTCTTCTTTTCATAAGCATATGCATTTGCCTATGCTTATGCTTATGCATGAGCATATGCTCATATGCTCATGCATAAGCGTAAGCACATGCTTTCTCTCTTTTTCTCTTATGCATATGCTTTTCCTTCTCTTATGCTTATGCTATTTTTCCCTCTTATTTTTCCCATCTTTCAATCTCTTTCCCCCTCTTCCTTCTCTTCTTTTCTTTTTTCCTCTCTTTTTCTCTTCTTTTCATAAGCATATGCATTTTCCCATGCTCATGCTTATGCATGAGCATATGAGCATATGCTCATGCATAAGCATAAGCATAAGCATATGCTTTCTCTCTTTTTCTCTTATGCATATGCTTTTCCTTCCCTTATGCTTATGCTCTTTTCCCCTCTTTTGTTTCCCCTCTTTCAATCTCTTTTCCCCTCTTCTGTTTCCCTCTCTTTTTTCCTCTCTTTTTCTCTTCTTTTCATAAGCATATGCATTTGCCTATGCTTATGCTTATGCATGAGCATATGCTTTCTCTCGACTTTCCCTCAAATGCTTTTCCTCATATGCTTTCCTTCATGTGCATTTGCTATGCTTATGCTTATTTCCTTCTCCTTAGTCGTATTCGGTTCTTTTTTCACATGCTCCTTAGCCATATTTGGTTCTTTTTTTTTCAAAACAGATTCTAAATGGAACAACCATGCCCTCACCACCGGGTGTCCTCCCTAAACCCCAACCTAGTTCCCCATGTCACCGGGATTATAGATATAGCTTTTTTGCTAGCTCATGTAAAAGAGAAGATTGTGCAAGAGATCGACTAGCTGAAGTACAACGTGGGAGTGCGTATTCTTGGGTGGGGTCCAAGCTAAAGGGTAGTGGAGCAGGGGTGACTGAGGAATGCATGACACAACCTACGGGATCTCCATAGGTTGTGGAGAGACCGCCACAATCGGTGGAGCCTCAAATATGATTGTGTAAAGGAAATAATGGATTGTGTGGAGGCCTTCGTGGATTGCGAGTACGTAATTGCTGAAGAGCATGACCGCATATATTAGAAGAAGTGGAGGATGAGGTGCCTAATTATCTGCCTAGTGGCACGGAGGAGGAAAGTACCTCGGACAATAATGTAGAGCAGTAGACCTCCTCCACCATTTTGGAATTTTTGGAGAATGTCTCTTTTGGAGACAAATTTTGGAGATATATTTTTTATATACATACTTTTGGAGACATATATTTTTTATAGACATACTTTTGGCGATATTTTTTATATATGAAAATCTTCTTGGATTCCACTTGTCTTTCATAAATATTTATGATTTCAAAAGTGGCTTTTCATAATTGTCTTAAGTAAATAATTGTCCTTTCATATTTATCCTTTATGCGTTGATGTCATTTCATAATTTTCATAAGTGATTAATTGCCTTTTTATAATTTCTTGAGTTTGAATTTCATAATTGCCTTAAGTAATTAATTGTCTTTTTGCTTCTTACCCACTCTTGTTTTTTGTTTTTTGTCTTTGTGTTTGTGTCTACATTTGTCCAATCCCCCCAAATTAGACATGGGATCACGCCGCACATCCGATGAGTACAAAGACCCTCGTAGGAGGAGACATCATGATCTCTACTCTCTAAATGACTTTGATTCCACTCAGGCAACACCTTAGGGTGACTAGACTCCTCTCGGACCTAGCACTATGACTACCCCTCGGGAAACTCGTTTGCTAGCAGCCCATGGCTTTGTCTGGAGTCCTGACGAGTTTGTCGCATAGATAACCGATGCGAAAGCAACGAGATTCTTCTCTCTGCTATCCCAGAGGACCTTAGCTCTTCCCTCTCCTCCACCGACAGCTAGACCTACTCGACAACTGTCCCCTCTAGCCCCTTCAATAAAGGGGTCATCACTTGGGCATACCCATCGTAAGGGAAGAGTAGGAAGGGTCACTAATGATGTGCTGACTCGGGAGATGTAGATGAGTCAGCACACTCACATCCCTAAAGGTATCCACTTGGTCATGAGACCCAGTACCAGTCAGGTCCCTTGCCCTCTCCCACTCCCTCTGCTACTCTTCGATCCGTAAGTGCTCGCAACAATAACACCCGTCACTCTAGCTCTGGCACTCCCATGAGTCCTCCTTACTTGCTCGAGGACCTGTCCTATGAAATCACGATGGTTGGAGAGATAATAGAAAATAAAAAGGACTCAATAGTGATGGCCACCATGAGACGATTGATGAGCCACCACTTCAAGAGGAGCATAGTTACTGACTGGTGGTACCAGGATGACAAAAAGAAGAATGCAATCGTCAATGAATTGAAAAAACAATACCCTAACCCCCCAAATTGGGAGTTCAATAACTCTTACAAAAGAAAAAAAAAGTCAAATAAAGAAAAAAAAAAAGAAAATTCCCATTGACACATTGCATAAAACTACTGGTCCACGAGATATCATTTATAAAACCTTCATTATTTTAGTTATTTTCTGTTCTCTTTACTAAGCTATGCATGGCTTTTAGAAGGACATGAAAGTGATTCATTTAAAACTATAAAGGTAGCCCTGATAGATTTTTTTCTCCTTTAATGAAAAAGGAGGCGGAGCCTGGCATTCAAAACAATAACAATGGACCCAAACAAATCAATTGATAACATCTTGTACAAACAAAATGTAAGCCATGTCATGCATCATGGTTACACACCAAGCGATTATTTTGCGTCAATTAAACAATCGCTTGGTGTGTAACCATGATGACTACTAAACAACTATTGACTTTAATAATCTAAAGTTTTGTTTTGAACTTGCACAACAATGACCAACACGCAATAAACTATTTAAACATATATTTGGATTTGAGCTTCATACATGAACAACATGGAGTTAAAATGCACTATGAATACCTTACATGAATGAGTGTTCTGATATCATGTGGTGGTCTTTAGGGAGATAGATTTGCCATTGCATGGCTTTCAAAGTTGCTTCAATTATCAATTCAAGTGTGGTCATTTGCAACCAAAATATATATATGTAGTGTGGTAATGAAAACGTATTGACCCCATTAAGGATCTTGTATGATTACATTTCTATACACCCTTACCGCTTTGAGCCAATTGTTGAAACGATAACTCAATCTGATGATGAAGTTGTAATTCTCATAGCATCTACAATAGGCCCAGATCTTGCACTTATTGTTGAAAATCAACACTCAATTGACGATGTTGAAACCAAAAAGGTATTTCTTTTCACACACCGTCACCAGTTAATCAATTTGGAGAAGAAGAGCACAATCACACCACAAAAGCGATAGCAGACTGGGTACAATATCCCCCCCCTAGATGAGTGGCTCACCCTCCCTCATCTAGAGTATTTATGATATTTCATAAAAGCACCAAGGAGACAAAATTATCCCTCTCTTTCAAAATGAGAGATTTGCTTTACATAGCCCTGTTAGGGCCCAAAAATGAATAATGTCCACTACAAATTATATTGCTCAAACTTGCAATAATAAAACAAATACAAAATTGGCCCATGGCCATATAAAATGTGTTGTGCGACACCTCAATCGGTACCCTCGCACCACTTACTCCAATCCTCACTATGAGTTCCATCACCTGTACTCAAGCCACCAATTATATTAGTTATTATTAACAATCAATTGAACGAATCATTGAATCAACCGATCCCAACATAACCGCGCTCAAAGCACAATAATCAAGCACAACACCAATAACACTAGCGACTCCAGTATTAACATGGAATCACCCACAATATCGACCATCTAGCATGGCAAAACACAAGTTAGTCATGCGCCCCCAACTAACCACACAAAGTATTCACTAGGACCCCCACCACGTCCGGTGTGCTCCTATGGAGTACTTTGCCATAGTCACACTTGACTAAAATAATAATGTCAAAAGCAAGATATATCAGAAATATAATTTTCGTAACATCCCTCTTGCTTGGATTGCAACTGACCTCAATTGCGTGTTTGATTATAGGAACTAATGAGGTTTGGAAAAGTTCGAAAGAACCGCTCAAGCATCCACTGAGCATTATCTCTCGGATGATTCTTAAATTTGAGCAAGTATTTAGTATAGACATTTCCTTTTCAGGTCGAGGTTTGTTGATGATCAATAATGCATTCATTTTCTAGAATTTCTTCTTCATCAACAATCAATGGAGCCTCTTCATAGACAAGATGAATAGGTAAAGGTCCCTTGAAGGGCTTTAAGAGGCTGATATGGAAAGCATTATGTATTTTCCAATTATCAGGTAATTCAAGCCTATAAGCTAGACCATTGATTTTCTGAATCACCTTGAATGGTCCATAAAAACGTGGGGACATCTTGATTACTGGCCATTTCTCAACACTCTTTAATCTCTTTCTCAATTCGAAGAAGTACATAATCACCTTCCTTAAAAAGCATGTGTTTCCATTTCTTATTAGCTTGTTTTGTGTACTTCTCTTGAGTGATTGCAATGGCTTCTCGAACCTCTTTGAGAATATTTTGATAGTCATGGGTAAATGCATCTGCTGCCTCCACTCTATGGGTCAATCGTGTGATAGGAATAGGTAAAACCTTCCCATAGATAATCTTAAAGGGTGCTCTTCCAGTTGCAGAATGAGGAGTGTTATTATAAGCAAATTGTAAGAGATGAATGTATTTGTCCCAAGTCTTTGGTTGACTTCCCGCATAAGCTCTTATCATATCCAAAATAGTACTATTTGTAACTTTAGTTTGTCCATTCGATTCCTGATGAAAAGATGATGAGAAATCTAACTTAGTGCCTAGATTATGAAATAATGCAGTCCAAAAATTACTACAAAACTTTGAATCTTGATCAGACACTATAATCTTTGGCAAGCCATGATGAACAAAGATATGCTTAATGAATAAATGTGTAGCTTGCTGAGCTTTTAAAATCTTCTTGCATGGGTTGAAATAAGCTTGCTTACTAAAGCGATCTACTATCGTCCATATCATATCATTTTGATTCGCTGTAGTAGGAAAACCTGTTATGAAATCCATAGATATTTGTTCCCAAGGTTGCATAGGAATAGGCAAAGGCATTAGCAATCCTGGGGTCTTTCCTTTGTAACTCTTGATCTTCTGGCAAGTGATGCATTCGGCTACAAACTTAGCCACATCTTTTCTTATAGTAGGCCAATGAAATTCCCTTGCTATCACTTGTAAAGTGGCAGTCACTCCCTTATGTCCCATATATGGTGGTTGATGCATTTCCTCCATTACAATTTGTCTAAAGGGTCGAGTGATGCATAATTTCTTTTGATAAAAGAGGTATTTATCATTTCATGAATAGTCCAACATAGGATTCCAATTATTATTTTCTAATTTGTTCCATATATCGAAAAAGTTTGGATCCCCTTGATAAGAATTCTTCATACCTTCGAAAGACTGGGTCTCTACAATAGTGATGTGATTAATACTTGGATTTTTGCTAAGAGCATCAGCAACTACATTTTCTTTTCTAGGTTGATACTGAATCATGGGCTGAAAACTTTGTATAAATGATGCCCACTTGATGTGTCTATCAGATATTAGTGGCTGAGTCAACAAATGCTTGATACTTTGTTGATCGGTTTTGATAAGAAACTCAGGTCTCATCAAATAGTGTTTTCACATTCATAAGGCATGCACAACAACGGTTAATTCTTTATCATATGTGCTATAATTGCATTCTGTTGGTTTTAATTTTTGGCTCTCATATGCTATTGGATGACCATCTTGCATAAGTACGGCTCCAATTCCATATCCACTAGCATCAGTTACAACTACAAAGAATAGCCTAGAGAAATCAGGTAGTTGCAACACAAGAGCTTGTGTGAGAGCTTCTTTCAAAGCTGTAAAAGATTTATCTTGACACTCAGTCCATAATGAATGTTTAGCTTTTCTTAGAAGGTTTGTCAATGGATGTGCAATGTATGCGAAATTCTTGATGAACTTTCTATAAAAGCTACACAATCCCAAGAATGATCTTAATTCATGTATATCTCGGGGTTTAGGCCATGTGACTATGCATTCAATCTTCTTTGGATCCACTCGAATCCCATTAGCGAATACAATGTGGCCCAAATACTCTATCTGATCTTGAAAGAAACTGCTCTTTTCAGGATTTATGTACAATTGATTTTCTTTTAAGAGTGAAAAGACTAGCTTTAGATGTTCCTTATGCTCCTCAACGTCTTTGCTAAACACCAAAATATCATCAAAAAAATACTACCACACAGTCTTGGTGTTTAAGAAGGATTCGGTTCATCATCCTACTAAAAGTAGCTGGAGCATTAGTTAGCCCAAAAGGCATAACTAGGAACTCATAATGTCTCGTTTGAGTTCTAAAGGCAGTCTTGTATATATCCTCTTCTACCATACGAACTTGATGATAGCCAAATTTGAGATCTATCTTATTGAAGACCTTGGCCCCTTTCAATTTGTCCAAAAGATCATCAATCCTAGGGATTGGATATTTGTTCTTCACTATGATTTTGTTTAGTGCACGATAGTCTATGCACATTCGATAGGCTTTATTTTCTTTTTAACTAATAAGACAGGTGCTCCATAAGGAGAACTGCTAGGTCTTATCAATCCTCTCTCTATTAGTTCCTCCACTTGCTTTTGAATTTCCTTTTGTTCTAGCTGATTGACTCTATAAGGAGCTTTGCAAGGTGGAGTATTGCCCGGTAGGATTTCTAGCCTATGATCTTTAGGTCGAGAACATGGTAGTCTGGGTGGTAAATCCTCTAAGAAATAATCAAAAAATTGAGAAAGAAATTTTTGGTGTGTAGGCTTAGTGTTTGGCTGAGTAGCCGTTACCATATTCACCAAAATTAGATATGTCTTCTCACATTTTCTAATTGCTCTTTTGGCTTGTGTGTGGCTAAGTAAAGGAGTGATCTCAGGTTTCATTGAGCTTTTCAAACATATTTCTTGTTTGTCCTCAATCCACATCTGATGTGAATTGTAATTTGTCTTAGGATTATATTGATGCCTCCATGGCATTCCTAAGATGATGTCCACTCCCTGTAGGGGTGCCACTAGAAAGTCTCGTGTATCCTTGTAGGGTTTGATTGAGATTTCAAGATTCTTGACTTCTCTAGTGCAATTGTACTTTGTTTTGGTAAAAGCAGCTTTGACCTTATAGTTAGATGGGAAAGACTCTAGGTTTAGCTTTGCTAAGGCTCTTTCCAAAATAAAATCATGTGTACTACCATCGTCATGTAGAATAACCTCCTCTTTGCCATTAATGAAACCTTTCATTTTTAGAAGAGCATGACAATTATACTTACCTCCCTCTTGCTTGGCTGCTTCGTTCAATCATGTGCACTTTCACCGTCGGGGTGTTCTTTGTTTTGGGACACTCAGTGGCTATGTGTCCCACATTGTTGCACTTGAAACACCTTATTTCTTTCTTTGGAAAATTTCCACCGTTCGGCTTCGAAGAAGAATCTGTCTTCTGTGGAACAAAACCATTTTTAGATTTAAAGAAGGGCTTTTTATCAAATCTCTTTTTCTTATGGAAGGGTACATGCCGTTCGAAATCTTTCCCTTCTTTTGGGATCCCATTCTTCCTCTTACAATTTATTGCAAGAGAAATCGTAGAGTTCAGTGAGCGAGGATGAAACATGTTAATCTCGACTCTCAACTTAGATTTTAGACCTGCCACATACTTCTTGCGTTGATCTCACTCATTAACTTTCTCTAAGGACTGTAATTGGATCAACATTTGCCAAAATCTATCAGTATATGTGGAGATCATCTCCTTATTGAACTGCCTAAAAGTATCCCAATGTTGTCTAGCTCTTGCTTTGAATTGTGAGGGAAGAAAATCTCTCTTGATGAGCTTTTGAAAAGACTTCCAAGATTTTGGTCGCCTTTTTCTGTGCTTAGTGATCTTCCACCAAAGTGCAGCACTCTTACTAAATGATTTGTAGCACATTTAATCTTATATTTTTCAGAGAATTTCTTCCCTGAAAATAATCATCTAGCTGACTGATCCAAGACAAGACAGTGCATGCTTCTTTCTTTCCATCGAAATTTTGAAATGAGAAAGCTTTTCTACTTATCTTACTCTCCTTCCTCGAATTATGTGCTCTCAATGTGGCTTTGACTGTCCTCATAATACGATCATCGTCGAAATCATCGTCGGATGACTCATCATCAAATGAATACCTCTTCCTTTTCTTACCATTGATTTTCTTTTCCAATCTCTCCCTATGCTCATGCTCATTGGCCAACTGTGCCTGAAGTGCGTCTAACTGCTCTTGGAGTGTGTGTGGTTGTGGCTGATGCGCCATGATAATGTGATAAATATAAATAAAGTGAAGCGGAGGATAATAAGGATACTAACTGTATGAAAAATTAAACTGATGAAATAAAAATGTGATTCAAGTGTATGGTAAGAGAACGGATGGCAGAAGATACTAAGTGTATGAAATATAAAGCAAAGAAATCACTTATCTCACTCTTTGATCGGAAGTAGAAAGGACTAGAGTGGGAAATATGTGACCAATGATGTCGCTATTAGTCATCTATGCACTCGATCGATCTCCAATTAATTACATGGTGATTTTGTGGTTCCAATCGCCTTCTTGATTCGAGCTTCTCCAGATTTTGCTTTGATCTCTCTTTCTTTCTTTTTAATACACCTTTGCTGGTCGGTGGAGTGGCCTTGCACTTGAGTTGTAGATCGCCAAACGAAAAGCATCTTCTTTTTTTTTTGGAACTTTGGAGCGCTCTCTCTCTCTCTCTCTTTTAAAAAATAATTTCCCTGAAGGCTTTTTTTTTTTGAACCTTAGGTCCTTTACCCTTGCTCTATCTATATGGTCAAAGAAAAACTTTGACTTGTAGACGTTGAAGCTTGCAAGAAGGATGTCGCTAATTCCGAGGGAAAGAGGGACTGACTGCAGATACACTCTTTGAGAGGCTAGTCAACTGTTCCTGATTGCGGTGTGGTCAATGGACTGAGGGTTGCACAACATGGGCATGCAGGTATGTAGCATAAAGGTGTGTGCCGTGCAGGGCGAAATTGACTCCCAATGAACTTCAACAAGGGCTGCCAAAGTAATGGAGGCTCTGATAGCCTCTAAGGCAACACGACTGCATTGCGTGTGGACAGAGACTACTGGTGGCTGTAGGTCTCAGACTCTACACACTGCAGATAGGTGCGCACAAAGTGAGAGACTCCCAAGGTCTTTAGAGACGACTGGCCTTGGTTTTTTACACAATGACCAATTGGGATTCGCACGAAAACTGAATGGGCTGCTAGTTTGCTTTAATGAGCAAGTCTGCAGGTGGGCTATCACGGGCGTGCAAAATTAGAGGAAGAAGGCTTATGAGTCAGAGTCCTGTGACATGTCACGTGGGTAGAGAGAAGTTAAAGGCTTTAGCCTTTAGAGCTTCTTGGAAAAAATTTCGAAACAAGGCACGACAGACTAGGCTTTGTTGGCCTCCAAAACACATGCGCGGCCAATCTTTTTTTGAGTTTCTTTTCCCACTAGCTTGTCCTCTTAGATTCTCCACCAGACTTCTCTTTCCAAGGTGTCTCTTTCTTTTTCTTTTTGGAATCCACACGAGGGAGCTTCAGACTTTCTTTTCTTTTCTTCGTTCACAAGAGTGTCACCAAAGCTCTGATACCACTGAAACTAAAAAGGTATTTCTTTTCACATACCAAGTCAACGCTTAATCAATTTGGAGAAGAAGAGCACAATCACACCACAAATGCGACACCAAACTGGGTACAATCTCTCCCCCCTAAATGAGTGACTCACCCTCCCTCATCTAGAGTATTTATGATATTTCATAAAAGCACCAAGGAGCCAAAATTATCCCTCTCTTCCAAAATGAGGGAGGATTTGCTTTACATAGCCATCTTAGGGCCCAAAAATGAATTATTTCCACTACAAAATATATTGCTCAAACTTGCAATAATAAAGCAAATAAAAAATTGGCCCATGGCCATATAAAATGTGCTATGCAACACCTCGATCGGTACCCTCGCACTAACTCCAATCCTCGCTATGAGTTCCATCACCTGTCCTCAAGCCTCCAATTACATTAGTTATTAACAATCGATTGAACGAATCACCGAATCAACCGATCCCAACATAACCGCGCTCAAAGCACAATAATCAAGCACAACACCAATAACACTAGCGACATCAGTATTACATGGAATCGCCCACAATACCGACCATCTAGCATGGCAAAACATAAGCTAGTCAGGCGTCCCCAACTAACCACACAAAGTATCCACTAGGACCCCCGCTGCGTCTGGTGCGCTCCTATGGAGTACTTTGCCATAGTCACACTTGACTAAAATAATAATGTCCAAAGCAAGATATATCAGAAATATAATTTCTGGAACAGATGTCCTACCTTATCAACACAGCCTCAGTGATTGTTTATTCGATACAATAAAGTACTTAGTCGATACTATTGGACTCTAATATTATCAATGTTGCTTTAGCCTGAATTCTTAAAACATTTCTTTCTTTTGATGCATTTTCTCGATGCAAATAAATTTTGAAATCAACAGTAGAGATGCCACATGGGATGCAAGATCGAAGGATGATATTTCATATGGTTGTAGTCCATGATACAATATTATTTAGGTTGCAGTCAAGGATAAGTTATGAGCTCTTGTGAGCACAGTCTTATTCATGTATTCGTTGGGTTTCAATTCCCAAAAGGTTCAAATCTTTGCACATCACCAAAGCAATAATAAAACACTACCTTGGCCTAACATTTGCAGGGAGGATTGGGACTTGATGGACCCTGTTCGTTCTTTTTTTTTCTCTTTATGATATTTTCATTAAACGGTAGGAACCACGTTTTCATTTAAGATTGTAGTTATGTGCTCTATGACAAAAGAAGGAACTTTGAAATATAGAGAGCTATTAGTGACAATAAGCGGGTCTCTCAAAGTTAAGTAGAGGCTATCTCTTTGAAGTAACCTTGCATTTTTTCAACTACATGGATGTAGAAATTGTCCTTAAATTTCTTTTTGATAGAGTCTTAATTGATAGAGCCTCATAAGTCGAAGCAAGTGCTTTTGTGCATACATGCACTCTTGTAGTATTTCATGACATTATTTTTATTTATATGTTGGACATATTTAGCTTAATTTAAATAAAGTTTTGCTCAATTAAGCAAATTGGATAAATGAATGATATTCACATTGAAAATCAAAATCTTAAAATTCGTGTAGAGGAGGGATTTTTTCTCGTGTAAGATTGAAAATATTTTGAGACAATTGAAAGTACTTAGCAATTAGTGAGCGCCCTACCTATACTTGTAATTCTATTAGTCTACGTCTGCATATCCTAGGATTGATGCTACAACATTTGGTATGATTGGAAAGAGAGCAAGAGAGATTTCTCAGAGCACCAAAGAAACAATGCCAACATGGTTATTCGTCCACACAACACGCATGCAAGTGATCAAACGAGAGGTTTCATTGATCGCATCTATGACCAGATTAATGGAGGAAGCCAAAAGCAAGACAAACCTCGAGGAGACTAGCCAAAAAAATAGTGATTTGAACCAGTGATTGAATATCATTTGCAAGCAGACAGAAAAACGATGAAGCTAAACAAGCTCGCCGCATTTGGCACCAAACCAAAAAGAAGGACCTTCTTGGATCTCCATTCATACAGCGAGCTCAAAGATTGCCATGTTACTAGAAGGAACCGATCAAAAGACCCGACCACGAGAAGATCAAGAGGAGCAATATCTAAACAAACAAGTGGTGGAGCCAATAAAGGAGTTTGTGTGCAGGTGAGCAGATGACTTAGGATGTGAAGGATGATCAAGTGTATCCTAAAGGTCGTGCATCATCGTAATAGTTTATAAGATAGTATTATCAACGGACGAGATCAACTGAATAATCACTTCTACCTTTTAAATTTATAATAGTTTATAAGATAGTACTGTCAGCTGAATAATCCCTTCCACCTTTTAAATTTATCTATTGGATTTCCTTCTCTTTAATGGCTTTAAGGTGTATGATAGACGAATGCTCTTTAAACCTAACTTCTAAGTTTTATTCTTTTTTAGAATGTTTGATTTTTTTGCTTTTATTTTTCTTTATTAAATCTTTTTCGGTTAAACCAATCTTTTCATTTCCCCTGGTTAGATGTTCTCCCCTATTTTTCTGGTTGATTAATCAATTAATTACCACTAATACATATAGAAATTCTTAAGCAAATTGTTTTATTTTCACTTTAAAAGAAATCTTTGTCTAGATTGCCCTTGTTGTGTAATGATGGGTGAGGATTAGCCTCTCATGATTAAATGAATCTAGGTACAATCAAGGTAATTTGAGCAACTTTTAATAGGGTTAGCTTGATTCAGTACTCATGAAAGAGGGCCATCAGTCCTGATTAGCCAAAAAACCCAACATGAACCCATAGTACCTTAGTAAAGCGGACAAAAATTAGTGTATACAAACTATATGTAATAAACTTGCAACATTTTCATTTTCACTTGTAAAATATATTTTCTCAATTTTGTAAACTTGCCAAATTGTGGCTAAAATTCTGCAAATGCCCATGAAAAGAGTTTGAAACAGTGAACACTTTGTTTTGTGATGTGTTGGGAAAAATGGTTTGTGTGAGTACTCTCACTTGTAAAAAAATATTTTCTCAATTTTCTCAATTTTGTAAACTTGCAAAATTCTGGCTATAAATCTGCAAATTCGCATGAAAAGAGTTTGAAAGTGGTGTGTTGAGAACTAGAGTGCTTGGCCAGCTGGGCTCTTGATGAATACTTCTCTCTTTTGCTATCTTGTTGAGGTTCACATGAGTCACGTTGTCAGAAATGATGCAGAAGATTGATGTTCAATTGCATGCAACCTTTTCTAGAGATTTTGTTATCATCCAGTCCTGCTTGCACTTGATGTTGTTCATGTCGACAATAAAACGTAGTTTTTCTTTTTTTCTGAGGAAGACTAATTGCTATTCTTTGCACTGTAAGCAAATCTATTGTCATTCCACTTCGAGCGAACGACGGGGAGATGTATTTCAGAAATGTATAAATAATAAATCAAAACCAAATTGAGCCAGAAGCATACAACTGTGATAGGAATAATCCAAACCCAAAGCTGCATTGCATGTACGACAAAAGTTCCAGCACCATTTGCAACTTCATTGGATCCCTTTTTTCGAAGGCACAAATGTTTATTTTTTGGGTCAAATTATGTTCCTGCGCTTTAGGAAATAGTACTTCCGCGCTCTAGCCAGATGGCCCTCGAGCGTGTTGTAACCTAATGGACCTACTGTGTTGTGGCTCCTTATTTAGTACTACTCTAAAGTTCGTGCTTTGTCTACAGTGTCTGTTGTTTCCAAAACTTTGATTTCGAAATTTTCTTTGAAGGGATTGTAACGCTGCAAGTCCTCTTTCATTTTCGCCGGTGGTTTTTTATTATGCTGTTTGATCCTCCGCGGCAGGTCCGTCGTGCTCCCTATGTATTTTCTGTTGTTGGGCTTGCACGTGATGCAGTAGACGACGAGGCTCACACGATTCCCTTGCGCGGGCGCTTCAGTGGAGGCTCCTCCTTCATCTCGAGGCTCGCGTCTTTCAATGTCGTACCTGTGTAAACATTGACAATTACATTAGTCATCGAGGTTTTCGGTCTTTTTTTTCCCATTTGAGGTCCATAATAGAATGCATTTATTTACTTGCCCTGGTTTTTCTCTGTTGGCGAGAAAGGATCGTTTCCAATACCGAAGCGCTCCTCGTATAAGTCCCTATCGAAAATATACGTAAGCTTCTCCATTGTCGTCACCGGGTGCGTCGCGTCGTGCGTCCCTCCAAATTGTTCCATGAATTATTCGAGTATAGCCGTTTCTTGATCGCGCGTCGTGTTTGCTAGTTGCATTGATGCTCTTGATTTTGCACATTGCTCCATTTGTGGCACCTATTGCGAGGTCGATGTTTTCCGTTATCATTGCCTTCGCCCCCACGCAAATTTTTCCTATCTCGTTGAAGCTTTTGTCCAACCATTCTTTAAGAGCTGGTTCGCTCGCGGCGTTACTGTGTATTTGAACATGCACAATCATCTTGGGAGTGTTGAATTTCTCCACAAGCTCATCGTTGAAGGTAGCGACATCGACTCTGTGTGTGCAAATGATGGTTGTTTCGGCATCGATGGAGTGGCATGCACCTTCCTTGTCGACAATGCACTGCCCCAAACAGTCGGAAATCTCGTCAGTTGTGGGCGTCCTGAGTCTTATGGTATGCAAGAATGCCAGGAACGGCATGTCTCGTGCATGTCGCACCGAGAATTGCATGTGGTACATTTTCGCTGCAACCCAGTGCGCGGAGGACGTGATGTGGCACGACTCGCAGAGATCCTCGCGGTGTTTGCAGACTGGCAGTAATTGCGCCAGGTCACCAAAAATTATGAGCATTTTGTATCTGAATGGCTCATGCAATGTGCCATTAGTGACATTGACGATTTGTCTTACCACGAGATCGAAAGTCATCCTTGTTAGCATGGACATCTCGTTAATGATGATCGCGTTGGCTTCCTTGATTGCGAGGTGTCGCTCATCCGTCTCATGGATGTTCAATGGGTACCGACTGCTGCGCACAGGGATCTTGAATTGGTAGTGTACAGTGGTTGCAATCCCGCTCAGCCGCGTCGCAGCTGCCCCTGTTGATGCACAGAGTATTGTCGTTTTGTTTTGCGCTACCAGATGCGAAACATAGTACCGTATCAAGAAGCTTTTGCCACTACCTGGTGTTCCACAAACAACGTGTAGCCCCGAGCTTGTTGAAGCCAGGCTTTCGAAGACTCTTTGTTGTTCTACTGTCAATGCGGCATTGGTGACGGTGCGAAACTCGGCCATTTTTTCCAACATCCTCGTGTGTGTTGGCCCTTCGACGGTTTGCTGGTCGATGTTAGGCGCTTCCATCGGGCAGTCTCGGATGATCGCAACCTTTTGCAATATCATATTGATCAACTGGTCCGTGTGGTCAGTCGCTAGCAAGTTCCTTTGCGTGTATTCGGTCAGATACATCTCGAGGTCCTCGTTGCTCAATATGAGGCCGTGCATTTGGCATTCGACAAAGTAGGATCCAGCTATGTTGGTAGGTGATATGAGCTCCGTTTCATTCCTGAAGCTGAGTTTTCGCAAGAGCACGTTGTAGAAGTACCCCTCTGGTTGATGTCCAGGGTGGTAGTCAGTGAATCTGACTACTCGCTCACATTTTGCGATCCTGTTGCCTAAGAGGTCAAGACCGACCGTTCCACGTTGCGTTTCCTTGGGCTTTCGGATCACATATTGCCTATGGTAATCGTAGAACGTGCTATCCTCGATGACGCTCGGTCTCCCGCAGTATATGTCGACCGGGTGCAGGGTGACGTTGTTGTTTCGCGAGACGATGCATTGTCTTAGAGATGGTGGTGAGGAGTCGACATAGTGAACGGTCTCGCTCCTTGTGATTGTTGGTATCTGCATGCAGTTTAGCGTGGCCTCTGTTGGAGAGGTTGGTTTTGATAGGAGGCTCACGGCGATGAGTTTCAGCTTTACTTCGTCGAGATGTTGCAACCCCAAACGCGAGGCGTGTTCTGAACGGATGTTCAGTTTGCCCATTGGTTCAGATTTCATCGCGTACTTGAGGAGGTAGTGAGAGATTGAAGAGTTTGTCACCCACTGTATGTTCATGTGTGCACCCCACAACAGTAACACGGAAGGGTGGTAAGGGACGACGTTTCGGTGCTCATGTCCCGGCCGGTAATACAACCAACGTTGCGTCAGAGGGTCGAGGATGGGTTCATATTCTGGCTGTGTTGCGAAAGGGAAGCCGTGCTTGCAACTGTGGTGTGACGGTTTGACGTAGCACGCTTTCCTGCATACGTGCAACTGCTTCCTGAGAACTAGTTCTCGTAGCCTTGTGTTTCGAGGATCCAAGGCCTCGTCCCTGGGGACGTAAGCCGCAATCTGCTCTGAGCATTGACGAATGGTCATGTTCGAAGGAGTTTCCGGTGGTCATTTCTACATCGTGACATGAATCGATGTCTTATGTTCGGGTTTAAACACCTACAGGGATTAATAATAAAAACCATCCGAAACTTTGCTACAATTTCACTCACGTGGTTTTGTCTAAACGCAACAGGAAAAACAAAATGGACTGAACCTCTATCTTTAGAAGGTGAAAGAATTGATAAAATAACTTGAATCAAGCAAATACATTTTGTTGTGCGTACCTTTAGGAGAAGACACTCGTTTGGAGGCTGCAAACATCTCGAAAACAGAAGTGTTGCAGACATGATTAGTATGTTGGTCGAACCAAGCAAATGTAATGTTCCCTTGTGGAAACAGAATGTGCGAAGAAGTGTGCGTGCTGAAGATGAGGTGTTTAAAAAAAAAAACCATACGTAATGTATGGTGGAGAGCCAGCACATGTCTCTCCAAAAATTATATATCATAGGGGAACGTGCCATCCCCCCGTTTCGAATAGTCACCTCTAGTGTTGGAGGTGTAGCGCATTAATGCGGACCAGAGCAACAGACGGTACAGAAACATTTCAGAATTGAAATGACCGTACATTCTACTTACGTGGAGTATCCTTTGTGACGTCCACAGCTCGACGAGAAGTCGCGTATTTCTTTGCTGGAATGTTGGAATCTGAAAAACAATCATGATTAGTCAATATGCATTCCTCATGTTCTGGATGTTTGGATATGTTGGTTAGCATATGTGCAATTTCCTAAAGATGAAAAATTCAAGTAGAAAAGCTATACACAATGCAACGATCAAAGATGTAGACTATGGTCGTGTATGATGATGCCGACTATGTAGACACAGTGCCTACGCATAGTAGAGAATGCATGCGCAACTCGAATTAAGGAATGAAAGCACTGCAATTCACTGCACTTCATCATCAGCTAGACGGGGTGCCTATGCACAAAAGAGACTAATGCCTAAATCCTCGCGGTCGACTACGATTTAGTGTAGAGCACCAAAAACGACGTCACAAATTATGGGAGCTATTGAGAAAGGATCACAGAGACTTTTGGCAAGCTTACAGCTGCAGTTAGTTACTGGAGCATTGGCAGTATATAGTAAGCTAGATATAGAGAGATTCAACCATTTATTCAGGCCTGGGCGAATGCCTCCTTTCACACTGTAACTAGCCTTGAACCTTCATCTCCTCCATCGCCAACCTTCCAAGCTTCATCTCCGCCATAGCCTAACATGTCTCTCTATTCCATCTCAAAGATTTTGTTGAAAACGTGTCTTGAGGAATGGATCCAATTTCGAACTCTTAAATTAGAATCGCAAAGTATGCCGAGAAGATTCGACTCGCCAGAGTCACCACCCGACTAATTGAAGCCAGCACTTACACATCAGTACTGCCGCAAGATATTGGGCAGCATAACCTATTAAGGCCGGTTTGCTTTTTGCATGGATACTAACTTTGCGCTACGAGTTGCTTTCCCATCATCTTCAGCTTCAGCAATCGTTCTGCTTTGCAATCGTCTTCAACTCCAACGTACCACCATGCCACCATGCTCTAGGTGCGTACCTTTGTTAATGGGCTTTTTAGCTTCAACTGCTTTTCCTGACGATGGGAGAGCTGCTGGTGTGTTGTGTGCGATTTGGGAGAGATTTTCTTTTTTAGCCTACATGCAGCCCTGGAATAGATCTGCGACTGTTCCAGGCTATTTCAAACCTCCAAAATCAGCGACAATGCCTACCTAACCAGTCATCTAAGGCTCAGCCAGTGTTGGAACAGCAACGTGCCTATTCCTTGAGCCTACACACACAGACAGCGGGTTCTCTTCTATTATCGAAGAGAACTTGCTCGGGGCAACAATTCTGCAAATGTTCCACGGGCAACATCTGCAAGTCGGGTCAATATGGCCGATGCCTCTGACCTTAGACTTGCACAGGCTGCCCCCGCAAAAATGGACGACCCAATTGTTTTCATGTCCAGGTTGATTGCGGAGTTGTTGGAGCTGTGCAGCTTATTGAAGGGTCTGTTGAGTCCCAAGGGCCGGAAGCGGTGGTTGCAAACGGAGCTTCTTCGCTCGAATTGGGGAATGCAAAAGCTCCACCAATTTAGAGCTTGAAGGAACCGCTTGATATGAGCACTTGCAGGTCTCCACGGATTTTGGAAAAAAAATCTGGGCGCTGAACTACACGACCTCGTTTGGATGAGGAAGAGAAACGGGATTTAGAGCATGCAGGGAGGAGGGAGGCGAGAACTACACGACCTCGTTTGGATGAGGAAGAGAAACGGGATTTAGAGCATGCAAGGAGGAGGGAGGCGAGTGAATGAAAGATTCTTAAGAGAAGGGAGGCGACCAAGGTAGCAATAAGAGGGATGATCTGAGTGGACAGTTTCACCTATATTTATAGGTTTTGCCTTGGCTTTTTACGCAGTTGGCTTTTTACGCAGCTTTTCAAAAGCTTTCAAAGCTTTTGGGCTTTCAGAATTAAAAAAATCTAAGGGTGTATATTGTGCCATGTGGAAGCACACGATTTCAGAATTTGAAAAAACGTCCTAGTGCTGGCCAAGTCAAAATGGTTTGTGTGAATTCTGGTCAAGCGAAGAGGGAGAGTCAAGTGAACAAGCGAGAAAAGGGAGGGTAAAGGATTCAAGGGACAGGCGAGTCAAGTCAAGTGAACAGGCCAGTCAAGAACGTGCTTGCAGCCACTCGATTGCTCCTTCTTCGTCTCTTCGCCGATATTCATCCAGCTCAATGGCGCGACTGATTTCAACGTCGAGTCTGACGACGGCGAGTTGGGCGCTCATCCTGCTAGTTCATTTCTCCTCTTGCTCTGCACCGAGAATGCAAGGTAAGGACTGTTGTATTTGTTGGTAATAGAAGTGGGAACTCTCCGTGCTCCAGTTCATCGCGCCTCGATTGATTGTTGTTGTTTTTTGCAGGGGCGCTCGCAAGCCAGGAGATTGGGTTGTCTCCCATCACTCAGTTCGACGTGTGCACCTGCCCAGGGAAGCCCGGCAGATGCACGCTGCAGGATATCAGCTCAGTTACCTTCCCAAGCGCCACAAACCCTTCCGAAGTGATGATTCAGGTGACGAACAATTGCGACATCTGCACTGCCACAGGCATTTTGTTGGACTGCACTAGGATCGATCCACCACCGGCTCCCATTTGCGGTGTGAACAACGGAAAGCCATTGGCACCTCATCAGCAGTGGCTGGGAAACTACGAAAATAAGCCTCTGGAGCCGCTGCCCGCGTTCGAAGTGTATTGGCAGTGTGCCTGATGAATATGTTGCTTGGCTCTGAGTATCGCCATGGGCGTGTTTTGCACGGCTCAGGATAGATCTACGCGGGGTCCTTTTGTACTATGGACCCCGCCTTGACTGGCTTTAGCTGGCCGGGAAGCAAAAATGTCGGAATCAGGGTTGATTCGGCGGAATCGTCCGTGCTGTGAAGTGAAGAATTGTCTATGTTGCCATAGTTTTGAATTGTACCATGTAGGTCAATCGCCTTCGATCTGCAAAGACTGATCAGCGCGTTCATCTGGTGGGCGTGATTGTTAAGTCTATTTCTGTGATCGACATAATCAATATTGCTCAGCCAAAAAATCATCTCAAGTGTACTTTAAAGGAAAACAAATCTAGCCTTGTGGAAGTTTTTTTCACCTTCATGTAGAGTGACGACTCTCATGAGTCCATCCCCTTCCATATGCAATTGATTTGTCCTAGCCCTCCATGGTTATGTCTTTAGATTCAATCAGTAATTCGTTACACATATTGGTGATGATCGCAGACACCCACTTAGAAAGTTGAGGTGCAGGAATGAAAACCGTCGTGCGTGGCAGAAAAACACTATGTGGATGATTGAAAGGGGAGGAAATGTTGTGGACTTCACATGGGAAGGGAAAGTGTGTAAGTTTGAGATTGAGGAGCAACGTGAACGAGCTTGCTATCAATAGCTGCTACGGACACTTTAGGGCGCAGACCGAACATCGTAATGGTTCCCAGTGCTCACTAAACAAGGTCCTTCAAGGCTCAAGCCCCGGGGACCGGAGCCTCAGCCCATGGACGATTCTGGCAAGGGCTCTTAGGCTTTCGGCTCTCCAACAGTCAGGGCAGGGTCCATAGTCAAATAAGACAAAAGGATCCCGCGTCGATCTATGTTGAGCCATTTTGCACGGTTTTGCATTTTTGGAGCAGCAAGCATAAATGACACCCTCAATCCATGTGTTCATGTCTGACGATACATGCTTTTGTAATTCCCCTCAAGTCAAGAAGTACGTTTTTTATTTCCTTCACGAGCTTTTTCTTCTCGCTCCATGCCTTGCCTTATGCCCTCCAATTTTGGGCTCTAGAGGGTTACCACCTGTTTTTTGAAGAGTGGAACTTAGGGTTAAAGATACATTATTTAGCTTGCCTGCCACATCTTCTTACCAAGTCATCTATTGTCTCCACATCCTTGCATTTAAGCTCAAGTGATACTAAAGCACACCTTTTGTGCATTTAGCAGGTGCTCTTATGCACTTTATTCTCCTCACTCTCCATCTGTTCTCTCTCTCTCTCTCTCTCTCTCTCTTTCTCTCTCTCTAACACACACACACACACACACACACACACACACACACACAACACACACACGCGTGCGTGCACATGTTTGAATAAGCATTCCAAATATTCTAGCTTTATATGCAAAGTTCTAGAAATAGTGCAAGTTAAATTAAGCTCTTGTTGACCCTTCTTGCACCTTTTCATTTGCTTTACTAAATGAAACTTATCTTTTGTCTGCTTTGTGGATATGGTGTTGATGAAACTAGGGAAAACTTATTACTTGACAGGTTCATCCAATTGTGTGTGAGTATACAAAGTGGATTCAAATGGAGGGTTTCAAATTCAAGGTGTATTTACATGCCTTTTTGAAAAAAATATCATAATTATATATACGAAAGCGATCATTTTATGCATGTAAAAATTACAAATAAGGAGCCTTCAAAATGAAATACCCCTTGAGCACGTCATATCTAGGATTTCGTAGTAGTTCACCGTCTAGGGCTTGCTGCCAATAGAAAGAGTGCATGTCAACGAATCATCAATGTACATTTATGTTAACCGCAACAATCATTTCGAAAAAGGTCATGAATATACTTAATCTAGGTAATGTAACGAAGGCATAATGATAGTTAATAGTTCATATTATTATAATGACAAAGCCCTGCAAAAGTAGGAGAGGATGTGAGGATGTACTGTACTATCTACCTTGGAGTCGTATGGGCCCAAATACTTGTAATAAGAGAGTGAGAGAGGTGCAAGAGAGTACACAAAAGGTGGAATGTATAAAAGGCTAGAATTTGTGGACTTTGGTCTTCATTGTGTACAAGCAACTTTTGGAATAGAAGCTCTCTCATTCTCTTCATTCTCTTGTGCTTTAAGAATTCTTTCTTCCATGGTTTGTTGCCTTGTGGTTGCCACTCATCTATCTTCACGCTTCCCTTCCCCTTCTCATGCCCATTCCCTTCTCTTCTCCTGCTTCCCTTCTTGCCTCTCCCTTTCTCACTCTCGTGGAATCACATGAACACAGTCCGGTAGACAATTGGGTGGCAACAAGTGTGAGGCTCGTGCATACAAAGCTACCACAAGGAGTTGCTAGGAAGTGAAGACTCCGATGGCATTCTTCCAAGATCTGACATGACACGTGAGTGACCGTCAGAAACCACACATTTTTTGCATTGTTTTTGGGGAGTTCAAGGTATGCTTTCAATCACCCATATTGCAATGCTTTCTAGGATAACTAGGATAACTAGGAGTATTACAATGCTTTCTAGGATAACTAGGAGTATTATTAATGGAAGATGGAATGGAATGAAGAGAGAAAGTGTTTAAAGTAGGAAAAGTGAAAACTATCATTTCTATCCCTATGGTATTTTTGATGCATTTGAGCTTGTTTTTAGGTATTTTCTTGTCAAATCATAGGAATAGCTAGCTTGGGTGATTGCCAAAGTGTGTGTGGTGTCAAGGCTCACTTCAAATCATTCAAAATGAGTTGAATTAGTTTTGGTTGAGGTGTAAGTGAAATCCCAACCACCCCCTAAACAAGCCCCCATTTGTCGCTTTTATGTTGTTGTTTTTTTGTGATTTTTTGATTTGAGTAGGTAGAATAGGTAGCATAGCAACCCCTCGTGCTCACAAACCTTGCACCAAAACCCGAAAATTCACAAGCAGCACCAAAAAGCAATTGGTGACATAGACAGAACTGTGACTTGCTGCTTTATGATTAATGCAACCATTGGACTGAGTCGCTCCATTATAACACAGTGAGTGATTGGTATGTTGACTACTAGCAACTGGCCAATGACCCCTACCCAGATCATGTTCAATTCTATGAGAGTGAACCATCCTTTACTAGAACCCTTGACATGTCGGTGCTGAGGTTTTGGAAAATGATTAGATGGACATTGGGGAAAACACTTTGCCACACCCGATGGCTCCTCGTCCTAATCTGATTCCAACTTGGGCAGGAGTCCATGAAGGCGCTCCTTTCCCTATAGTTTCACCCTATAGGGTGGTGCCTAATGTGAGTATACCTATGCCAAGGCTCATACCAGTGAGGCAAATATACCCAAGCCCTCCACAAGTGTTGGCTCCAAGTATTATTAGGATGGGACTAGCGAGCACAATACCTATACAACCGACAACCTTCTATAATCCAGCTCAAGTACCACCCCATTATGGTACCATGTGAGCCCCTCAAGCACCTCCACCTGTACCACACAGAGTACTGATAGATGAGGCTATTAGGATCCTAGTGCAAGTACTAGGAAGGGAGACCATGCTACAAGTTGTTATGGGGAGAGATCCTAACGCTTCATGAAGTCGTCTCGTCACCATCTTCAAGCTCATCACTAAGCTTAGGAGATATAGGTACCATGTTGAAAGGTTCGAGAAGATTTGTGAGACCTTTGGGGACATTGGTGACTTAGAAAAAGTGAATGCATTCGGGTTGAGCATAGATGGTAAGGTAGGAGAATGGTACATGGGCCTATAAGCGGAAGAACCTTACGGCATGAATGATTTTTTCATGTTAGTTTTGTTAAGAAATGAAACTTTTATACAAGCATTGAAAATTTATATGCTCTAATAAAAATAAAATGTTGAAACATTCGCCAAGATTTGAAACTTTTATGAAAAAAATTTAAAAGTCTCGCCACGATCTACATATTCTCCTTAGAGTCAAAAAAATAAAAATAAAATTGTACTATGTTTTGCCAATATAAAAATAGCTTGATAAGCTTTTGCCAAGATCTTAATATAAAATTATAGCTTTGATAAAAATATCCGTGCCTTATGGGAATATATTGCAAGGATTAAGCATATGACGCTATGAGCCTCATGAGAGGATGAGCGATGAGCAGCTAGGACCTCACTTCCTCATTGGGTTAAGGCATGCAAAAGTTGCATGATCATTTGTTCACTCTGAACCCCACATTGTTTAACTTATACATGAAGATGGCTGGACTCTTGGATGTTAATATGAAGGATAAGTTGCAATTAGAAAAGTCCAACTCAAGGGTAGGTTGAGACATGAAGGCCTCTGTAATCCCCGATTCTTCTCGAGATGGGACAATGTATGGCATGGGATATGCACGGGCAACCACCCTATAAATGAGTACCCCTGCCTTTGGGCTAGGCTATCAGTTTATTGTACTCACTGTGCAAGATAGGAAAATCACAAGACTTCTCAATGTCAGTGCCCCAAGTTTATTCCCCCACTCATGTGTCAATAGAGGCAACCCATGTCCTTGCTTGCACCACCAAACCAGTACAATCAGGGTGAGCTAGCTATGCATGAAACCCCCTCAGCCAACTAAGGGCCACCTAGGGCTCAAAACCTACCCTTGCCACCACCTATCCTAGGACCGCAACCATCACCACCATGGATTACTCTTATGAATCAATTTATCGTTGAGGAGCCACCAAGTGAGTGGGAGGATCCCGAATATGTTGTCCATGCATTTGATCTCTCGCATATTCCTACGTTAAAAGCCTAGAGATACTGTCGTGGCATTAAAAGTGAGCCACTTACTACCGTTAATCGAGCTTGAGATTGGATAGAAATTTTCTAGGACTATACCAGAACAAAGGCTATTTGTGAGTAGATCAGAGAGGCAAGCTGATGTAAGGTGTGACATTGAACAGCTATAACATGGTAGATAAGTGGGAATGTTGCTTATCCATTGTCCACCCCATGCATCGTTTTCTAGATAGTAATTTGTTGTGAATGAATCCAATGTTGGAAGTCCACTATATGGGCTATTAATGGAAGATGATCGTCTCGGTTTTGAATGCTTGCAGCCTAGAGAAGATGTTTGCCAAAATAGGCTGAACCTGGGGCAAAATGGACATTTTTTACCTTTAAAAATGATCAAAATTTTGGCTCATTTACCTGCTCAATTGCATAGTTTTTTGCACATACTACGCTTGCTTGCACCGACTACACAAGTAAGTTATGTACAACCCTTGTGGCTGTCTGATATTGGAATTCATTTCAACTATAAGGCTACAAACATGAACATGAACATTCTCTCTCTCTCTCTCTCTCTCTCTCTCTCTCTCTCTCTCTCTCTCTCACGCGCGCGCACACACACACACACGTGCATGTTTAAATAACCATTCCAAATATTGTGGCTTTATATGCAAACCTTTACATGCATCCTCTAGCATATTCCCATTCTTCCATTGTGATATGCATCCCCTCATCTCTTTCTGCTCTCTCATTTTGTCAAGTAGCCAATCATCGACATGAATATCCTTTGGAAGTGCTCTTAGATGCTCAGGGTATGGCACACAAGATCCATGGTGTATACCAAAGAAGGCCCTTTCTCGTTGTCTTCTTGCCTTTGCATCCCCATATCTTGTCACCCATCTTTTCATCACATCACTATTAAGCATGCAATAGAGGTTTAGATTATTAAGCAACTCCCTATCCATTACTTTGCTCCGTCCTTTCCCTTGAGGCACAATAGAGGTCATCCTTAGGTCTTCTTCATCTCTCCATAGTCGTGGGAGAGAGCTATCCACATCAACAAGAAACTCAAAAACATATAAAAGTGATTGTTGTAACAGCCAACCCTTGGCCATGCTACCTTTGGACCTTGCATTTTTCCTCACAAAACCCTTCAAGGTCTTCATGAACCGCTCAAGGAAGAACAACCATCATGCATGTACAGTGCCGCATATAGCAATCTCATGATCCACCAAATGCATTATGAGATGTAGTTGGCTTGTGAGAATAGAACATGGAAAGGTCTCCTCCACTAAGCAAACCACCTCCATTGACATAAGTCGAGCATCCTCAGGTGTGGTGGGATCTATTTCCTTTGAGCTCACATACTTAGAAAGAAAAAAGTGCACCATATTAGCAATTTGAAAACCTTGCAGCAAGCATTGATATGCTTCACATTTTGTATAGTGTGAAATACCGCACAAGCTCGCCCATCTTGTAAAAACAATCGTTCACGTCCTTCGATGCACAATGAAAATGCTACTAGGTAGTATGAATTGAACAAATGAGCGATGGTTGCTTCTAGACACACAAATTTGGAAGGAAAAAAGAGATTATGCTAAGTCATACTTACTTGGAGCATCTTGTTCCAATCAAGAGATTTCAAGCCGTATAATTGATCTACACCTCTTTTCTTGCTCTTTGTGAAGTCCCCCTTCAAACACCTCATGCATCTAATGGGAGTACGAATTGTAGTGATAGCTCGCTTCACCGCCACCATCTCTTTCTTTGATAATGTCCATGGTACACGGGGTAAAAGACACTCCCATTTGGTTTCTCTTGTGGCTTCACACATCCTCCCCGTGGTGCATAGATCCTCCCTTATGCTCAAGGAGCTCGTGTCCAAATCAAATAATCCCAAATGGTAGATGCCACATTCTTGAAGATATGCATGGGATCAAGCATGTGATTGATCATGAGGTGGGACCAATATCATAGCCCATAAAAAATGGAGTATCTAAACAGAAGATGGTGTTAGTGTGCAATCTTTATTTCCATTCAATATAGCACACAATAGTTATTACGAACCCTTACCGGCTCATGCCATGTGAATAAGGAGTTGTGGAAAGGTCCCAAATTTGCTTCCAATCTCTTGCAGTGACTATGGAGGGATTTCATTCCAAGGGGCGACATATTTAGGATGATCTGGTGGGAGAAATCAATGGTGATTCTTGTAGATGACCTTCTTGAAGTCCTTTGGCCATGAAGCAATAGGACATGCATGGTAACCCGATGTAGTGAGACCTAAACAAAAGACACAATTGTGTAAGCAAGGTGGGTTAGCAATGCCACATTGATTGCCTACTCATAATTAAAAGTTCAATGCTTACTTGAACACTCGCCATAGCCTCGGAAGTCATGCATCATCCACATCAACACTGCCTTGCATGTGAAGTCTCGTGATGAGGGAGGCCTACTCACATCATGCTCCTCGATACCTCTCCAAAGTATCTCTAGCTCATCAATCAAAGGATGCAGATAAACATCCACATTTTTGACTTTATGTTTCCTTGGAATTAGAAGGGATAACATAATATGTCCTTTCTTAATGGCCATAGAGGATGGAAGATTATAATTCACCAATATCACTGGCCATACATTGTAGGAGGTGTTTTTGAGACTAAATGGGTTCACACCATCGATACCCAATCCAAGTCTCAAGTTCCTGGGTTCTTCCTTGAATCTTGGCCACGTGTCTTCAATATGCTTCCACGTAACAGTGTTTGTGGAAAATTTCCACTTGCCATCGGTTTATTAATGGGAGAAATGCCATGACATGAGCTCTGCAATGGATTTGCACTTGAACATATGTTGGATGTGAGGGATTATGGGAAAATGTCGCAGAACCTTATGAGGCACATCCAAAGTTTTGAGATATGCTCTAGATCTTGCCTCACCACAAGACACTCTCGAGCCTCCTTATGTGCTCCACAAAACAGAATGCAGATGAGGAGTCTATCCCATCAGATGGCATAGCTACCACCACAGCAAATACTATGAAATCCGCAACCCCCTCTCATGAAACACCTCATGGACCCTTGCAGATGAAGCGAGTATGCCATGGTTGGTATCCAATGCCCCAAACATCATTTTTCCATCCTAATGACCTGGACAAAATAAAGACAACTATTCTTCATGCTAGGAGGATCTTTAGAAAGGCATGGGAGGAGCTCATAATTACACAATGTGAATTAGAGGCTGCAAAGATAGCAAAGGCTAGCAGTGATAGGGTGACCCCACCAGCTATCATGACGCTAAAAAAGAGGCTAAATGAAGCATAGGAGGAATTGTGCACCAACGAATGTTGTTGACAAGAGGAAATTTGCACTTAAGATGGTCATTGACACTATGAAAACTACTCTTGAAACACTTGGGGCCTCCGAGACAAAGGATCTTCACCTAGAGGAAAACATGGTAGCATGTTTCAGGTTACTGCTAGAGACTTTATGTTTGCATAAAATAGAAGGTAAATTGCCTAATGAACAGGCTGGGGTGGGCAAGAGAAGTTAGGGTGTGGAGGAGAGAGAGAAAGTAGAGGATACCTTCTGTGCATCGAAACAAAGTATACCTGGCCTTTGTAAGTGTCTGGACACTAAAGCAAACACAATAGGCACATGCGAGGATGAATTTGAAGATCAGTTTGACATGTCAGACTCCACGCCCTAGTTGATGTTACAATCAAATACACTAATATTACCATTGTGGAGGGTGGGGCAGAACAAAAAACTAAGAAGATGATAATGTCCCTCTAGCAGAGCTTACGTTGAAACATATCTTATTGAAGAGGAAATGTTGTGATGCTGGCCCTTCTATTTTTGATGTTTCCGAGCAATCTTAGGGCCAAGCAAGTGCTCCAAAAGTCACTCGGTATCGAAGTGAATGAGGCTGAAATGGTTGATAACCTCGTGAAAGATCTCGCAGCTACAAGATATGTGCCAAAGGACATTATCGATGTGGATTTCCAAGATAAATCTGCCTTGGGTCACCGTCTAAAAAGGTTGTCAAGGAAGAAGGGCCACGATCACTTGAGTCGATTGTTTGTTGCAAAGAAAGCGAACTGCACAGCAGGTACAACACCTAGCATGAACCCAAAATCCCCCAAACCTCATGCATGCAAGAAACTCTGAGGTCCATAGTTTCTTGCCTAATGGCTAAATTATTTTTTCTCCCTGCTAGCTCTTCAATTTGGATAGATGCTCACCTCATGAAGTAATGACAACGATCTTGAACTCTATTTTTGTAGAGCAGATATGAAAGATCTCCCTTTTCTTTTTAAGCCTTACTTCCAAATTTTGGGGACGAGCATTTTCCGAGCAAAATCTTCCGAGCATTCGAGTGAAGGAAAAAAAAGGCTTCCAACTATATAAAAATATGGCAAAAAGAGATCCGAACAAAACATAGTTTCCCTTAGAAATATGCAAAGTATTATAGCAATGCCCATTTTATACAAAAATCTTTACATGAATCTTTGGGAATGGTGAGTAACATAATGGGATGACTTTTGAAGAAACCCACATGTAGAGTAGACTTCTTTATGAATATTCCCTTATGATTATTCTTACAACTTTTACTTAATAGGGGGTGACATTGAAAACCCCCCTCATGAAAGGGTTTATCCAAAGAAATCTCATTGAAGCAAGCCATCAAGGTAGTTTCGCCAGTGAAACCCCTTTGAAGTAGGTCTTCCAAGGTAGTTTCGCAGGCGAAACTACCATTGACAACATTTTTAAAAGTGGCATAACTTTCACATTGAATGTCCAAATATAGTCATTCAACCACTCAAATTGATCGAAAAACCCCATTTGAGAACATCTACATGGTTATATTTTGGAGAATATTGCATATATAGTATTAAATATTAAATCTTTAACTTTCTCCCTTCAGACATGCCGTTCTACAATGCCAGAACGATGTAGTTGGGGTGTAGCAGAGGTCTATGTGTCAACTCGGAGATAAAAAACGATAGCGTTTCAGCAAGAAGGGTGGTGAATCAACCAACCAAATGCAGAGATAGACGCAGAGGCAATGCAAACTTTGAAGGCATACATAAGTCCTTTCTTTCTTCATTTTCTTAGGCACAACAAAATAAATGGCAATGGCTATGTGCGGAAACACATACCGTGTGTTTCCTAGCACCTGCTCATCCATTCAGGGGGTGGAGCATCCAACCGAGTAACTATAAGGCCCGTAGTCTATGAGTGAGGCAAGAGGCACGGGAGCGGATGGAGCCTGTGCGTTGGTGGTACAGCTCACGCTGTGCAGGCGCCTCTATCCACTGGGGACTCATTGGCAATGATTGCGCACCAAATGTGACAGAGGATGCATGTGGAACTGCTGGATGGTCGATGGGCATCATCACCATGCCAAGGCAATCGTCAAAAAGGGATCTAGGAAGACGTCGGAAGAGGACCGGGTCCCATCACTGTGGCTTTCTCGAGGTCTCGGGACCCAATGCACTAGCATGTATATAAGACAAAGGTTAGACCCCGAGATCTATCCTTAGGCATTCAATTCGCATGGGAGACAATCAACCCATCAAGATGGTAGTGCAGTGGTGATCCTCAAGAGAAATGGAAACCATCAACACCGCAATCAAAGAGATGTTGTAGAAATGAGTGATTCGACCATCAAAGAGCTGCTGGGCATCCGAATCACATCTAGCCAAAGAGACAACCAATTTTGCATTGATTTTCTCCCACTGAATACAATCACACAACATGATGCTTATCCACTGCCACAGGTGGAACACCTCCTAGATCAACTTGGGAACTCCATGTACTTCATCTCTTTAGACCTAGCAGCCGGTTAATGGTAGATTCCATTGAAACCCAAAAACACTCACAAATAAGCTTTTCAAACACCCAACAATCTCTATGATATTCACTGTGATTGCATTCATCCTAGGTTAGACCCTGAGATCTATCCTTAGGCGAATTGAATGAGAGATTGGTGATGTGGTCAACGGTGTTTTTGGGTTGGCTATGACACTTGGCAATTCTTGGAGGAGCTCTTTGATCTATTTGGCACGGATGTGTCATGGAACAATTTCTTGTGTTTGCGAGATTAACTGTGCATGTTGGATGTGCAGAGGAAATTCAGACCATGGTATGGCTGGATTGTCTTCCAGCAGCAAATTTTTTGTGTCAAAGTTGATTTGGGCTTTGTATGTGTCTAACCACAATAACAACCTATGGTGAGTGGAAACAACTTCAACGTAGAAGTAATGTGTAAATGTGATTTTGTTTAGAATGAATGGAACTACTGCTAGTAGTGTGTTTCTGTGGTATGGTTATAGGCGGTCAACAAAAAAACACTTTGATTTGTGGGGTTGACTGTTTTGAAGGTATTGGAGCTAACTAATTGTGAACTAAGGGCCTATTCCCACTACTAGTTAGGGAGCACTAGTTAAGGCTCTTAACGGCATGTTCACATAATTGTGCATTCCCATTGGCATTTAGAGACTCTAGTTAAGTTAAATCTCCTAACGGTCCCGAAAAAATCCTTGTAAATTTAACCCCCTCAAAATAGGTACTTTAAGGACTTTTATGAAGAGAAAGAAGCTGGAATGTAAAAATTTAATGGTTAACTTAAGGGTGAGCAGTGGGAATGCGACTTTAAGCAAGATTCTTGTTAAGAAATTTTCATGGTCAAGATCAACTCGAAACTATACAACATGGGTACTTGTTTGAAAGGCCTTGAAAAGAAGAATCCATTGTGGCCTTAACTTTAAAGGATGGACTTTGGATTGATGAGATAAACCATTTTGTATGAAAAATACCCCGAAATTTTTTGTTAGGACCACTTAGTGCATAACATAATGGGTTACCAATGGGAATGCAATTCTCTTGTTAAGGTTAATTTTAACTTAACTGAATCGGTTACGTTAAGATCACTAACGTAATCTAACTCGTAGTGGGACTAGGTCTGAATGCATTCCATTTTCCTCTATTGAAATTGAATGGTCATCCCCTTGGAGACCCCATGGATATTAGCACCTCTCTCCTAAGTTATGCATGAAAACGAGCTCTCGGAATCTAGGAGTGCTCACGTGGGTTTACTTGAGATCTGTGTAACTATAGTGGTGACAAATTATTTTTCAGCTTTTGCAGCTTTGAATTTGACTCATTTTTCCGAATGCTTGCCAAGGATGCTATAGAGGAGTCGGTCACTTACACTTGCACATTTTGTACAGACTTGGGTTTTAGGCGAGGAGGTCTCCAATAATGTTTTTTTGCAGCATGCCCCTCGATGGCCCTTGGTTGTCTCGTGTTGGAGGTCACTGCTTGAATTGTGTGCATTCTGGACGTCGATGTGCATCAGGACTGCTAACTCGACTGGGTCTTTTGCTTTCGAGGTGTAACTTGTAGTGGCCAGTTTGCTTTCAGACGCAATATTGGCTTCAATTATCTGGCTATTTGTATCGCGTCATGAAATGTTGTTGGGCCTTGATCCATGGTGTGTGCGTCTAGAGATGTCGTCTCCAGACGAGGCCACAGAAAAAAGAGCTTCATCTCTTCGGTTTTGCTTGCAACAAGAGTTCATCCATTTTCACGGCAAACTATGATACTGGTTCATTATTTTCTTGTCCCAAATTTTGGAGTTATTGTGTCAAATTTGTCTGTGCGAAATTCTGTATCAACAGGCCCCTCATGAGATTCCAATTGTAGCGTACTGTGTCTGGTTTTTGTGCATACCATGTGGCCACGATTCCTTTTGAAACTCTACAGATTTCGTGTACTTTGCAAGCATCGTCCCACTGGTAGTACTTGCTGACGTTCATAAAATGATCGAGCCACACGATGACATCCTCGGTCGGTAATCCCCAAAATGGTTTTGGTGTTCTCTTAGGTCAGGTGTTTCTTGTGGATCAATACTCTCATGAATACACGACTTCATTCAAGCAGATCAAGCAGAGTCTAGTCTAATCGTGTAAAGCAAGGTGTACATCAGAACACAGGGTGAAGCGCAACACAGGATGCATGTATATAACCTATGCCTCCAACCCACACGAAATAACCCGTGTATAGAGCAGTGTGCAATCCTGGAGTAAAGGGCACATAACCTCACAGACCATACATACATAAACCCATCTAATCACCATTGAACATGCAATAGCAAAGGAAGACGTATGCCACACAAAGAAGAGTAACAATTCCAAATGGAGTAGGGAGCTCAATTCCAAATGGAGTAGGGAGCTCAATTCCAAATGGAGTAGGGAGCTCCAATGAGATTGCAACCACGCTCAAGAACTTATTGGTAGGAATTTGTAAGGACGATCCCCACCCCATACATTAAAGTGCTACAATGGAGGCTAGGCCATAGAATTCACTCAGCCAGTACAAATATAAACAATGATCATGGCCTATAAGGAACCCATCAGTCACAAACAATCACCCTCGACCTACAAGAGCATTGGATAACATGCACGACATGGAGGAGCATTACTTGTATGCAAACAAAGAAAAGGGTGACTAGGCGATACATTCCATTCCAAATGTATTAAAAATACTCAGTGCACAAAGGCTACCTAAGAGGTCACCATCAAGCACAAGCAACTAGACACAAGATGCAAGCCAAAGCACTATGGGAACTGAGGTTCTCCAATTTAGCATGGCTAGGCACTACCGCAACACTAAGCAAGGAAGAGATGGGCACTGAGGCTGAGGTTGGAGGGGTACGTGCGGTTGTTGTTTCAGCTTGAGAGGAGCTCGCTCCTTCATTGTTATGCTTCCTCCTTTTTGCTGGAATACTTGTCCCGTATCTTGGACCTTCATGCACCAATGCTGGAATCGTTGCTATGATTTGCAAGGGGACCTTTGGCTTGTCTGTCAATGGAAACAAGAGATTAAGCACCTAGCCCAGCTTCGTGTCAATCATTTTCCCCTTTGCCGCTGTGTTCGCCACTTTGTCCAAGCATGAAAAGAAGCAATACCAGTACCTTCTAGGTAAGCTGAAACAAATCCAAGAACAACATCAAAAATTCATCCCTCTATCCATGTATGTTTTGACTAAACCAGTTGTGTGTGTGTGGGTCTATTGTGCACATGTACATTAGGGTGTGGGTGGGTGGCTAGGTCAAAAGGGGTGTGTTTTTGCGTGTGCGTGTGTGCATGCATGTGTGTGTGTGTGTGTGTGTGGGTGGGGGGGGGGGGGGGGGCGCAGCTCGATAAGTTGACCAAAGTATCAAAGTGTAGTCCAAGGAACATGAGATTTTTTTGAAAATAAGGATATTCTTTGTATTATTATTACAATCAAAGCTACTATTTTCAAACAGAACATTTAGTCCGAGCAGATTAAGAAAAGCCACACAATTTTTAGGCCAAATGCTAGGTCCATTAATAAAAGAAACTTTAGGGCATGGTAGCTTATCTTTCTTCCAATTAGTATGCATTTCAAAATCCCCAATATATGGTCTGATAATTGTAATAAATTTCCAATATAATGAGATAAGTGGTAACATTAGAGAACATACAATTATGGGCATTGGTGAGCCACCTAAATGCATTTTTGTGTAATTTACGTGTACCCACAATATATGGAATGGTCGTACTTATATAGGGGGGTTAATCTCATATGTACGCAAGAAAGATACCACTAATCAACAATTTCTTTTTCAGTAATGGTGGATGGTGAAAACTCAGGAGAGTTTAGTCTTTAGCACGCAATAAGCCTTATAAGATGTTTATAGATGAATGTAGGAGTTTGTGCAAAACTTATCTAGTCCACAAATACATGCATGGTTTGGTAAGGTAACTAATCTTCTCCATGATATTCAAGTCAGCAGGCTTATGCAAAGGACTCAGTTTCTTTTAAATGAAACTCTAAGTGTTCAGCAACTCACGAAAGCACTTGATTTGTATGCTCTTTTTGTGGGGTTGAAGGTGAATTTTGCCAAATCCAAGCTCCTGCCTTTGCGTTAGTCTGAATAGCATCGTATTTTGGCCTAGCATTTCGTTGTCCTCTAATCATGTAGTGTGTAATTTGGCATATCCTATTGGATGGATATTTTGTTGAAAGACAGTGGGTGCTTCAAAAGAAATTGATTATTGCATATTGTTTGCTTGGCCACTTCATGTTGGCCTTTGGATTGTCCAGTCCATTATCATGGTGCAACTTCATTTGCCACTTATTCCTTGGATTTCATCTGACATTAACAAGTTTATGTCCAAGGTTATGGAGTGTCTTTGATGCTGCGCCTTCTCAAATACAATTATGTTTGTTCACCCAAGAAGAGTTCGGAGCTTGAACATTCTGAATATATATACTCACGTGTTAGCTTGGCAAGGCCACACTATTGCTCACCTCTTTAGAGAAATGTCGGCCCTAGATATTTATGCTTTCTTATCTCTAGGTTATTTTGGATGTTATTTTTGGGCATTTATATGGTTGAATTCTAGGTGCCTCTTTTCTATCATCTTATTCATGATTGGCAATAGCCCTTGGCTCATTTAGTTTATTTAAATCATCCTCATGGAGCCGAATGTTTAGCCCCTCTTTGCTAATCTTCAACCCACAAGGCATATATCTGCATTGTTTGGGTATTTCCAATATAGCAGATGTGGATGATGACCGAGGCTATATACTTTCTTTCCCTCAAGCCAAGAGAGAGTTTTGTTTGGCTTGCATCATGGCTTGCATCATAGGCTTATTTGGCATGACATTACCACTATGTTGCAATCTTTTCAAGCAGTACCCTTTCTCTGCTATGTTGGAAGTTTGATTGGGGTTACTCCCCATTCTCCTTTGCAAATCTTTCACCCAAAAAGGCTTATTGTCTATTACTTTCATAGCCATGGATGGTAATCATTTCTAGCGCTTGGACAAGTCTCTTGCTTAGTAGAAGACTCGTCTCGAACGCATATGGAATAGTAAACGTCCTCTCAAGAAATGGTTTGTTCTACGTTATTTTTTGGCTATATTTAACAATAAAGTTGCCTACATTTTGTCTAGGGATATTTTTCGGCAGTGGTATGTCCATCGTTCAATATGATAGGGAAGCATTTCTGTATGCAATAGCCAATCATCCCATGCGTCAATACATGAACCACTTCATAGATACAGATACTTTACATGGTTTATAGATTCATGGAAGAAAGTCCATGGTTGCGCAAGCTTATGTTGATGATTTCTTCTTCACTCCTAAGAATATTGAGCAGGATCTTTCGCAACTGATGCAGACTTTATCATTGTATGGGTTGGGTAGTGAATTTCTAAAAATCTAAGCTTCTACCATTACATGCTAAAGACTGGCATCATACTTTTTGTCCTGGTGAAATTGTTTTGCCTAAACCACTTGTTCGCCGTCCGGGTTATCCCAAAGGTTAGCTACATTGCCATTGCATGTCCAACTTTGTATGACTCAATCAATTTTGGTTATTTACCTTTGATTATGTTTGACAAGGATATTACATGCTTCATGTACACTCTTATGGAGACTTTTTGGCAGTCCAAGTATTGCCATAAAAGCCTTAGGTTACTCTCCATGTAGAGAAAAATGATAAAAGGGGTGGAGAATCTCTCCCAGAAGTTCCAAAGGAAGGCCGGAGTCAAGTCATCCTCACTCGGGCACTTCTGGGTCGAGAGAGCCTTGAGGGCTTCCCAGAGCTCCTCATTTGTGAAAGGCTCCTCAAGTCTACTAGCGATTGCTTTTTGAAATCGATGATGACGAGACTACTGTCGGAACGTGATCCCAAACTAGCTCTCGAGCCACAAGACTAGCTGGGGTCATCTTCTCTGTCTAAAAGAGTTGGCTATAAAAACCGGTGGTCATGTTGAGAATCTCCTGCGGGTCATTTTTGCAAGGTGATCAACCTTATGTTGCTATGACAACTTTCACATGTAGTCAACTACTCATGCTTTTAGTCACTAGCAACCCGCTCAATGGGGATTTTCCTGGGCTATTTTAATGGCTGGATTCAAGATTATCCCTTGATTTCCCAAATGTTTTGAGCCTAGAACGACACTCTCTCAATGGCATGGTCATGATTCCCTTGCTGAAAATTCTTCGAGCGCTGAGAGTTTCAAAAGTGTTTGCTTATCCTTTGACTTTACAAGAGCCCAGACGCTCATTTTTCGTTGGTGTTAAAGGGATTTAGTTTGTGAGAGACGTGGTACATGCTGATGGTACTATACTATCTTTTCCTTCAACAATTAGTTAGTTAGTATGGTTTGAGGCCACATTATATTTCTATGGCAATATATTTCTCAAATTCTTCGATCTTTCTTTCTAGTGTCCAAACTTGAGCCTCAAGGATTGGATTCTTCACTGCCAAGCTTCAACCTGTCGTCCCTTAATGTTGGCTGATATTACAGTTGTTAAGCTATATAAAGTTTGAACACCTTAACCTTGAATTTCAAATCAATTAGTTTGCAAAGTGACACCACCAACATTTGAAGCAGCTTTCGAGATGCAAACTTCCTCTTCGCCAACAAGCTTTCTTGTGGGGGATCTTGCTTGCAAGTATTCCATTTGGCCAACTCTTTGTCTGCAGATACATTGCTCCTACACTTGGTCACTGATGTCTAGCTCCAAGGTAATCTTTGCCTCATCTCTTTTGGCAAAGTCCTGAGACTCCTAGCTTTTTCCACTTTCTACATCTCAAGTCTCGATTTCCTAGTGATTGTTTTGGCAAGCACTTCCAGTTATTGGGATCCACCCAAAGATGCAAGGGTTTAATCTTTTTTTCACTAAGGTCCGTTATTGGAGACTCCGAACTTTGTGGAAAGACAAAAATCATAGAGCCTTTTTCGATCCCACTTTTCCCTAAGTTTCCTTTCTTTCGAATGTCACTCCGACAATCATTTTCTGATTGCTTGTGTGCTCATCACATAGATTATAATGTCTACTTGTCTTACAAGGACATTTTCTGATGTTGTAACATGTTCCCTTTCTGGGGATCTCATTGTAATATAAAGCTACACGGATTTGACCCCCAACAAAAGTGTGCGCATGCGTGCGTGCGTGTGTGTGTGTGTGTAGGGGCTTGGATAATGTCATGTACATTGATTTTATGTTAATTTTATAGCCACTGGTTTCACTAAAAAAAAAAGTGTGTAGGGGCTTGGATAGACATATTTGGGAGGCGAGCAATTTTGGTGTATTTTCAAATATATTTTGCCTTGTCTTGTTTTTCTGCCACATTATAAGCTCCCCTTCAAGTAACTTGGACTTACATACTATATAAAAGAGATGAGCTTTTCACCTTGATGATCAAGTATTACTATATTTTAAAATCTAGTAATTTTCGGATTGATTTTCATAGTCCCCTCAAAATGCTGCATATATGATCGACCTTGGGCCAAGACTGCCATTAACACGACTGAATTAGTTATGTCAAACTCACTAATGCAAGGGTGTGTGGAAACTTCATATGACATAGTGAAATTGGAAAGGGGCCATTGGTCTCTTTGATCTTCTTTCCTGATGAATCTTGCAGCGATTCCATCCCAACTGCCTCTAAGAGGGGTGTGATTCTTCGCATTTATTCATTGATTGATCTACCGTATAATTATATCGGCTTCTATACTGCCATAAAAATGAACACATCTGCGATAATTAACCGAAGTTCCCTGCAACGATAAAAGCAAAACAAACTTCAAGACACATCAATAATCTCTTTATATAGACCCTTAACGGGCATAATGACAATCCAATACCACTCTGAGAACAAATTTGTATGGAAGCTGTGTCAACAAGGTGTACAGATACAATGTAGACGAGGCCACTAAATCAATTACCTGTGAGACGAACCACAAATCATCTCCAAGGGCAATTATGAAGTTGACATTCCCAACTACAATTAGATCACTCCCTGCAGGAGTAGTTCCTGTTCTTATAGAGAAGTGAGTTGATTTCACGCTCCCCCATAGCTACTGCCACCTTTGAGTCTATGATACAAAAGAAACCTGCAATAAACAAAAGACAAATCTGTATTAGATGCCAAAAATATATAACAGTGCAATAAAACATACTGCAGTACAACTCCACATCCCAAAGACACTGCAAAAGTTCATTTTCAAACTCTTTAGTTTGAAGTAATCAACGTAAGGCTTCAATCAAAGCACAAGTGAAGGAAGGCAGCCATATACTTCAAGATAACTTACCATCAAATTTGAACGGAAGTTAATTTGATAAAGCCAAAGTCACTATTACAAGATGTGACCATGCCATGGCGATTTTCGACAATCAGCCACCACCAAACAGGGAGATTAATTGGAATAGCATAACCTGGTTTGCAAAACTAGCACCTCTGCTCATATTCACATCAGCAAGCTCCAACCATAGAGGCTTGCAACTATAAAAAATCTGGGTGATATTGGCCTTGTATGATGGAATGATTTTCCAGATCCAAGAAATGGTAAGTACAGAGTCGGACATGCAATCGCTGAACTGATTTGTTTCTCCTGACGGAATTTCAACTCAGATACTCGAGAGTCTTTTGGTTTCCCTTAAAAATATAGGATGGCGTCCCCTCGTATAACAGCCTTTGCAATGGATTTCACAAAACTCATGTGACCTTGTTACTTTTAAGTGGTGACTGGCCAAGTTCTCCAACCTTCTTTATCAGACTCGTAAGTGGTGACTGGCCAAGTTCTCCATCCTTCTTTATCAGCTCCGTCTCTCTTTTTATGGGTGAATTCTTTAGTCTCTCTTGTTCTGCTTCTCTTTCAGCCTTTTTCCGCTCAATTTCAACCATCTTGCAATTCTCATCATGTGCTCGCTTGAACATGGTCACAAAATTTAGTAGTATAGAGACAACTGCAAGACAGGATGCCACCCAAAAAGCACATTCAGCCTGATATTCAAGCATACATTTTTTCAAAAAACTACTCGATAACTGCAGAGAGAAAAGTAAATCCAGCCTTGATATAATCAATCCCAGACAAAACATTCAAGGAATCCCCTTAAATTTTTAAAAGAGAACCGTCCAATAATCAAATCCCTCCTCAGATTATTCTGCTCGTAATTTTAACTTACAAGTACAAAAAATATGAACATGAACTGTCGATAGTAGGGATTAGCTACTACAACATCCCCATTCATGTCATCAGTGCCCAACAGCATTGTATAAACAAATGTTCTCATACATGCCAACATATCTACACACATGAGCATCCACTTCTAGAATGGTCTTTGTACAGAGTTTCTATCAGCACGTTGGAGGTGGAGGTTATACATAATACAAACAATATAGTATGGATGATGCATATGATATTACCACTGTACCTTGAGTTGATCAGTGCTAACCTAGTACTACTAGATTAGGCCCTAGGGACACTTCAGATGCATCCTAGACTGTGTTATTTCTTTTTGATGATACAGTATTGAGTTTACTTTGGCAGATGGCTGCCTTGTTTTTTATATGATTCATGATCATGGATGGTACTATGAGTGGTTTTTTTTTTCTGACATCAATATGTGACATGGTTCATGAATCATGAAAATAGTAGATACTATGGATGCTAGCTCGTGCAATTGCGAACTGTAATCCGTTTCAGATTGTTGTTGTTAGAGAATCATCATTCATGAATGATAGATAATAGAATCATAGATGTTGAAGCATGCTCCGTGGGTCTTGACTTAATGTTAAGTAGCATAATCATATGAGCCGTGGGTGTCACTGTCTGAAGAAGAATCAGCAGAGTCGGGTGCAGCCGAAGTGCTAACACCATCTCTAGATGGCTGCGATCGTGTGGTGTGTTGGTGCCAACAGCTACTCATACAACATAAAGTATATATTCAGCTCCTTCCATGGGATATCCGGTATGGCCTTCATCTTCTCCACGTTCACCTTGTCTACGTTCACTTGGTGTTTGGGGAGATGTCACAATACTCAAGGAGACGGAGGTTGCAAAGTTAAGCTGTGAAGTTGTCTCTTACCAAAGTAGGAGCACAATTACCATACTTCTCCCATGGTCCACCAAGAGACAGGCTGCAACTTTGTCTCTTGAAGCCTAGCCATAGATTGACCAATGAGAGGCTGTGATTGCGGAACATGTCACCAAGTTGTACATACTCCAAGTCAAAATACAAAGTTGACCTCTTATTTAACGGTTCTTCATTTATTTTAATTATGGTCAAAGAGTTCTTTTATTGGTCAAAGATACTTGATTCCATTTAAGGAGGCTTGACTTCGGTCAAGGAGACTTGGTTTAGGCCAAGAGGATTGAGTACAGTTAACCAGAGTTTTTGTGCTGACTATGGTAAGAAAGATTTATTAGGGTTAAGTATTTCAACCTTGGTCAAGATTCTTAACTACCATCAAAGAGGGTACTTTTATTTTGGTATGCACCGGCTTGCTTCGGTGGGCACGCCCACAGAGACTAGGACTAGTCTAGAGATTTCTATTTGCATGCAAGAGCTAACAATTAATGGGTGCTATGGTTATATGCTACAATTAATTGTTGCAGGTACAAGAAAGTGGCAAATTGCCCTACTTTTAAGGGGCAAACGCTGCCTACAAAGAGGAGTTTTCATTAGCATGTGAACAATGGCTTAGAAGGCTCTACAGCTGCCAACTCATTTGGCGTGTAGCTAGTAGATTGCTAGGAATTGGCACGTGGCAAATGCTATGTTGGGATTTCCATCTAATTATTCTTCCACATTGTGGATTCTAGATGACCAGCCACAATTGAAATCTTTGTACTTAGATTTTCCTCATTCAATAAAATACCTTTCCGCGCAGGTCCAACCTGTTGGTTCTGGTCCTAGAGCGGGGTGGGAGTTGGGGAAGGAGCGGGGGGGTTGAGGGGAGAGGAGAGAGAGAAAGAGAAAGATATATTAATGTCTGCGAGAGGCCTCGCGGGCCTATGAGACAAAGTACACACCAAAAAGGTAACCCATACAAGCCACTGAGGGCTTAAGCAAAGGGTTCACTAAGACCCTTGTTGAAAGCTAAAAAGCTGAAGTGCTACAACTAATAAATCAAGTGTCGAAATGCTAGAGTAGCAAAAGCCAAATAATAGAGGAGTGTCAGGGGCTTAGAGCTCTAGTTGATGTGCTACCATAGTACCGATGAGCCAGCATTGTGAGTTGCATTACCTTTCAATGAAGCATATAAGGATAGCACTGCTAGTATATGCCTGGGTTTTGTATATCCAGGTAACCTAGTGGCTCTCTGATGAGATGTGAGAAGCTCTCGTATCTGTGTCTGTCGAGTTGTCTCGCAGCGTGGGGAAGGGCGTGGTCTCCTCGATCTCTAGATCCGGCGGGCTACGTCAAGGGTGATGCCTCGCCTCTGGTGGTTGCCTCTAAGAAGGGCTGTGAGAGAGAGAGAGAGAGAGAGAGAGAGAGAGAGAGAGAGAGAGAGAGATTTCGTTTTGTATGGCATCCTTGGAAAATTTGACAACCAATGAGAGGGAGAAATATAAAGGAAGGAAATTCGTAGGTGGAAGTTGCACACTGGAAATTGCATTGGTATGAGAGCATCGAGATTCGCTACTTTCTTAGGTAGTGACAATCCATGAGCATACAATTGGGAAATTACGTATAGTTCGACTCCAAAAGGCTCAAAATTCCTTGGTCGACATGATGCGCCAGTCATCGCAATTGTTTGGTAGATGTCCTATTCTCTTGCATTCTACTTTTGTGCTCATTGCTGAGGGGTGAAGGTTTGCATCCACCGGAGGTTTGCATACGATACTTGTAACCCACGACTGGAAACTCTTGAAAGGCCAGCCCATTGTTTAGAAGATCGCCTTCAGAAGTCAATTGTTGAATTATGCATTGCCGGTTCATAAGGCTTTTGTGTTTGCATGGAGAGGCATTGCACTTGACGAATAGGTTTACATCGATTTCAGAATTCAAATTGTCACACAGGATTGCTCTTGATCTACAACGAATTTCACACCTAGGATTTCATTGGCACGCCCGCCGTGCCCAATTGGGGGTTCATCACACGCACGTGTGATATGCTGGATAAATATAATCGGTTGTAACACGGAGATAACCTCACTCACTTTCTCTCTTGCTCGCTACTATCTAAACTGAAAGAATGATGCACTCAAAACACAAATGGAACTGTGGAGTGACTGTCAGAATCAAAGGGAGAAAGAAAGAAAGAAAGAAAGAGAGAAAGTTTATTAAAGTCTTCGGAAGAACAATGGGTCTATGAGACTAAGAGAAAACCTAATACAAGCAAGCTGAAAGGGTGGAGCTACTATTGAGCATCAACACTCATGCTAAAAACAAAAGATACATGCTACATAGTCATCTCCATCATCACTATCATCATAATCATCATCAGAGAATCTGTCACATGGATACAAAGTGAAATATGCTCCACTGTCACAACTGTGATCCACTCTTTCTCCCCTGGTCAAGGATGGGAGAGAGAGATCATAAACCCAGAGATAGAATGCTGCGTGCTGCCTGTGGGCATGGTCCTACGCTGCCTCCTCGTCATAGCTCTACGTCTGACAAGGTCAACTGTGACCCATGTCGGTCGTGTTCCCACTCTGAACAAGGAGAGAATGTCACCAAGTAGAATATGTGCGTCAATGCTCTGCCTGAGCTGTTGTGTCACTGATTTTGGATCCCGATCGCATGTAGAGAGTGTAGAGTGGGAGCCCGTATGGTCTGGTTGGAAGAACTCTGTGATCATGCTCTGAGAAGAGTCTACCAAGGTATGCTCCTCCTGTCTCTCTAATCGAAGTAGGTGCTCACGATGTCTAACTGCCTCATAAATAAACACAGCCAAGCATCTCTGATCTAGGAAAGAGAGGAACTGCTATAACAGTCCGGGGCTATCTCTGAATAGACAATAGAGAGTCCCAAGATCTCATTGTAGCATGCAATGGTAATCTAATCGTGTAATTCACAGCAAGACCACCTTTAAACCTTTAGCGAGAAATTAGCGTAATCCACCATAGAGAGAGAAAGGAGATGAGGGTAGAGAGAGAGTAGGTCCCTGTACCCACTGAGAGCCCCCTCCCCCAATCAAGGGAGAGTTTTCTTTATACTTGGAGAAGTGAGAAATACAAAGAAAACTTTTCAAGAGAGCACGGAACTGCACTTCTGAAGAGCTCACTGTGCACACATAGAGCAGACCCAAATACTTGAGAGGCAACGGCGACCAATACCGAGACCTTGATGCTGTCCACATTGATGATGTGAGACGCTTCTGCAAGGCAAGGGAGAGGCTTGTGCTCTCCACCGGAATGCAGGGTTACTGTGTGAGTGAGAGAGTGAAATCTAGGAGTGATAGATCCTAGAAGAGAGCTGAGAGATGACTGAAGTATAGAGCTGAGAGTGAGCTGTGTAAATCTGTAAAAGATAACTGAAAAGAGCTTCTGAAACAGACCCCAAACCTTACTCCGTTCGCTGTCCCGACTCCCCGTCTGATGCACTGCGTGAACACCTTCCCAGAGGGCTCAACTGATGCCAAAGGCTGAGGCTGGTCAGAGGGCCAATGGGGGTGAGTGTCAGGCTGTTCAGAGGGGCTGAGGAGGAGCTGTAGGAGGCTGAAAACCTGAGGGAAATGAACCAGAAATGGGGGCCTGGAGGTCCCCTATTTATAGGGCTGGAAGGGCTGAGCCAGCCAGCCCAAGATGGCCGACTTTTCCACTGGTTCTCTTGGCTGGTTGGCTGGTCCCTTGGCCCCATCAAAGGCAGCCCTAGGCCCCATAAATGGCAGTCTAGGGAGAGGTGCAGGGTAGCCTATAAAGGCAGCCCTTCCCTTGCCATTCCTTCACTTGTTCCAGCCCTGAGGGGGGCCAAAAGGGCTCCTATCCTACGCTGGACCTAAACCTAACTGTAAACCCTAAGACAAAAACACTACCCTACTATTCTCCCGTGGGTACCAGTGAACAAGATCTCATCTGTTCTAACCTGACCTAAGGCTGAGAGGCTGGCTTACGTTGATATGCCAAAAAAATGTCAATAGTTTTTTCACTTGTTGCATGTTTGAGGGTAGGCACATAGGTATGCACATAGCTAGTGGGTGATGGTTTTGAGTCAATGGGCATTCTTATCAAAAGGCTTTGTACTGATGTAAATATTCTTTTCAGATTGTAAATGTCTTTGTAGGGGCTCGTGGGATATGATGAAATGCAATGTGGGAGCACCAGGATTATCCAAAGCATGGTTTCCAACATTGTCTATGCGGTGATGTGATACCATGTGCTCCGAAATGTTATCCTGTGTCACATGTTTATAATGTCATGAGTGTTTTTCTCCTTTTGTCTTGAGTCATGTGAACTTCCCATGAGTCGAGTTGGTTTGATCTAAGGAGATTAGAAGTGGCATGCAAGTGATTGAATGCCTAACTAGAACCATGTGTGCATCAACGTCTAAGGTTTGGAAAATGAGCATTTAATGCTTGGTGTATGAATTTGGGAAATTTTCTTCGAGAGTGGTACAATGTCATCGTTGAGGTGGCTGAATGAAGCTAACATGGCCAAATTGAATTGGAAAGGAGGGTGTGCATGTGAACGTGATTACGTGAATCTCTTCTCAAGCTTTCTGGATGGCGAGGTGTTATGTGATGAGGATATTGGCGTTTCTCGATTGCATGCAAGGTGGCTACACGATCTAGAAGAAGGATGCTCTGGCTAATGAGTGGAGTGGATCGATGGGATGCTTGCTGGAAGGATCTATGGTGCACTCGGAGGGCTCCTTGAAGAGAAGGTTGGACGACCAGATGCAGGGAAGCGAGTAAAGGAAGAGAGGTTGTACGTAACCAGAAGATGGAACACCCTTTGAGTGAAGGATACGTACGTGACGGGGGGTGGATCTCCGACTGCATGCTTGGCACAAATGGACTCTAGTGTGGTTGAAGGAGTGGATCTTGGGCGACGGATGTCCATGAACTCCACGAAATCTACAGGCATGGGCTGACTGTAATTCGGGGTGCACGTTCGCTTCAAGGTTGACTATAGAAAGGCTTTGGCCAAGCAGATGCCCGGTGATGCTGAGAAGACCTTGGCGCTCGAGGTTTCCAGAGATACCGATCTGTTTGTAGTTGGTTAAGCAAGGCTACCTCACAGGCAGGACGGTCGTTGCTTTCATGTGAGCTGATACAAAGAATGTATGGGCTAGTTAAAATCAATCTAAAGGACTGTTGGCGACGTGAAGTATGAGCGTGGAGTACTTTGTGGGCAGGAGAAGAATACATACACTCGAAGTGGATTTGTAACGCAAAGATGGTTGAGGCAATCTGATATGTCAGTTCCTTTCACTCTTTGGTCATTGACTACAGTTTTGGGGAGTGTTACGTGCTATTGCTTAGGAGTTTTAGCTGTGGGTTCATAGAATTTTGAGGCTGGCTGTTCTCTGAGTTTTGGGGGAGAGTTTAGTTCTAAGTTTATCTGTTTCGGGTTGTGTAGTCTTTTGGTTCTCTCTGAGTCTCTGTGGTTCATGTTCAAACAGTTTTTTTTGTGGGGGTTTGTCTCAGTGCCTATGTCAAGGATCCCTGCTTTGGATACTGGTGCACCTGCTCTTGAACTCGAGCCCACGTTGCTGCTGATCCCTAGAGTTCCAGCTGCAGTTTGTTTTCTCTTATACAAATCTGAAAGTATATGATGATTTTATCTTTGGAGCTTGGCCCAGAAGTACTCAGTGTGTATTTTAAGGGTTTTTAGATTGAAGTCTTATTCAATCAGGTTCTTGGGTACCAGTGGTCTTTGCTTTTGCGGGTGAAAGAAGAGTAATGGGTAGGGGTAACTCTAGTTGATGAGAAGGACCTTCCTGAGTATGTGTATCACATGGAATTTTGTGAAGAAGAAGAAACTATCTAAGTGATCGTCTGTGTTTACTCGAATCAAAGGTTGGTGCATGTGTGTTATCTTAGCTTCTTTTGTCCATATTGTTTTATGTGTAACCACATAGCTGGTGCCTGACTCTCCCTGGACAAGGGGTCACAAGCATACAACAAAATCACCTATTAGGGAACTTGTCGATGTAGCGATTGTGTCACTTTGCACCCAAGTGTAGGGATGCATGTGACATTCCCTCCTTAACTTGGTGGAAGGTTCATTGCTTCCAAATAGTCTGCCAATATCTGGGGAAACTCATAGAAAAAACCTTCGTCCAACCACACTGCTTCATAGGTACCTCAATCACAAAACTTGCTGTAAAACTCCCGAATCCTCCGCCCTAACCCATGCTTGAATTTATGAAGAAGGATCTGTTTGGCTGCAAAGCTTTGGCTTCATCAAGAACTTCAGGTGGTTGTTCATCGGAAATCTCTAAAAGAGGAGGTCCAAAATATGGCTTCAACCAAGCTATATGAACATTGTGCATAATCCAACTATCTAGAAGGCGTAACTTCATTGAGACATCGTTGATCTTTTGAATAATAGGGAATGGTCCGAAGCTCTTGAAGGACAACTTAGGGCATCGCTTACCCACCTGCTTCAATCTTTGCTTGATAATGCGTAAATACACCCATTGACCCTCTTTATACTGGACATCTCATCTGGGTTTGTTAGCTTGGCGCGTATACGATGCTTGAGCTTTGGCGATGCGGCTTTTCACAGACTCTGTAATCTCTGCCATTGATTCGGTGGTTTTGTTGGCTTCAAGAGATGGAGACGCCATCCGGGTGAGGAGTGAGGTAAACCGCCGTCCAAACGCCACTTCATAAGGTGTGCGACCAATACTCGAAGAAAAGGTATCATTCAGAATGGCCTGCACAAGCGGAAGAAACTGCTCCCACTTTCCTTGAGCATCATGACAATATGATTTCAAAATATCACATGCCATACCATTATAGTTTTATGTCTTGCCGTTCGATTGCGTGTTCGATTGCGTACGGAAAGCACTAGACATCTGCAGCTTAGTACCAAAATTATCAAACAAGGCTCCCCAAAAGTTAGACGTAAACTTGGAGTCCCTGTCGAATGTGATAGTCTTTGGCAACTCTCCAACGAGATAAACAAACGAGCTACATCTTCAACACTGGCTGTTTGTTTGCAGGGAATAAGCATACAATATTTACTAAAGCAACAAACAATAGTAAGACATTGAGTATCAAACATACCTGCGGATGCTGGAAGTGGCCCCACGAAATCCATACTTATGTCCTTAAAAGAACTGTTTGGGATTGGCAATGGCATGAGTAGGCCTGCCGCTTTCTTGTGGGAAGCCTTGACCTTTTGGCATATCTGATGATTCTGTAAATAGCCGTACATGTCCTTCCACATCTTTGGCCAATAGAAATAGCACTCTAACTTCTCCAAAGTCCCGTTGATACTTCTGTGACCACAAGTAAGGGTGTCATGGGCATCATGAAGAAGTAACTGCCGTTTGTCTTTGAGTACACATAATCTTTTTTTATAGAAAAGCCAACCGTCCTCTAATGACTAATGGCCTCGAGCAAGCGTCATGGCTAACTGAAACTACGTGCCGAACTCTACTGACTCCACGTACTGTGCCTTCATGCTATCAAGATTATTTCCTTTGATTTCAAGCACAGTGGACTGTCCCTCCTCAATGGTCTAGATGGAACCTTTCCGACTGAGAGCGTTAGCAACGGGGTTGTTTTTGCTGAGAACGTACTCGATCATTCTCCCAAACTGCTGGAATATATGGCTCCACCGTTGCTGTCGATCACTCCATTGTGAACTAGGCATTGTCTGAATCCACTTAAGGGCTTGGTGATCTATCTTAACCATGAAAGTCCGTCTGTATAGGAAAGGCTTCCAATGTTTTAATGCCTAGATGACACCGAGGAGCTCTCTATCATAAACTAAATAGTTCTTTTTGGCATCGTTAAGCTTAATGCTGTAATATGCCACGGGCCTATCTCCTTGCTGTAAAATTGATCCCAATGGCAAGATTGCTAGCATCTGTGATTACCAGAAATGGATCATCCCAAGAGGCGATCTTTATAACTGGTGCTGTCGTGGCTATTATGGAAGGCCTTCAAAGCTTTTCCGGTGACCTAAACTTTTTGTTTGTGTGTCTTTATCCCCTTGAATAAATCTGTAAGAGGGGCTGCGTGTGTTGAGAAACCATCCATGTGCAAGTTATATGCTTGACACAAACCCATAAAGGATCGGATCTCCTGAGATGTCGTGGGGATAGTCCAATTTGTGATAGCTTGGATCTTCTTTGGGTCCAATCGAATCCCTTCAACACTATGATGTAGCCCAAATATTGAATTTCTAGCAAGCCGAATTTACTTTTACTTTGAGTCAAGGTATAGCTGGTTATCACGTAATAACTGTAGGGCACATCGCACATTCTTAATATGCTGCTAGGCTCTAATAGAAAAGATAAGGATATCATCGAGAAAGATGAACAAGCACCCCAATATACTTTGCACATACCCGCGACATCATCTTGCTGAATATTAGTGCTGCATTCTTCATACCAAAGGGCATGACGACGAACTCGTAATGAGCTCGCTCTGTTCGGAAAGTTGTCTTTGGGATGTAAGCTTCAAAATCCGGACTTGATGGTAGCCACTCTTGAGGTCAATCTTTGAGAAAAATTTTGCACCATTGAGTCGTTCCAAGATGTACTCGATGTGGGGCATAGGAAACTTGATGCTTATTGTAAGCTTGTTGAGTGCTCTGTCGTCGACACATAGTCGTGCGGAATTATTCACAAATAGAATGGGTGCAACAAAAGGCGAAGAAGAAGGTTTAATAAACCCTGGCGCAGTAATTGAGACAACTACTACTCTAACTCCCCCTTCATAGACTTGGAAAGTCCATACCGGAACTTACTTTTGGCACTGGACGTAGACAAGTGAACACATGGCACCCTTGCAGGCGGCGCGACCTACTTGAATGTGCGATCCCTGGTATGCTCTGATCACTGGGTATCACGAAAATTCCGAATGGTATAACGGATGTTGGTGTCCAATCCTCGAATAAATTTCTTCATCTTGGCGCTCTCCGTCATGCCCAACTGCTGCACCAGCGTGATGACCTTGTTACTCTATGTCAACACAGGCAAACCATTTCGGGAGAGACGAAAAAACTCATCCTCCAGGTTAAGCATATATTGGGGTGGGAGAAAACGGGCCTTGAGGTTGGCCACAAACGTTACCCAAACGAAATTCGTCTTAAACGTTGTTGGGTCGGTGAGCTTACTAGCCCAATGTTGCCACCAGGTCACTGCCTCACCCGTAAGATGAGGGGCTACGAGGTGGACTTTGTCTTGCTCATCTTGAATCCGTGCTAACGAAAAATGAGCTACCAACTGATGAATAAATTGCAAAATCGCTGAATGGTCACACTTACCATCATACTTAAAAATTTGGAGTAGACCGAGTGAGTAGTGTTATCTTTGTCGATGTCGATGACGAAGCTGTGGCGGTGACGGATGCTACGCTCAAACTTGCCTGCATAGCAACTAGCATCTGCTTGTGTCATCTGCTTGTGTTAGAGAAGCATCGCCTCTCGGTCTAGCTTTTGTTGCCTCTCTGCCTGGGCGAGCTTTGCACGTCGCAGTGCCGCCGCATTTTTGCGTCCCTCACATATCAATAAGAGCAGTTTTTCAAAATCTATGGTTCCTCTTTCTTCAACGGCTTTTCTGCTTCTTTTTCCTCCAAACCTTGTTTTGTCTGGTCCAGCTGTCTTCTAGCTGGGATGAATGTTTTTTCGAGTTGTTGTAGGAGGACCCGATTCTGCTATAGAAGGTTCACCATCACTTCTTGAGCACTTGGCGGAAGCAGATATTGTTGGTATTCTTTCTCCTCTTCAAGGTCTTCAAGGGTGAATCCTTTTCTGACCCTTCCATGGCGCTTGATTGTGTGTCCTTTCCGGATCTCAACACAACCATACACTCGCGGTAGTCAAGCTGGATACAGACCGAGCTTTGATACCAATGTAACATGCAATGGTAATCTGATCGTGTAATTCACAGTAAACCTTTAGCGAGGAATTAGCGTAATCCACCATAGAGAGAGAAAGGAGATGAGGATAGAGAGAGAGTAGAGTCGACAACCGATTGGGTCCCTGTACCCACTGAGGGCCCCCTTCCCCAATCAGGGGCTACTTGGAGAACAGAGAAATACAAAGAACACTCTTCGAGAGAACACGGAATCGCGCTTCTGAAGAGCTCAATGTGCACACACAGAGCAAACCCAAAGACATAAGAGGCAACGCCGACCAATACCGAGACCTTGATGCTGTCCACATTGATGATATAAGACGCATCTGCAAGGCAAGGGAGAGGCTTGTGCTCTCCACCGGAATGCAGGGTTACCGCATGAGTGAGAGAGTGAAATCTAGGAGTGATAGATCCTAGAAGAGAGCTGAGAGATGCTGAAGTATAGAGCTGAGAGTGAGCTCTGTAAATCTGTAAAAGATAACTGAAAAGAGCTTCTGAAACAGACCCCAAACCTTACTCCCTTCGCTGTCCCGACTCCCATCTGATGCACTGCGTGAACACCTTCCCAGAGGGCCCAACTGATGCCAAAGGCTGAGGCTGGTCAGAGGGCCACTGGGGGTGAGTGTCAAGCTGCTCAAAGGGGCTGAGGAGGAGCTGTAGGAGGCTGAAAACCTGAGGGAAATGAACCAGAAATGGGGGCCTGGAGGCCCCCTATTTATAGGGCTGGAAGGGCTGAGCCAACCAGCCCAAGATGGCCGACTTTTCCATCGGTTCTCCTGGCTGGTTGGCTGGTCCCTTGGCCCATAAAAGGGCCCTAGGCCCCATAAATGGCAGCCTAGGGAGGGGCGCAGGGTAGCCTATAAAGGCAACCCTTCCCCTGCCATTCCTTCACTTGTTCCAGCCCTCAGGGGGCCCAAATGGGCTCCTATCCTAGGCTGGACCTAAACCTAACTCTAAACCTAAGTTGGAAACACTACCCTACTGTTCTCAGTGGATACCAGTGAACAAGGACTGATCTGTTCTTACCTGACCTAAGGCTGAGAGGCTGGCTTACGTAGCTTGTGCCTGACTGTCCTAGACAAGGGGTCACAACATACGACAAAATCTCCTATTAGGGAACAATTATGCACTTGTCGATGTAGCCACTGTGTCACTTTGCACCCAAGTGTAGGGGTGCATGTGACACTCATAGTACGCTTGGCATATGGAAATGAAATGCTCCTCAAACTCAATCTCCTGTAGACCACATAATGTGCATATATGTCTCTCCCTAGGTAAACCCTCTGCTCAACCACTCTCAATACGGAGTCTATGTGGCGAGACCCGAAACTACCCAATAGAGATCTTCAATGAATGGGGTACATGAATACGCGTATATCCCGGTGGGTCAATAAACCCCTCATCTAAGATATGTAGGCAGTGATCTCTGTAAAAGCTGAGTTCACTGGGAGCTCACTCGATTCCAACCAAGTTTAAAATGTGTGTAGCTGCAAAAGGATCCTCAGGTATGACCTGGTTGATGTAGCTGCAAAAAAATCCTCACGTATGACCTGGTTGATCTCATAAAATCATAGTAGGGAGAACGGCGCATCAATGCTATACTGGAAGGGGGAAAGCCTATCCATGTGGAGCCCCAATCACTCAAACCACCTCACTCTGTATGCAAACCAACACATCTGGTCACCTGCATCTGATAGAGCCAAAGAGGATGGCAATGCTCATATGCCCTAACTTGATAAAGGTAGGTGATGACCTGAAATGCTGCATCGAGTTGCAATGGAGATGATCCAAACTCAGCCTGAACAATCTGGTGAGAAATTGAAAAACTTGTAGTCGCTCCACGTGAGCCCACTCAGTGTCGGACAGATCTGCAAGGGGTGCCATACAGCCCTCCTAGTCGAACCAAGGAGTCAAAGTAAGCAGAAAGTGTGAACGGAAGCATTGCCTGTCTAGTCTGGCCAACGAGGCATGCCCTTTGCTCAAGCAAATCTGCATCGTCGGTCTCATGGTGAAAATAGGTCCGGAGAAGATAACCCCGAAGTATGGGTATGATGCGACAATCTCGACCGGTGACCCATCAAAGGTAAACTGCTCCCGATGCATAGCGACTCGAGATGTATTGAAGTTTTTAACCTTGGTTTCACCCATGTTGACCTTCAAATCATGCGACTCACAAAAGGATTGTAGTGCATCTAAGTGTCTCTCTAGGCCCTCTGCTGAGGATGATAACATTACCACACCATCTGAATGAGCGTGCTAGTAAGAGAGCAACCAGCCCTCCCTAGTGTTTGCATAGCTGCCTCAAGCTCATCGATGTAGAGGCCAAGCAGGGTTGGTAATAGAGGACACCCTTGTTTGACCCCAATAGTACTCAAAAAGCTTGTCCGTCCATCCAGACCTTGTCCGAACTCTGCCAGAGACTCTCTCGTAAAGTGCCATGACAGCCCAAATGATCTCCTGATCATAACCAAAATCCTGTAAGTGCCCGGTGAGGCGGGCTCTCGAAACTATATCGAAGGCCTTTCAGAAGTCTACAAAGCAACAATAAACCCTCTGCTTCCGTGCCCAAGCCTCCTCAATAATACATCTGAGTGAGAATGTGATCCATGGTCCCATGATCATGTCGGAATCCAGCCTATCCATATGCTCTAAGCCCCTGTATCTCAATAAATCAACTGACCTCAGAGTCAAGCACTCATGCATAAATCTTAGACATGACATGTCCGATCATGATGGTCATGTAGTTTCCCGAGCTCAATGGGTGAAAGTGTTAATAGTTCAGGTGCATGGAAAGCCAAGGCAAACAGCTTCATCGAAGACCTTTGCTAGTCCCATATGCATTGAATTCAGTGCATAGACCCTCGTGATCTTTTGCTCGGCCACTATGAAGCTTCATCACAGCATCCTTAACACCCCCCTTAGTGAAGAGTGCACAGGAAGTGGAACGAGTGTATGTGAGAGGTCAAGAGCTGGCTGATTTCGGATGTCGTATAATGTGCGTGCATAATCATACCATACTTTAGTAACGGAAAGAGGTGAAGGGGACCGTCGCTCTAGAAATCTCCGGCAAAGTCCTTGGAGTTGTTGCTAAACAAGGTGTTCAATAACTCCTCGTTTTGGCGGATAAAATCATGTTTCTTCCTACGAAACTACCGACGATACTCACGTATCATTTCAGGTTTGTTCGAAAGGTTGTGTTTGGTTTTGGATCTAAGTTAACAGCGTAAATCCTTACACTCATCATCATACCAACTATTACAGGGGACGGTCTCGAGTGATGGTGGGCAAGTAGAGCGAGTAGTGTAAGGGAAGACGTGAAGGGCAGCCTCGTGAAGCGAGCGGGTGATCAAAGCAACACGATCCTCTAGTAAGGGTATAAAATCAATATACCTCCCGCTTCTACTAATATTCAAGCTCCTTGATGACCATTAAGGTTGTTCCCGTAGGAGCTGAAACTGTGGATGACCCACTTGACATGGGCCCCCCCTAATACGGGCAATCTTCCTTCTCATGGCCCGGCACGTGACAATGGAAGCATCGCTTTTGTTTGGCATAGAGTGCTCATGTCACTGCATCCAAGTACCCCCCATATTCTCCTCCCAATCGGTACTCTCTCTGAGCTCCTTGGCCTCCTAGGCCTCGCGATCCCAGAGTTCCTTGGCTTCCCTAGCCTCACAGTCTCCGAGTTCCATGGATTTCAGAGCCTCAAGACAGCGTTCTTCTTTTGCCTCTTGAGCTACTATGTCGCGTTCTCTTGTAGCCAGCTCACGATCGTCCCCCATTTCTTGAAGCTTACCCACGTTGTTGTTGTTGTTGTTGAAGCTTACAGACTCTGGAACTGTTGTTGCATGTGCATCATGGCCATCACGGCCATGTTGGACTTCTCACTTGTACTCATGGAGTCCTTTCCGGATCTTGTCTATACCATAAAAACAGTGGGCCTGTCTCTAACTGACCCTCCCTATCTCATGAAAGAAACTCTAAGCTCTGATACCAATGTAACAGGGAGATATCATGATTGACTCTCTATCCTGCTCAGTACTATCTGAACTAAAAGAATGATGCACTCAAAACACAAGTGGAACTATGGAGTGAGTGTGAGAATCAGAGAGAGAGAATATAGCAGGCCTCCAAAGAGGGAAAATAAATACTAAACAGCGTCTAGCCCAGAGGGCTCAATACAACTGTAAAGAAACAAGTACTTTATGGAGGGAGAACCCTCACAACAAAAGAGAGGACTAAAGACTGTTGTACCAGACTGAACCGGATGAGGACTAACTGAAGGAGGGACAGAAGGGGCTGCTGGGCTACTGCAGACCCTCCTGCCTTGATCCTAATCCCTGGACCTGCTGCTATTGAGGGCTAGAGCACTAGAAGGCTTGGATGAAGAATGAGACCAAGGGGGCAGATTGGCCCACTTGGTTGGCTGGTCAACACCGAACATGGACCAGGTCGGTCAGAAGTCAACATCGACAAAAAAAGTCAACACGTTGCCTTCTTACCAAAAAGTCAACTCTGTATTTTTTGACGTGTTCTGTCTTTTTAGGCTACCTGGAAGTTTTGGAGGTGCTGCGGCCTATAGGAAGCATGCCACAGGCTATGGATGCCCATGGCATCGGCCGCCATGGCACCTACTCTATCTGCCAAATAGGTCAAGATGGGATTGAAATCTCAATCAAGCGAGCTTCTTCACACGAGCAAGGACCTCACGTTGCAGCTCCAATATTGTCAACTCCAGTGCGCATCATTGTCAACACTCGTGCACCTCCAATACACGTGACGATCAACAAAGCCCAATCGGTGCTTCGAATTCAGAGTCGGTCTTCTCATGTTCCTGCAACTCCTACCAGAGTAGTCTATTTTTATTTTTAAGAGAGCAGGCCTAGGTGGTTTACTGACCTGAGGAGCAAAGCTTGCCATGAGCAAATTCAGCCTGTGAGAAGAGAATGACACACATAATATGCATCATTTGAACCAATCCTGGCCTACAAGATAAAAACTTGATGTGCTTGTGTATTTAACTCTGTCATTGATTTTGAGTTCCAACCTTGTATGAGGCCAATCAGCTAACAGCAGAGAGAAGAGTGCAACATTAAAGGATTGAAGAAGCAACAGGTCCCAAAGAAGCTAGTTCTGCAGAAAATGAAAGAAAACTTTAAGAAAGCAATATCAAAGTTGTTACAAGGCTCATTGAAGTCTAAAAAGGAGGCAATCATAGATTTGATGCTATGATTAAGGGATCTATTGTTGCCTTCAAAGGTTTTGTATTTCAGTGATCTTTGGGCCATCGAGAGTAGTCTGACCACAATCTGCGACCGTGCAATTCGATAGAAGTCCAATTTGGCTCTTTGGATTGTCAAGGGACAAATGAGCATGAAAAACTCTAAAGCCTAAAAATTCTCAAAAGTGAATCAAAGGTAACTTTATCTCTTTATTTTCTGATTTACCTCAACAACAAATTATTTTATGATCATAATGGTGAAGTCTAAGAAAAAGAAGTGTCAGTGCAAATGGATGTGACACGGTGTGACACATAGACGCATAGAACAAATGGTTTTGAACGCAAGATGACCCGAGGATGCTCATTATGGCGATGCTCAGCTGTGCTACTTCCTACAACAATTGGAGCCGCTTGCAAGAACCCGAGAGTAAGTGGAAATTCCTTATTGTTGAGTACGATGATGCTTGTCGTTGTTTTTCAACTTTGCCACCTATTCCTATCATCATGTATTAAAAGTGTGATAAAAGAGGATTCACTTTTTTATCTGTCTAATTAATGTCAATAATTTTTCACAAAGATAACTCAGTGTCCACAAAGAGTGACATGTGAGTGAGACCCAAGGACCATCAAAAGTATATACTGCCCCCCCCATTTACTGTGGGGATTATGCCTTGAGCAGAAAGCAAGTTATTGGCAGAAGGGAAAGCTGTTAAGACAAAGTTGCAGGTTTATTATACGTCTTGTAGAGGGATTTTCAAGTGGCACAGAAAAGACTATGTGGATTTCTCTTTAATCCTGTCATTTCCTTTTGAGCGAGGGCTGACAAATCTCAGGCCAAGATTGCATTGATGGCCTCACAAGACCATGCCAACTGACCCTATAAGGGGATTGCACAAGATGTAGTGAGCAGGCAGTTGAATAATGAAGACTCCTACAGGGAGTTTCTTGCATAGCTTGCCCAGGCAAGAAAGGATCCACTCTTTCAAAGATTGGAAAATTCCTGAGGAGAGGAAGAGCAGGAGAAGACCCCTTCTGGAGCAGCCCAGAAGGAGGCAAGCAGGAAAAGATCACCAAGTCCATCTCTTTCCTTCTAATCCGGGCATGTTTCTAAAAAGAGCAAGAAATCCCATCACGAGAGCAAGTAGGAAGAAGAAGAGTAAAAATACTTCTTCCTCCTCCAGTTCTTCTTCTGCTTCAAGCTCCTCTTCCCCTGGTTCCAGTTCTTCCTCTGAGCATGTACGCTCCAAAGCTGGAAAGAAGACAAGTGAGAAGCAGAAGCAAGCTGCAGCAAAGGCTTCTGAGCCACGAGAGTTAAAGGAAGGAGGCAAATCAGCCACATAGATCTCTAAGGAGTTGGTTGAAACAAACCTTGAAGCAAGGTTCCATGTTGTTCTTACATACTGAGAGGGACAGCTGGATAAAGCCAATGGTTTGTGGCAAACAATTGCGGGAGTCGTAATCTTGTGCGTGTCCCTCTCTCATTATGAGGGATCAATCAATAAAAGCTGGCTGTTTACTCCCATCTTTTGCATTCATCTGTCCTACAACATCATTCAGCATGATGTCAAAGCTCAGGGAAAGCTTAAGGGAGCTGTACTTAGGCAATCTCATTTTTAATCTTGGATTGCAGCAGCCAACAACAGGAGTGCCATCATTTTTTAAGCATTCCAGGATCCCTTCTATAAAAGTTGAGATGTTTCCTATATTTCCTCAAGATATTTTAGCACATTTGTAGTGCTGTGTGTTGATTGCAACTTGCAGAAGCACACCTGGGAAAGGCAATGTTCTCACACATACGTCTGGAAGGCAAATTATTAACAAGTTTTGCAGAATTTGTGCAAGAAAAACACATTAAAGCTTCACACGTGTAAAATTTATAAGCCTGTGTATTCTAGAACAGTTCAGACTTTGCAGTAAATGCACCGCTTTGTTGAGATTTAGGCAAAGAAAACAGAGTTTGGTTGCCTCTTGCTGGACAAAAAAAAATAGTGCCCACAACATAGTATTGCTATGTTTTCCAAGCTTGTTGACTGATGGGACCATTTTTGGTATTAAAAGATTGTTTTTTCATGTATTCAGAAGTGTTAAACTGCACGATTTTTTTGTTATCAAATTCCGGACTTCTACATTTGTATTGCATTAAATGTCAGGAAGAGATTGCTCCTTTATATTGTGTGTGAAAAATTTTCAGGTTTGTGCACTTCAAATTTGAGCAAATACTTATTAATGTACAACGACATCAATTCATCCATGATGCATAAGCTTCAAGGCTCAGCCAACTATCGGCACAGGGCAATACTTTTTTGTCTGCTCTTAACTTGTGGAAGGTTGCTGATGACACAAAGACTATCCAAATACAGGTACTAGAGAGATTGCAGACATTGTCAAAAGAGCTGGAGAACGCAGTTCCAATCATGAACCTCTTACCATGAGCATGTAATCACACAGTTATTCAAGAGCTGGAGAACGCAGTTCCAATCATGAACCTCTTACCATGAGCATGTAATCACACAGATAGAATAACTTGACACTCCTCATGCAGTATGGAAGGTCTTAAGAGATCTATATGCAATAAAGAATACATGTGTGGAGAACTCAATGTATTGCTAAATTCAGCTCCAACATCAAGGAGACTTGGAATGGATAAGCACAATTTGATGTGATGATAGAAGATCTGACTTGGTTCGAAGAGTCCTTAATGGGATATCAATACCCTTCAGTTCTAGATGAGCAATCTTGCTGCACATGAGGGACTCCCGTCTTTGGAAAAATTGTTTGGGTATTTACTACAATCAGAGCAAACTTTGTGGGCACAGTCACAAACAGAGCCCGCATCATAATACAAGCATAATGCAATAGGGGATATCCCTCTTCTTGTTACAAGTGCCACCGATTCTCAGCCTCATCAATTCTGTCTCCATCCTAATTCTCATCTGAGTACTGTAGGACTGGCAATCACCACATACTTCCCCCCACATAATAGCTTTCCTCAAAATATATCCTTTGTATACCAGAGAGCTTCAATTGGTGAAAGTCCGAAGGACCTGTTCCTTTGTATGTGCTTCGCTAAGCGCTGGTGTGAGTGCAAATAGCTTTTGCTATTTTCCAAAAATAGAAGATGGACTTAGAGAAGTATCATTAGGATGGCAAAGATCTTCAGAGACATAACCAGAGTTTCTGATTATAGACACATTAACAAGCCTTTCTTGATGGATTTTACACTCCCAAGTCCTCTGTGAGATTTTCCAAAATTTTGCACAATAAATGTGCCTTGGATTGACAAGATTTTTATTAAAGACCTTTATATTAGCAT